>NW_026067896.1:2272697-2276971 GCF_014885135.2 Alexandromys fortis | reverse complement strand
GGGGGGGGGGGGCAATTGACCCTTCTTAGAACTACAGGCTGGGTGATTTGTTTGACAACTGGATTAGAAGACTACCAATAGCCAGATTTTTAACCCTATATGATCTTGGCTTTTATTTCTTATGTTTTTGTTGTTTATTTGTTTGAGGTGGCGTCACAGCCCACTTCAGCCTTGACTGCACTAAAAGTGAAAGTGACCTTGAGCTGACCTTTCAGCCTCCGTTCCTGAGTGCTGGGCTGCAAGCTGTAGTGCAAAAGGCTGTGTCCAAGCAGTTTAGAGCTGGGGTGCAGGTGCAGGTCAGTGGTGGAGCCCTTGCCTAGCACGCAGGATTCCTTCTGTAATATGCCCAAGGAAACCGTTATCTGGAAACGTCTAGCTGCTGTTTTGGAGTGGAAAACAGAAAGGAGAGCAGCATCCTTTCCAGCAAATCTAGTGTGCATCAAGTTCAGTTCTGTCATCTTTGCCAACGAACTTGCTGACTCTCGTGGCTTCTCACAATGCCCCTCTGTCCCACCCTCTCCTCCCTTAGTACCTTTTCGCCACTTACATTGCTCCGTCAGCCACTCTCGACATTGGGCTGCAACAGGAAGAGAAGAAAGACATTTACACGAGAATCCAGCCACCGTTTGAGGACCTCTTTGACACAGCCGAGGAGTACATCCTCCTCGTCCTTCTGGAGCCCTGGACACAGATGGTGATGTCAGACCAAGTGGCTTACAGAAAGGTACCATGGCCTGGCCAACAGTGCTTGCAGAAAAGGCTCGAGCAAGGCCTCAGGGGGCACAGGCAGGGAAAATGTTTATTCACTGTTTATTTTTATCTTTATGATTTGTTTTTTATTGCCATTTCCCTGCCGTCTCTTAGCAGAAGACTTAATCTCACAGTCCTAGCTCTCTGTACAAATGTGTCAGAAGAGAAACGTGATCTTTCTGTTAGTGCAAAGTAGCCAGATTGGAGTTGTCCTTCCCTGATGTTTTCAGCAGTGATCTCACAATGAACCGAAATACCCATTTTATTTTCTGCTGGATGCTTACAGTAAATATCACACCCGTAGAAAATCTAAATGCTTCCAGTGTATCATGAAAAGCAGACCCTCTGACTTCAGGGCTTCTATTTAAAGTACTGGGTGTTCATCAAATCAGAAGCTTGACTGGATAAGTTTGTACATAGCTTTTTACTTTTCAAAAGATGTCAGCACTGGAATATTCTCATTATTATTACTGATAAATATAGGAAATTCCTTTAGATATTTCTTTAGAACCACAAGTTAAGACTGTCCTTGGGTATTTTTCCACCAGGTAAATGCATGTACTGGGTGCCTGAGGCCGTTGTTGCAGGGGCTGAATTCTTTATTAATATCCACTCAAGGACTTGAGTTGTCTACCAAGAAAGATAAATTAAGCAATTATGATAAAATTAATATAGAAACACTTTGCATAGACTCATCTCATTGGATTGTGACTTAAATAAATTATTAAATAACTTAATAAATTCAATGACCAAAATAATTAGATTTCATTCCTTAATTCTTGCAGTTCTAAAACATTAACCTAATATCCTTTCTATTATAGAAAGTACACTAGAAAGATTAGACTATCATATGATATTTTAAAAGCCTCTCTTAACTCATATTTGTAATATATATTGCAGTTCATAGAAGAAATATGAAGTCTGTAAGTGATCCTGTAATTGTAAAAGAAATTTGGAAGTATAGTTGCCCTGAACCAAAACATTTTGGCATTTGCAAATGAATCTTACGAAAATGTGTAAGATGGATTATATACTGTTAGTTCTTAGCAAAATGGAAACACTGATCTTAGTTCTGGAACCTTCTTCGACTTCAGTCCAGAGGACTCGCTGAGTATGTAATGTAATCTCATAATCTCATTCCCCAGAAGGACTTCCAAGCGGACCCCCAGAGCCAGCTGTGAAGTACAGGACCTTCCCAGGCTGCTAGCCAGCCAAACTCGACTGGTTTTCCCCTGCAGTAGAGAATCTGAGAGTGGCCTTATTCTCCTGCCTATAGAAAATGACGCTTTATAAAATGTTAGAAAGACAAACCTGCTATAAGCAGTAATTTGGTCAACTGTTTCCTCTTTTGCTATAGCAATAAAACCCTTAGGAATACCAGTAAACAGCCTGTCCTTTCTTGTTCTCCTGTGAAGTATTTGGTTCCTACAACCAGCAGCCTTTGTTTTCTCCGTGATTCATTCTGTAACGTTGACTAGAAACCAGAAATGTGACCGCCATATTCATCTTGCCTGTGTGTGCCCCAGGGAGGAGGGGTTCATTGACAGCAACTGTGTAATTGAATAGAAAATGTTCATCCTTCGTTGTGTATATTTGACGTATCACTTCATTGTAGCTAATATTTTAATGGCATGGGGTTTTCTGCTCCTGCCTCAAAGGCAGTTCGCCTTCTTGGAAGCCCACTGTTTTTGGTAAACTGTGCTCCGTCCCCCATTTTTCATGATGCGCATTCAGCTCTGCTGATTTTTAGGTGACATTACAAGAAGAGACTCGGCAGCTAGATTCCGCCTACTTCAGGAAGCTGCACGCTCTGCATAAGGAGACAATTCCCAAGAAGGCCGAGGTAAGACTCTGACTTAGGATCCAGAGACAGTACCATCTTGCACACTGCTGGTGAGGGATCTTACACTGAGATGTGGAGTGGTTAAGGACTTGGACGGGGCACCAGCCTGCTGCCCCACGGCCACACTCGCTGCGTTTGACAGGCCATGGTGTTAAAGTGACACGTTCAACACAGCTGGGAAAACCAGGTTGGCAAAGTGACAGAGGGACTTCCCTAAGACCAGAAACTTGAGCCCTAAATGTCACGATAATCCCTTAAGCGGTGCCCACTATTTTCTGCATGTCAGTAGCTGTATTCGTTGTCAAATTACAGGAGTCCATTTGCATTTTCTCAACAAAAAGAAACCCTCAGATTTTTTTTTTAAAAAGAAAAATGGGGAAATAGTTGGAAAAGTCAGTAAAAAGATCATAGGATTGGATAGGATATTAACTCTTATCTTTATTTACAAAACGGTGACATTTGTTTGTTCTGAGACAGTCCCGTGTAAACCGCGTGGCCTTTCCCTAATAAGTAGCTGAGGAGACCTGTGCTCACCTTCCTCCTGACACTGCCTCTCAAGTACTGGAGGGATTACATGTATGCGCTATCATGACCAGCTCAAATTTTCAAGTTTTATATTGATTAGATAAATCTTGATATGCCCATAAAAACCATAAAATTAATGAACACATCTACATAAAATTTGCAGTTAATTGACCTGTTCAGGACATACAGTTATATAAATATATGGCATAAAAACACTGATGTCCAGCTGGGTGTGGTGGCTCACACTCCCACCTTTAATCTCAGTTCTGTGAGTTCAAGACCTGCCTGGTCTACACAGAGAGTTCTAGGACAGCCAGGACTGCACAGACAGCGCCTATGTCAACAAAATGAACAAAACCCAACCCTCCACTCATATCATGTAACCCTGCTTATGTAACATTACATATATTTACACACATGTACATATATGCAGAGAGAGAGATCTGGGAAGAAGTTCAGCAAAATGGGAGAGATAGTTCTGAGTGCTGGGTTTGGGTGACTTTTAGTTTCTTTTTTGTGTTGGTTTTTATATAAATAAGGTTTTTTTTCAAAAACAATAGTTTTTAAAATAGAACTTAGTAGTTGCTTTGTTGATGCCAAAGTTCTCTATTTGATGTACCACTCATCCAAACCTGGGAAGAACACAGGCATTCAGAAAGGTCCAATGTAACAATGACCTTTAAGTTCCAGGGGCAACATTTATAATGCTATACACAATTCCTCCATATAAGGAACATTGCTTTTTGAAATATTTATAGTTTATCTCACGACTGCACATTTAAAAACACTAATACAGAGGTGAGTTATCTATATTAAAAATCACATGTGGTTTGTGCTGGAGAGATGACTCAGTGGTTAAGAGCCACTGGGCTCAATTCCCACCATCACAGGTGGCCACAAGGGTCTGTAACTCCAGTTCCATGGATCTGATGCTGTCTTCTTACCTCTGCACACAAGGTGCACATACATACTTGTAGGCAAAACACTCATAATAAAATATAAGAATTTTAAATAAATAAAACAAGATAATTTTTTATGGTTATTTATCAGGAAATATTTGATTTATATGCTATTTTGGACTATGCACCCTGGTCACATAAAAAAATTCTTCAGGTATAATGAAGCCACAAGTCAAAATTTTCAAGAATCTCTGGAG
>NW_026067896.1:2263390-2272665 GCF_014885135.2 Alexandromys fortis | reverse complement strand
TATATTTTATATAATATATTCTTATATTACATACTTTATATTTTATGTATGCTATAGCGCATATGAATATGCTATATATAACATGTGACTTTTGATATTTTAAATATTATATATAAACATGTTGTTTATATAGCATATAAAATGCTATTTTTATATGTTTTAAAAATTACATTTGTTTATTTTTTGTGTTTCTGTGGATTTTAGAAGACAACTTTTTTGGGTTTTGGTTTTTTTTTTTTTTGGTGACATTGTTTCTAAGTAGGCTTGTTTTCCCTGGAACTTGCTCTGTAGACCAGGCTAGGTTCAAACTCAGAGATCTGCCTGCCTCAGCCTTCCAAGTGCTGGGATTAAAGGTGTACACCATGCGTATGTAGTTTATTTATATGTGTGTGTATCTACATATATTTATATATAATTCATATGTATGTACATATACAGAGAGAGAGAGCCTAAGAGGTCATATAGTGATGGTAGTTATTCGTGGGTATTTATTTTATAGTATTAGTTTATGGTTTTGTGTTTTATTGCAAAAGGCATTTCCCCTTTACTAAGAAATAAAAGTAATATTTTGAAGACAAATATTCTGTACACTGGGCACTCTTATGAACTTGTGCTCATACACACGTGCACACAGAGTACTTTGTTTGTATCATACACAGTGTTTACTAAATACTCATTAAAAAGGAGCAGCGAAGACCTTGAGAGTCTAGCTCTACCAGTTGTAAACTGGCCTTGCCTAGCAGTTAACTTTTATTTCAGGTTTCCTGTTTAAAACTGCAAATAATTTGTTGCATTTAAGAGATTTTTGCGAAAGCATTTTGTCCCCAGGACACTGCTGGACCTGCAGCTGGCAAGCTGTCGCTGTCCAACGTCTCCAAACAAACAGAGTACTGGAGCAACGTCCCTGAGGAATACCAGCATTTCACCTTCAGTGATCTGCTCAACAACAAACTGGAATTCGAACATTTCCGCCAGTTTCTAGAATCTCATTCTTCAAGGTGAGGAAATACCTAATTTTAAATATATTTCTCAGTAAAATAAATCCTTTTTTGATACTAATTTTGATTTATGCTATATTAATGGCTTGGTAGCAGATTTTTTTTTTTTTAAAGATGGGAGAGAAGCACAGAAAACTTAGCAGTGTACATTTAACTCAGTTTAGTGACTAGCTCTTTGGCCTTTGCCTCTTCCAACTTGGCAATTCAAGCCACAGATTTAGGACCCAGGACCTTGCCTTCCCAGGTAGAGGCAGATCTCACCATATCTTACCAGGGCACCCTTGTCCTCTGGGTTAACCTGTGTTAGACAATAGTGATGCGTGTCTCCCTGGGGACCAGCCGCCCCAGCCTGACCTTCCCCTTGATGATGTGGTAGGGGACCCCCATCTTTCAACACAGGGTAGGCAGGAAGACCACCAGCTCCAATGGGTCTATGTCATGGACAATCACCACCAGCTGAGTCTTCTTGTTCTCCACCAAGGTGGTGACTGTATTGACCCCTGCTCGAAGGACAAGTGGTCTCTTAGTTGGGATGACCCCTTTGCCAGCAGCCTAACCTTCTTCTGCTCTGTGTCTGGCCCGTACTTGTGGGCAAACCTAAGCAGCTAGGTTTTCTGGTCCAGGGCCTGCGGGAACTGGTTAAGGGCAGGAGATATTTTAGCCGTTTATAAAGGACGGTCCTTTGCCACTGCAGTCTAGTGTAGCGAGGCCGTATGACAAAGCTTTTGGGTTGGATGTCCTGCCTAATGGTGATGTTCTCAGGCCTTTTCTCAAACAAGCAATTTACCACCATTTTGACCTTCTGTTTCTTCACGACAGCAAGGGGCAGGGGCCACCTTCTTTCCCTGGGGCGTCTTGTTGGCCAGAGGCGGTAGATCTTTACCTACGTCAGTGAAAACTGACAAAAGACCCTGACGAGCATGCAGCTGCTTTAGCCTCCCATGTTATTCTCGGCAGTCATGCAGTGCTTGGGGCTATTTTTAGCAGTAGCTGGCTTGAAGCAACTTTTAAGCTTTCTCTTCTGCTGCTCCAGTTAGTATTTCTGGGAACTGTCTCTTATAGTTGTTCCCTAATTACTGTAAAAGTTCACAGTTCTATTAACTAACATATAAAGCAAGCATTGCAGCTTTAGAAATTTTTGTACTATGAACTGAAACTTTGATCATATTTTTCTCTCACATTAACAGAAACTGGTTTGAACTTAGGACCAAACTTCTCCTCATCCTGATGAGGATTATTCTAAATTTGTACCGTTATCAAATAACCATGACATATATGTGGCATTTCCCCGTATTTGACGTTGAAGATGCCAGTCCAGTCCTCAGATGCAACTCTGAGACACCGCCAGTAAACAAGAGACCTGCTGCATACCACATACCCTTCACCAGAAGCCATTCATGTAGCGAGAGTTAAGGCTGTAGCAACAGCAGAGCCATCTGCAGGGCTTGGATGAGGCTGTGCTGTAGACACTGGTCCTTGATCTGACCAGACAGCCACCTCCCGCCTGTCAGCAGCTTGGCCAGTGTCTAATTGGCTCTGAGGCTAAGAAAGAATGCACTCTCTTTCCAGCATCGACCTTGCGTGTTGGACAGACATCGAACAGTTCCGAAGAATGCTTTTTAAGGACCAGAAGCAAAGGGAGGCAAAGTCTATAGACATTAAAAACAAATACCTTAATAAGAAGTATTTCTTCGGCCCCAACAGCCCAGCTTCTTTGCATCAGCAGGACCAGGTATGAGCATGTTTGGAGGGTACAGGCGATCCCTTCTTTCGCCAACAGCACAAAGGTCTCTTTTTGCTGTGTGTTACAGTTTTGGAGAGACACTTTGGTTTAGGTGTCTGGTTGGCATCTATAGATCTCTAAAGTTCACTCAAGTATTACATGTCCTAAAACATGTCACTTTAAAGTTACTTTTTTTGGATAAAATGTCATTCATCTAGGTTGGTTTTAAGGACAGTGTTCATAAATTAGGGGGTACAAAGACAGAGTCACACTGATTTGATTTTGTCATTCATTGA
This sequence comes from Alexandromys fortis, assembly GCF_014885135.2. Taxonomy (NCBI): domain Eukaryota; kingdom Metazoa; phylum Chordata; class Mammalia; order Rodentia; family Cricetidae; genus Alexandromys; species Alexandromys fortis. Next base: position 2,269,648 of record NW_026067896.1, on the reverse strand, counting down.
GTGCCCTTGTGTGTTGCTAGTGTATCTCACGCTGTTTTAGGTGCTCAGGACCAAGTGCGAAACCACAGGGACAAGGGCCTTGGGTCCCCAACAGGAGAAAAGGGCCACATCCACCCCCGAGCCTAGCTGCTACCTGTGGTTTCTTCTTAAGCTGCTGTTGCTCAAAGGCTTTTGGTCTTGGAAAACACCATCTATGATTCTCTCACCCTAGAATGGAGGCTTTTCTTTGTTTTTGTTTTTTCAGACAGTGTCTCTCTACATAGCCCTGGCTATCCTAGAACTCTCCATGGAGTGTAGACCAGACTGACCTCAAACTCACAGAGATTTACCTGCCTCTGTCTCCCAAGAGCTGGGATTTCGAGCATGCATCTCCATGCCCAGCCTAGAAACGTCTCACAGACTGTGAACATAGATTTAGCCACTTTGTTGTGCCATGGCAGTGGCCTGAATTACAGCTTCTACTGACAATGAAGCCATCAGTTACAGGAAACAATCTGATTATGCTTTTGAAATTTAGAGTTAAGAGTGATTTATTTAGTGTGAGGTGGTTCTTTTTTAACTATCTAAAGAGCAAACGTATTGTGTAAATCTTTTTTAATTGTTAAAGCTTACAAAGATAAGTATTCTTTAATGGTTAATACTTAGAAAATGAAAATTTCAGATTAATATTAGATTCAGTAAAGAAAAAACTCTGAGCTATTCATGAATCCAGAGAACCAACCCCACAATCTGACTCTGGAGCGGGTGAAGGCATGGAGCTTGGAGGGAAAGGAGGGCCGCACGTTAGAGGCGTGGCTAGGCCACGTGTGGGCCGAACACCTGGGAAACATTTGTCTCGTTTGGCTTGAGGCGTTGTGGCGTCTGACACAGCTGTGTGAACGTGCTGTAGTACACGCCGCTTGCTGAGCGTTGTGACGACGGTGGGGCGTCACCGCTGCCATCAAGCCAATGCTCTGGCTTACAGCAGATGTCTTTGCCATTCTGGGCATCCCATCTCTACCTATTTTATACCTGGCAGTTTTGCCTCACATTTTATACAGCTCACCCCGCCCCCTACTGAATTTAAAACCACTTTGCTCGGAAAAATGCAATCTTGGTTTTTACTCTTATTTAATATTGTTCGGGACAATTAAAAAGATGATTTCTGCTTTGTTTTTATATAAAATATTAGTATTTTCTTAATTGCATTTATCAAAGGTGAACTAAATAAAGAGCTTATCTATCTCAGTGTGCAGACTCTTGTACTCACAGAGTAAGGTGGAAACCGCTTCGAGGGAAGATTTAGGCCGTCTCATGATGTTCTGTCAGTGCTGCTGGCTGTACAAATCAGAGGGGCACGACCTTCCTCTCCCTGCTACCTCCCCTGGGCTCTTCCCGAATGACATCAGAGAAGCACCAGGGAGGGGGCAGCCACCCCACCACCTCTGCCCAACAACCCAGCCACCAAGTTTGTCGCTGCCGTGTCAAGGACCTGTGTCAGGAGCCCTCTTAACTAATCAGACGGCTCGTTTCCCTCACCTATGAAGAGAAAGATGTTCCCTGCAATGGCTCAGTTAGACTAGAATCACGTATTTGTAAGAACTTAGAAAAGCAGTAGTCACCACCTTGTGTCATAGTTACCGAGTCCATGGAGGGAAAAAGTGTTGGTGCCTGGGAGCCTGGGTGGATCTCAGTGGCAGAAATTAGGCCCTGACACGGAAAACAAACACAAAACAAAACCCCACCTCATTGCTGTGCTTTTTCCAATATTCCACGGGAAGCAAAACCATACATTAAGAAGACGTTTTGTGGAAAATGGAAATCGTGGCACCTATCCAATATGAAGCAAAAGCTCAACATGAGCGAGTGAATTAAATGGCTTTTATTAGTTAAAAAAAAGCATGTGGTTTCTGTGCTGTTTTTACTCTCCTAGATAATGCTCATGAGTGGCGGCTGGGGGAGGATCCTTCACGAGCAGCTTGACCCATCTGTGCTGGTGGAAATCCAGAAACACGTCTTGAACAGGCTGGAAAATGTGTGGCTGCCGCTGTTCCTCTCAAGCGAACAGTTTGCGTCCCGTCAGAAGATAAAGGTACATGACCTGCACAATCTTGGATAGCCATTGGCAGGACCTAGCCAGCCCTTCATTGTGAGTACCTGTGGACCAGCCATGAGCCTGCAGTGGGTAGCTGTGACAAGCAAGGAATCAGGCTTCTCAAATTCCCAACCCCAGCATTTGCCGCACATTCATGGCTCCTCTTCCGAGTTTCATTTGTTTGGTATTTCCATTTGAGAAGTAAGAATGTCAGCAACAACTGTACTAGGCCGTGGTAGCACATGCCTGTAATCCCATGACTCTGGGGGTAGAGCCAGCGGTATCTTTGCAAGTTACAGGCCCAGATACAGCTACAAAATGAAGCCCCCTCTTAACAGCAATGACAACAATGTATGCTTGATTTCTTAGCATGGTACCCAGCAAGAAGAGACTTAAATATCATCTAGTAATGCAGTTGGGTTGTGTTTTGGGTTTTTGTTTTTGTTGCTTTTTGGTTTGGTTTTTGTTTTATTTTGTTTTTATTGTGTTTTAGAAGCAGGTCTCTTTACACAGTCCTGACTGACCTGTAACCAGGTGAAGTGTCATCTGACTTACTGATATTATTACCACATTTTCTCTTTACCACAGTCAAGTTATTGTAGCTTGTAGTCATTTCCTTTGCATTCTGTGTGTGAGCAGCAAAACAAACTGATTGTAGCTGTCTTCAGCCGAAGATGCGAAGCCAGTGAGATTTTGAGTGAACGGAGCTGGGGCATCTCCCATGCTTAGAAGAGGAACTGACACCCAAGCTTTAGAAAGATGTAGTCAGGGGTAGCACTGGAATCTAGCAAGAAAGAGCAGCTCTCCTCCTGATCTGTGCCTGTCACAATGACACAGGGCATTGTGTGAGCTTGATTCTGAACCTGCCTAGCATGCAGGGGGCCCCAGGCTCAAACTGCAGCATTACTTTGTCTTACAGGCCTGGCCTCTTTAGGTGAGCGGCTAGGAATAAAAAAGACACACAACATAGATCTGGCAGGAGTAGCTTCCCAGAAAAAGGAGAGATTATATACAACCGGAAACCCCCTAAATGTTGTTGTTCCTTGGTATCCAGAGAGGACCCACGGGACACTAAAAACCTGAAGATGCTGAAGCCCCTTCTATAAAATGAGGCTGTATATGCATATAATTACATATAGTTCTCCATATACTTCATTTCATCATTAGATTACTTAAAAATCATAATACAATAAAAATGTTAAATAAATCTGGAAAAATAAGTATAAGGGGAAGATACCTGACATGCTCAGTACAGATAGATATAGTTTTCTTATTTGAATATTTTGCATCAGAGGTTAGTTGAATCCATAGATGAAGAACAAGCAGGTATAGAAGGCAGCAGTACCTTCTGTATTCCTGTGAATTATAAAAATCACTTATGGAAAATGTAAAATGGCTAGAAGATGGCACAACACCTGTGAGGCCATCACTAACTCTGTAGCTTCAGTTCTTACACAAGCTGAAGCGACACTGTCACCTGTGTTTGGAGTAGTGCCATTAGGTAACAACACAGCTGGAGAACCCAACCAGGAGAACCGCCCATAACACAGAGTGAAGGGTTTCACTCCAGGAGAACCGCCCATAATGCGGAGCGCAGGGTTTCACTCCAGGAGAACCGCCCATAACACAGAGTGCAGGGTTTCACTCCAGGAGAACCGCCCATAACACAGAGTGCAGGGTTTCACTCCAGGAGAACCCACCCATAACGAAGAGCGCAGGGTTTTACTCCAGGAGAACCCGCCCATAATGCGGAGTGCAGGGTTTCACTCCAGGAGAACCGCCCATAACACAGAGTGCTGGGTTTCACTCCAGGAGAACCCACCCATAACGCGTAGTGCAAGCTTTTACTCCAGGAGAACCTGCCCATAATGTGGAGTGCAGGGTTTGACTCCAGGAAAACCCGCCCATAACACAGAGTGCAGGGTTTTACTTCATGGTCTGAGGTCATCGTCCTGAGTGACACTCTCCTACCTAACCTGACCTTTGCCTCATTCCTTGAGCTGTTAAAATAATAAAGAATTCAAACCTTAGCTATTCTGAATATGTTGCTAAAATAATTGATTATGCTTTTAGATACGGATGAAAGACATAGCTGATGAGCTTTTACTGCAGAGGCATGACAGGAAAATTGGAGTGTGGAAGGCAAGTAATTATATTCTCTCTCTTATAAATACTACTCTGTCAAAGTAGCACACACACTCATACTTGTCCACACTCATGAACACATACATACTCACACATGTGCACTCTTATACACTTACATACATGATGGAGGAAGGTCATTGGTTAAATAAACTGCCTTGGCCCTGATAGGTAAGAACATAGGTGGGTGGAATGAACAGAACAAAATGCTGGGAGGAAGAGGAAGTGAGGTCAGAAATCATGCAGCTCCTCTCAGAGCCAGACACCATGAAGCAAGCTGCCAGGTCAGACATGCTGAATCTTTCCCGGTAAGACTGATACTACACAGATTATTAGAGATGGGTTGATCGGGATATCAGAATTAGCCTTTAAGGGCTAGAGTTAATGGGCCAAGCAGTACTTAAAAGAATACAGTGTCCATGTAATTATTTTGGGGCATAAGCTAGCAGGCGGCTGGGGTGCTGGGGACACAGCCCCGCCACTCATATTACAACACATACATACTAACAATTTTCACAAAACACTCACACACACACACATACATATACTCATGCCGTCATATAGTCACACACACACTATCTCTCCATCACACACACACACACACACACACACACACACACACACACACACACACACACACTCCTTGCTCCTGACCCTTATTGTCTAAACCTCCGACTGATGCCCGGTTGTGTTGGCGCTGGCAGATGGAACTTGGGGAAAAGTGTGACTCTGCAGAGCTCCTGACCTTTCAACTGGAGCATGTGAATGACCTTAAATGTGCACTTTTCACTTGAGGCCCTAGGTTTGGTTCCCAACGCTGGGGTGGGTGGAAATATATATACTTAATTGTGTGTGTCCTAGGCATGTTGAGCAAGCTGTTCTTGCAGTATGTGGTAGTTTAATACCAGGAGAGTGGATCACACAGAATGAACAGGTCACGTGAAGCACAACCAGCAGGTTAAATCGTCCTTCATTACCCCTGTACTGGAAATCTCATCTTAGCTAGAAAGCAACTGTGGCAACCATAATCTTGGAGATTATTAAGATCTCTGTAATGCAAAGCTTTAGAAGATGGCTTACTTTGCTTCTTAACAAGTATGATGAGCACAGTCCTGTTGGTGAGTCTAAAAGCTCCTGAGGATTTGTCCTCTGATGTCATGAAAAGTGAGCTCCAGGTGACCCCTCCAAATTAGCGAGCGAAGATAAAGGTTTAGCCTCGCGTTGGAAGAATGTACGTCTCCATCAGGAAGCCATCTTCTGTGGCTTCCTCTTGAAAGTAGGTGCTCTTTTGAAAGGCTTGTTTTTGTTACATCTTTATTGAAATACTAAGTATAGTGAGCTTATAGTTTATATTATTGTGAATTATATTTTGCATTATTTTCTATTTATTTAAATTACAGGTTTTCTCTAAATGGCTAAGTTTTAGTATCTTAAGAAGCAGGTCTTAAAACAGTCTTTGTTGAGTGGGTTTTAAATAAACATCCCACTTTAATCCATAGTTGCTCCTATTTATAGGGCTGTAATCTTAATATGGACCAGATGTTGAGAGTCTTGAATTTTTGTCCAGAGAACATGGCATGTGCCTCACTAAACGGTGATAGGCATCTATGTCCCGTGTCTGGGTTAATGGCACCGCCACTCACCCAGACTGCCTGGGGTTGCTGCCACCTCTCTGTTCCAGTTCAAGGCCCTGCTCTGTCCAGGCTGCCCCTCTCCAGGCGGAATTCATTACTCTTTGCTTGCTGTTCCCAGGTCATTTCTTGCAAAACTCTCTCAAGCATTTGTACGGATGGTCACATGTGATTTGTTTCAAGGAACTTATTTAGTCCTTGTCAGAAATGGCATTTAGTCATTGGTGCAATTTGTGCGTCCATCTACAGCACTGCCTTAGAGGGCTGCTTCCCTGTGTGGCTGTCTACTACCATCAACTCTGGCCAATTCCAGCAGGATTGAAATCTTTTCTTTTTTTTTCTATTTTAATTTCTTTTTCTTTTTTTATTTTATTTTATTTATTTATTAAAGATTTCTGTCTCTTCCCCACC
>NW_026067896.1:2229741-2262609 GCF_014885135.2 Alexandromys fortis | reverse complement strand
CATAGTAGAGCATATACTTTTGTTGTATGATAAGGCCTCTCTTGGGTATATTCCCAAGAGTGGTATTGCTGGGTCCAGGGGTAGGTTGATCCCGAATTTCCTGAGAAACCTCCACACTGCTTTCCAAAGTGGTTGCACAAGTTTGCATTCCCACCAGCAATGGATGAGAGAACCCCCTTCTCCACAAACTCTCCAGCAAAGGCTATCATTGGTGTTTCAACATATGAATTTTATAAATTTAACAAATCTATGTTTTTTTAATCTGAGAGAGTAAAATAGGTTGAGAATATGACTTTAAATGAGCAAAGTATTTTTAAAAGTTTATTTTAAAATTGTTACAATATAAATGGATGTAGATAAAATACCTTTAAGCCTTATTAAAGCATTATGGGTGCTTCTAAATTTTGTATGATGTAAAGTAGGTCTTCATTCACAAGAATTTCATTATTTAAAAAAATCCCAGCACTCAGGAGGCAGAGGTGAGCGAACCTCTGTGAAAGTGTGGCCAGCCTGGGCTTCATAGTGAGTTCCAGTCTAGCCTGGACTACATGGTGATACTCTGTGTCAAAACAACAGAAAGAATTATTAGTTGTCCTGAGTGAAGTTCAGTGGTAGAGCATTGCCTTGCGTGCACAAGGCCCTGGCTTCCATTCCTATCAGCACACTCATACAATTAATAGGCAATAATTGTTAATTACTGCTATGAATTATTATAATTATTCCTTAGAACTCATAGTTTACTAAGATGATTTAAAAGCATGTCATATAAAAACATGATCTTACCAGGATAGAATTGGAATTAGTTTAAATTTTCAACCTAAATTATAGAATTTTTGGACTTTCCTTAAAAATACTGTAATCCCAAAGAGCAAAAGAAATAATTAAAAATGATGCAGTCGTGTGATAAGTCATAATGGAGCCATATCACCACAGCATGCGGTTACTGTTCTCTTCTTGCCACTGGTCCCAAATTCTAAAGGTATTAGAATGTTCTAACAGTGTAGTTACATGTAAAGGTATTAGAATGTTCTAACAATGTAGTTACATGTAAAGGTATTAGAATGTTCTAACAATGTAGTTACATGTAAAGGTATTAGAATGTTCTAACAGTGTAGTTACATGTAAAGATATTAGAATGTTCTAACAGTGTAGTTACAAGTAAAGGTATTAGAATGTTCTAACAGTGTAGTTACATGTAAAGGTATTAGAATGTTCTAACAATGTAGTTACATGTAAAGGTATTAGAATGTTTTAACAGTGTAGTTACGTGTGCATCATTCAGTAATTTCTTCTAGTTTCTAAAACTAATGGATCCATTAAAAAAAAGACAAGAGGTAGAGAGTCCGAGGGCAAAGCTGTCAGAGTCTATTATATTCATACCACAAGTTTCAGTAGCCAAATCAAAAGAAGTAGAAGTTGGTGGTTTTGGTCTAATTAAGGACTTGATTGCTACTTTTGGAACATGTCTGATTGCCTGTATTGTTTGGACAGCCTGTGGCAAGTAAGTGGATATCTTCATCCTGTGAGATTATTGCTTTCCGTAAAGCATTATTGAATCCAGTCATTGCAAGGCAATTTCAACGATTTGTGGCCCTGAAAGGAGATTTATTGGAAAATGGAGTACTTTTTTGGCAAGAAGTACAAAAGTTTAAGGTATTGTATTGGGACCTGGAGAAACCACTTTTGTTTGAAGAGATGCATTAAGATAGCAGATGCATATGGATTTGTATAATATATCCCAGTATGCCAGCTTCCTTTGTGTTAATGTTTAAATATTGGCATATTTACTGTCCACTGTCTAGAGGCACCTCTTGCCATAATGAAGAGTAAGAATGAGCCCCCATGATAATATTTGTGCTTTCAAAACCTGTACCATGGCCTAGTGAGTACATTTCTATCGCATGCATTTATAAATGCACCACACATTTTTCCTGGAGACATTCCTAATTGGTATATCCATATAACAATGATCATGTGATCATTATTCACAAGAATCCCTTGATATCAAGGGAGTTATAGTTAGCGTTTTACAGGTGAAGATGTTAAAACACAGAAAAGCTAAGAGACTTCCAAAATGAGGTATCTCGTGGAGTGATAGAGCGTGATGTCAACCAAGTCGTTGTGTTTCTGACCTCTGTGTCATCAGCCACAGGGCTGTGCTGTGACCTCGTAGTGGCACTGGAAATAGGCAAAGAGACAGCTCAGGTAATCTTGGTCAAACGGTGTTCTGGATTACGAAAAATCAGAAAGAACCAAGTCTACAACAGGATATTGGGTACTCAACTGAGACGTTGATTCATTGCTACAGTCAATAAAACTTGTTTAGGAGAATAATTAGTGATGTAAATGTTTGTCTATTGATTATCTATTGAAAGCTAGTTACTGAGCAACTATATGACTGCATATAAAATTTGTGTTCATGGGAGTATTTGTAGAGAAAAAAATGGAAAGATATATTCCAAACTCTCAAGTTTTTCTTGACTCCATCCCTTGACACAAGGGTTAAGGTGAATGCTAAGTATACAACAATAGCCAAATAGTGTCCCTCTCAGACTTTACAATCTAAAGAGAAACAGATGAGGGGGTAAACAAGACACATTCAAGGCCCTGGATGTTAGGGAAGAGGGTAAGATGGCATCTCTATTGGCTGAAGGCATCACAGAAAGCTTACTAGAGGGAAGCATTCTTAACCCTCATAACAGGTGAGAGTTAACAAGGCAAGAGCCTTTAATCCCAGCACTCAGGAGGCAGAGGCAGGTGGATCTCTGTGAGTTCAAGGCCAGCCTGCTCTACAGAGCAAGTTCCAGGACGACCAGGATTACATATATATAATATATAATATCATGTCTTGGGGGAAAAAAAGAAATTAGGAAAAAATATCAGTTATGATTCTAAGTTCTATCCCATTAGTCAGAATTAATATTCTGTAACATTGCAGATTTGTTTTGACCTCACAAGTTTAAATTCCATAATTATAATCAAGTTCATCAAATGATTATATAATAATCCTACAAGAAATGGTGAACAGTGAATATTTGGTAATATACCAGACTTATGCAGTGCAAATGGACTTTTTCTGAGTTGATGCTAAATTGAGAGGTCATGCTGCCTACAATGTAATATTAATATTAAGCTTTTTTCTAGATAACATATGGTAAGCCCTTTATAAAAGTTTCACATGACTGGTGCCCAAAGTTTTCTTTCTTTAATATCCTAACACATCTCTTATAGTAACTGGTATTTTCTGGGTACTTAGTCATTGTTAGCTCATTTCTGGCCTAGAATGAGGAGTTTCCAAATTTGCTTGCTTTCAGAGCAAAATTTTTGACAATAAAAATGCTGTAATTCAAGCCAAGCTATCTATTAAAAAAATACTGTCTCTGACTCTGACTTTAAAACTAGAACATTTTAATGTACTACCACGACTTTTAAAATTCCTCTAAAAGGAAGGGTGTGATGACGTTATGGCCTAGACACGAAAGGACCCCCAGGGGCTCACGTGGCATGTGGTAAATACGTGGTGGCCAGCTGGAGGCACTGTTTCCTCGAAGTAGAGGTAGGGCCTCGCTAAGGATGGGTTACTCGGTCATGACATAGAAGGACATATGCCTCAACCCGGTCTCCCCCTCCCTCTTGCTTCCTGTACACCAAGAGGTAAGGAAACTCCGTCACAGGCTCGGCTGACAGGAGCTTCTGCTTCACTGGCACCCAGAAGCCATAATCGAGGGCTGTGGTCTTGAAGCTCTGGAGCTGTACACTAAGTGGAGGACACACACACACACATACACACACACACACACACACACACACACACGCACGCACGCACGCACGCACGCACACCAGAGTTGCTTTCCCTTGTACTTGCTCACAGTGATGGAAGAGCAGCTCTCACAGACCGGGGGACCGGAGCACCATGGACCCTAAGTAGCTGTAAGGACGTTCCTATTTCACAGCAGCTGGCAGGCTTGCTGGTCTTGTAGAGGCAGCAGCCAGGAGGGAAAGCTTTCGTATCCACCTGTAGCTGGGTAGATGCGGATTCTCAGTGTTCCTCTAGGACGCTGTCACAGAGTTTGAGCAATAGGATTTCGCACGTCTCCTCCAGGGGACCGGCCCCCGTCAGTGCCCGGCATGGAACGGGCCTCGTGCACCGCATAAATGTTAACGAGTCATACCTGCCTAGGGAAACAAGCGACAGAGTAAATGAAAGCAAGGCACGTGCACTGAAGCATCAGGCTCCCCGGGTCTAAAAGAAAGGATTTTTGAAAATAGCTCTGACACGTCACCGTGCCCTCTCAAGTCCAAGCTAAGCGGTATATACTGTAAAGCGCTCTGGAAAAGCATCAGTCCCATCCTGCTTTGCGGCTCCTCTTCCCTGTCCAGGATTTGTGCCACTCACATTGTAGTGAGTCCATCATTCAGAAGAAGATCACGACCATCATCAACTGCTTCATCAACTCCTGCATCCCCCCAGCGCTGCAGATTGATATTCCAGCCGAGCAGGCCCAGAAGATAATTGAACACAGGAAGGAAATGGGACCGTATGTGTTCCGAGAAGCACAGGTAAGAGCCGGAGGCGAAGTACACAAGCAGTCAAGGTATTCTTTAAAGCCCTTCCGTTGCTCATGTATGGCAAGATTTTAATCTCCCTGGTACTGGGATTTGCTCTCTTTAATGTGGATATCTTTTGCCTATATCATTAATATATAATAAATACACAAAGCTAATAACTTTTATACTGTTGTTGATAATGCCACAAATAAAACTAAATAATATACTTTGACTTTTCACAGTTACTACTTTTACCTACAAATTGTAAAAATGCTCCAGGTAATTTCTCCATCCTTTCTTGCCATTCATATTCCCTTTAAAGTATGCACTACCACAAAAACGTGTAAAATACATGTCTCTTAAAATTTGTATATTTTTAAAGCTTGAAATATCCACATAGCTCATAAAATAAGTGAGAGGAGATGTAAGAGCTCAGCCAGCATAAAGTGCATACACTCACGAGAGAAACTCGGGCCGCTTTTAACCTGCTCAAGTTACTGCTTTTTAAGATAAATAATAGAAAACATTGACTCGGTGAGCATAATTTATTTGCATTTTGAAAACCCTTTTAGTGATGTTGTTCCTAAAAAATGATTAAGAAAAATAAGTTATAATAGGGGTAACTAGGAAGGCCATGTCACAAACTAAGTGACAGGAAACAGATCTGGGGAGCGATTGCCGAGCATGGAAAACGGCCATTACCCCTCAGTGTTCATTTCTAAGCCAGCTGTGTTCAGGTCCTCTAAGGGACTGGGAGTGGACTCACAACCCAGATTATGACTAAAACAGGCAGAGGAGCGACTGAGGATGTGCAAGAGAGAAACAGAGAAAGCGTGGCACCAAAACTGTGGCATCCGCTAAGATCACCTCACGTTGTTGTCCCGACAAACCAGAAGAAGACCTGAGGTCCTCCCTGTAGGACCTCAGGTCTGAGTGTAGATGTCCACATTTGATTTCCTAAGGTGGAGTCACAGAGGTAGCTTAGAGCATCTGGAATACAGAATCTTCTTCTGAGGTCCTCGTTCCTGTTTACCAGAGATGGGGGTACGCTCTGAAAGTGGCATCCCTTACCCCAGAGACGCGAGCCCCAGATCTGGTCGCCATCCGTATGTCCTTCCTCTCTTTCACTCCCTTAACCCCACATTTGATCAGGCATTAAAAGTCAGTCATGTATCTCCTTGTTGTGAGAGTCTATCTATTTTCCTTCACCTCTGTGTCACTTCAGACCTGCAAAACCTATTAACTATTAATCATTACCATAGCTCCGGTCTCTGGGCTTGCTCCAACCAAATCACTGGAAGCAAAGTACTTTTCTCAAAATGGCGTCGGATCATGCTACCCTCTGCTTAAAATGCTTTACTGTCTTCCTGCTGCCCACAGAGAGAAGTCAGCTTGCTACACACCCGGAGCCGCATCCCTTGCCACCTCTGTTCTCTCTTCCCAGGGTCACTGAAATAGTGTAGCTCCATAATCCACTTTTCCTGTCTTTAGCCCTGAGTTCACGCAGGTCCATCTTCTCTGCCCTGTGTTTCTCTGTCCTAAGACTTAAAACACTGAATCCAAAGTAGATTGCAAAGTTTGTGAGGGCAGAATGTGTTTCTTATTCATCTTTGTGGTCTAAATGTATAGCACGTATTTCTGACCACATGGATGTGAGAGATTTGTCATGAACGAGGAGTGTAGTGAGGTCAGCCTGTGTAGTGAGCAGAGTGGAACCAGGGGCTGAGAAACACACTCAAAGTTGCCTGTATCAGTTAGCCCGTCTCTCCCCACACCTGCTACCAAGAGCCCGAGGTTGCCCCATCTGCTGGCAGAGAGCAAAGTAGCCCTACATTCATTAATATATCTCAGAATTTGGTCATTTTTAAGGTTCTTCAGGTACAAGGGAATGTGTACTAATTGAGGCCAGCTTGATCTAAAGAGAGAGTTCAAGGCCAGCCTGGTCTACAGAGTGAGTTCAGGGCAGCCATTACAGGATACAGACACACACACACACACACACACACACACACACACACAAAGGAATGAATAAATAATTACATTCACACCTAGAAAACATGAGTAGTGATTTTTGCTAATTCAGGACTCAAGCATTGACTTTGAAAAAATTCCTTTACCCTGAGAGTTGACTTGGAGCATGATAGGACGGCTCGTTTTTCTTCAAGGCATTAGGTAAAGGTCACTTTAGCCCTAAGATGTTGGGCTTGATTTGATGTGGCAAGCCCTACCTTCTTGAAAGTAACTTATGCCTCTGGAGCTAATGTAAGAGCTCGGCATGGGAATTACAGCAGCTGCTCGTATCTCCACGCACATCACAATTAATCACTTAATGTGCAGGGTCCTCACAGAGCATTGGCCTAGGGTGCCGGTTTTGCTTTTTAAATGTTACTTCTTCTTGCTCTCACATAAAAGAGATTATATCATTTAAAAGTTACTCAAGATTTATTCTTAGATCCGCAGCTTTGTTTAAGAGCCTTTCCAGAGACAAAATGGTATTTCCTTTCTCTAAAAGACAGAGAAAGGCTCGGGGGAGTTTCCCTTGAAGAACCAAATACTTGGAATAGTTGCATAAAACAGCAGCGTGCTGCTGACCAACGGGGCAGCTTAAAAAGAAAACATGAATTTCTCATTTAAAAAGACCTAATGGAGTCTTTAGTAATGCGATCAATGGGTTAGGGAAACACTAAGAATAAAGTCACTTTCAAGTACACCCGGTGAGTGTTTAAGAGGACTGGAGAGAAGCTGTGCTGGGCTCACTGCACCAAGTCTGCAAACAATAAGGTGCTGGGGGTGTGGGTTGTGCGGTGTTTCTTAAGGATGGAGAAGTCCATGATTATGGCAAGTTAGAGTTAATTTGGTACATTTGTCGAGAATGGTAATCTGAGACATAGTTTTTTTTTTTAATACAGATGACAATTTTTGGGGTTCTGTTTAAGTATTGGCCACAGTTTTGTGAGTTTAGGAAGAATTTAACAGATGAAAAAATTATGAGTGTTTTAGAGAGAAGACAAGAACATAAACAGAAAAAGAAAATGTCAGAGTCAGATGAAGACAAGACTGGAAAGGTAAGCCTGCATCCCCTCTAGATGGAATCGCAGTTCTAAAGGATGAGGTGCTGCATGTGGCCCAGAGAGGAATGTGGGCTGGGGAACCGCGCCCCAAAAGTTATAGCCGCAGGCGTTAGTGACTTCAAGCCTTCACCTTCCTTCATGGCTCTGACTGTTCTTGAGTTTCCCAAAATTATTGTCAGATGTGTTCTCTTCTTCATGAAGGCTTTCTTCACACCTAGACAATGTCAACAGCTTCCATCCCCTAGAGTGAAGAAGTTAACGTGTGTGTGTGTGTGAGAGAGAGAGAGAGGGGGGGGGGCACATGCCATGTGAATAAGCTGGGCCTGGTGGCATGGACTAGTGATCCAGTGCTGGGAGACAGAGACAGGAGGAGCCCCAGGCTCACTGGCCAGCAGCCTAGCCTACCTTAGGCAGGAAAGACCCTGTCAGAAACACTGGTGTTGAGAAGCAACACCCAAGGCTGCTCTCTGGCTCCATGGTCTCCATGGTCAGGTGTATCTTCACATTTATGAGCACACACACACTTGTTTGACCACATATATTGTTTAAGGTGTTCATTCTTTCTACATGTTTCTAGGAAATTATTACGCATGGCAGAATCATCCCAAGTGAGCACAGGTGTATGTATACTGACTGATTTCTATAGAACACACGGAGTTGGAAGTGACCCTCGTTTCTGTTTGGGAGAAGGGAGGGAGGCATCAGGCATACACTATTCATCTGTTGACGATAATGGCACAGTTACACGTGGTGTCACCATTCAGCACATACCTGAGGGCGGGAGACCATTCAGTCACTACAGCGTATGTGCGTGTATTCATTTGCCACATAGCAAATACTCGGGTGCCCCGTGTGAGAGGCACTGTTCTGCAAACAATGTTCTGTCTGTCATCGTATGGAACATTTCCCCACAGGCGGACATGAGAGAAGGAACACATAGACCTTGATTCCATTTGCGTGGGGGTTACAGTTCTATGTCCATGCATTGCCCCAGTGGAAAGTCTGGTTGTATGTTCACGAGAACCATAGTCTTTCTTTGATGCTTGGATTTTTATATTCTACCTCATTGTTTGTCTCATTTCTCTTTAAGTGTTCTTATATGAATATGGCCAATTTAAAGGTCAGAGTGACTGGCGTGAAGCTCCAAGTGTAGACTCACCATGAGCTGATTTCTTACGCGACATTATAGCTTCCCACGATCTCACTCTGTTTTCCCTCACAGGCTGGACTCAAGCAGTATGCAAGTACTACAGGCTCTCTAACCAAAGCACCTTTAGCCAGCGAGTCCCTGCTGGGCCTGCAAGCCTATGGCCGGCAGGTAAGATGCCAGGGCCCGCTTCCCCTCTAGAGCAATGGGTGCACAGTGACTTGGTCACTCAGCAGCAGGAGGTTGTGTACACATCTGGTCAGTGTGTGGTATAGGTGTGAAAATGGGTTACAATGGTGATCCTCAGAGAGTCTGAAGGGAATGCCCTCCAGCTGTTTTCCCCCAGAGCATGCTGGGAATTGAAATTCAGGGCCTTGTGCCTGTGAAGCATGTAGTCCCCCACTGAGATCTTCCTCAGCTCATGAGGGTTTAACTTGAAGACAGCGAAGCGACATCTTCCTGGAGAAAAGAATAAGAATACAACAACCTCTGTAGATTAGTGTGCTGAGTTCAGAGACAGTGCAGAATGCTAAATGCTTAGTTTCAGTTTCTTAACTCTTTGTATTACATGCCCACCACCCAATACATTTGGATTTTTATGTTTATAACTAGCACACCTTCATATCAATTCTCTGGAACATGCCATTTTTAATGACTTGTATTTAAAAATGTTTGCACCTTAGGACAATACTAACTCATAAAACAATCTTTTCTGCACTTAGAAGTGCCAAATGAATTGTTACCCTACTGAGGTAACTAATAGGCTATAAAACTCTCATGAAGGAAGAGAAACGGATGATTTTGTAGAGACGTGTACTGACAGGTCTATCTGAAGTGGATGAGGCTCAGGTATACACATCAGGAAATGATCAGCTTGACCTATTGGGAGCACAACACAAGTTTCAGCAAGGGATGCAGACACAGAGGCTTTGTCCTGAGCCCTGTCCACATCAGCATCACTCTGCTGCCTGAAACAAGAATAGAATCCCCTCTGATCAAAGAGAGAGGGTGATGGTGAGGATAATGATGATGTCACTGATAATAATCATGTCCTGTCCTTGCCTTAAAATGTCAGAGGTACTGTGCAAATACATATTTACTTTTGACTTTTGCTTTCTGTAGGGAACTGAATAGCTGGATGCCAGAGGCACCTTAAAAAATATA
This sequence comes from Alexandromys fortis, assembly GCF_014885135.2. Lineage (NCBI taxonomy): Eukaryota > Metazoa > Chordata > Mammalia > Rodentia > Cricetidae > Alexandromys > Alexandromys fortis. Next base: position 2,252,679 of record NW_026067896.1, on the reverse strand, counting down.
CATATTTACTATTGATATTTTGCTTTTTTAAGCCTGCATGTTGTCATTCTAGAAATTAGGGAATAATAATCAATTATTGTTATTCAATAATCAGTCTAAATTCAAATTGTCACCCCAAAATAATCTTGGATGTTTAATAAGCATCTAAGTTTGTAACCAATACAAAGATAGCTGAGCCGCTATTGCTGAGCCCTTAAGTGTTGCAAGGAGCCACTTGTTTGTTCCTGGCTGCTCAGCCCCAAAATAATCACACAAAGACTGTATTAATTAAATCACTGCTTGGCCCATTAGCTCTAGTTTCTTACTGGATAACTCTTACATATTAATTTAACCCATCTCCATTAATCTGTGTATCACCACGTGGCAGTGGCTTACTGGCAAAGTTTCAGCATGTCTGACTCTGGTGGTGGCTCCATGGTGTCTAACTACGCCCTTCTTTCTCCCAGCATTCGGTTTAGTTTTCCCTGCCTACCTAAGTTCTGCCCTGCTATAGTTCCAAAGCAGTTTCTTTATTCATTAATGGTAATCACAGCACACAGAGGGAAATCCCACATCACATAAGCTCTTGTCCATTTTGTCACTGGGCAACAGTATGGTTGTCTGAACATTCTTCCTCACTCAGGGAAAGAATTTACAGATTCAGGTCAAGGCTACTGCAAGAAGTAGCTTTGTTATGAAATAAATATAAATATGAAAGGAGAATACTAGGTAGATAAAGATCTATGGTTCACAGTTAAAAAATTAAAACACATAAATGGGGAAATCTGTATTATCTTTTGAGAAATATGATAGAAATATCTCAAATATATTTTTCTTTTTGTTTCAATTTGCTTTGTTTTTTAAACAGAGTATCACTGTATAGTCCAGGCTGACCTGGGCTTTAATAGGTACCTCAGGCTAGCCTCAGAGATATGCTAATCTCAGACTCATTCATGCTGGAAATCCAGGCATGAGCTACCGTAATTGGCTAGGATGTAATTTTCTTGGTGCATGTTATACATCAATAAGAAGTGTAAACAAAGGAATAATAAGATTTATTTTATCTCTAGTGTGCTCCTGAGGGAAATCCGGCAAAGTTTTTATAATTAAGTTTGAAATTTTTTTTTCAGCCAACCTGGTGCTATTCAAAGTACATAGAAGCCTTGGAACAAGAGCGGATTCTTCTGAAAATTCAAGAAGAAATGGAAAAGAAAATGTTCACAGGTAATTTTTGCCTCTCGTGCTCAGAACTGCTCTGTTGCTGTCTAGCACAGATTAATCTTAGGAGTCTGCACCGGTCTCTTCACTGTCTGTCCCCTCTTTTATCTTTGTGCAGGTACATCATCTTTCACAAACTTGTTTAAGCTTCCCGCTGGTTCTCTCCTCAGTGTCCAGAGTCAGTTCCCAGTGATGGTCTCTCCTCAGCTCCTGTTCTCTTTCTGCTTTCCTAACCGTCCAGAACCAGAGGCACTGCCTCTCCCATGCTCAGTCTCTGTGTCTCTAGGGTTTCTCCTCTGCAGAGGAGGAGCCTTCACAACCCATACCAAACACTTCTGTTTTCCAGGGTAGCAACGTTCAAGCTCACGTTCACATTCTGCTGCCGAGAGGTGCGAGGTAAGCCGCTGTGAGGGACTCCCTTTTACTGCACACCCTCCCACGCAGGCAGACCTGCACAGACCCAAAGCACAGCCCTCTCAGACACGCCGCTTGCACACTCACTACCAAACCAAAGGGTAGGACCCCTAGTCTTCTGATATGGTACAATCTCCCAAGAAGAGATTCATCCAGGGAAGGTTTGCTTCTGTTTACTACATGCCAATTGTCTCCATCGAGAACCCGGGAGGGGAACTGGGCACTAGCTCAGGCTTCCTACACTTTTCTAAGCTGGGACTGTGTGAAAGACCAAACACCAAGCTCGGGATCCTCTGCATTCAGATACTGATGAACCTGTAGGGTTTTACCTGATTCTATTAACAAGCCCTTTCCAGGGTGGTCTAGCCACAGAATGTGGCGTGCGTGTAAACTGCCAGCCAGATACTCAAAGCAGCCTGTGAAGGTGCCTCTCTTACCCACTGTCTTACCTGGTTTCACAGTATCCCATTTTCCGGGGGCTGGGGAGGAGTGGTGGACCTAATGTTCTAGGGCTGCCCATCTTGTTTTCTTTCTAGTTAGCCTCCACACTGCACCGTCCCAGTCCCCCACCTTTAGGTTAAGTTAATAATGCCTTGAACATTAAGGACACCACGTGTGTTTGTTTTTAGTAGAGAGCCCTTTTCAGTTTTTATCGTTATTGTTTGGATTTATTTTCTATATATCTTTGTTTCATGCTTTTTTTTCTTTTGCAGGGTTTCTTTAAGCCAACTTTAACTAACACTGAATGTCCACGAAGCTGAATATCCAAGCTTTTGGGTAGTCTGCATGACTATAGAATACTATCCGCTACCTAGACTAGAAGAATTAAAATCGTTTGCTGATCATAGTCCTTAAGGAAAAAGCAGCATTATGCCTCTTGTGCAATCTTTCAACAAATGTTTCTTGCAGGCTCCTCTAGTTAGCAGATGTGCTCACTGGGTGCCAGGGGTGTGACTGTTCTAGCATAATTAACCCAGAGGTAGAAGAGCCTCCCCCTCCTTTCCCAACTGGGAGGAGACTGTGTGGAAGCCGTGGTTTTTACAGTGCAGTGTGCACAAGACTCACATGAGGTAGGCTAGCATTTCGGGCTCCAGGGGCTGCTCCCGGCAAACTCATGGGAGATACTCCTGGGAGACACTGGAACTGCCATCTTTCCCAGATAGCACAATGCCCCTAAGTCCTCTCGTGGCCATGGACTGGCCACTCTTTCACCAAGCTCTTGTGGTTTCTGCCCTTCTACTGCTTTTCCTTCAGTTGAGATTTTGTTGGTTTGTTTGTTTTCCTGTGGTTCTATTCTCTTTCCCCTCAACATGTTAATTATAATTCTTTTACAAGTTCTGTTTTTCCCAGAGTCTTCGGTGTTCATTAAAGCAATGAAAGCCCACTTTCTGAGCAGACTTCCTAGGTCGTACAAATACTGTAGGATATGAAGAAAATTAAGATAAAAAATTAAATCCATACTCCTTATTTTCACTTACTTCTCCCCTGATGTTTCATTCTTTCTCTATGCAGATAGAGTTTCTAGCCTATATAGTTTTTCTTCTCTTAAAAGAAGTTATTTTGACATTTCTTGCAAAGCAGCTCTATTTGAGACCTAGAGAAACTTTCATTTCTCTTTCCCTTTTGACAGAAACTTCACAGGATACAAAAGTATAGGCTGGTGGGCTTTTTATTCTTTCAGTACCAAAATATATCACTTCTCTTTTTTCTTATGTAATTTTTCTGAAGAAAAGTTGGATGTTATCCTTGCCCCTCTGTGGAGAAGTTGCTCCGTCCTCCTCCTTGCTTCAAGATCTCTGTGCCAGGGCCTGAGGAGCCCACTCAGGTTAAGAGCATATACCCAGCTGCACATCCGTCCTAGGTGCTGGTCTCTAAGCCTCTTGTGTCTGTAGCTTGGCATCTGTCACTAGTTTTTGGGAAGATTTGCTGTTATCACTGTCCAACGTTGCTTCCATTCCTGTCTCTGCTTTCTGCCCTTCCCATCCCATGCACAGCCGCCTCCCCTCCAGTCCTCCTTCTCCTCCTCTCTCTCTCTCTCTCTCTCTCTCTCTCTCTCTCTCTCTCTCTCTCTGTATTTCAGTTCGGGAACGTTCCACTCATCTCTCTTCTGGCTCTAGGCAGTGAATCTTTTTCCCCAACAGTGTCCACTCCAGATAAACTCATCAGATGTTCTTCATGTCTGAGGTATCAGTTTTTATTTCTTGTATTTCCATTTGGTTTTTCCTTGGCATTTCCTTCTCTGTGCCTGCATTATGAATCTGATCTTGCTCATCATCCAGTTTTTTTTTTGTTTTGTTTTATTTTATTTTACAGACAGGGTTTCTCTGTGTAGATTTCTCCAGGCTGTCCTGGAACTAGCTCTGAAACCAGGTTGGCCTCAAACTGAGAGATTGCTCTGCTGGGATTAAAGGTGTGTGCCGCCACCACCCAGCTATCGTTCATTTTTAAAAGGGGAACTCTTAATTACTAAAAGCAGTCATTGACACTTCTCATCTTGGTAGTCTCAATATTCCTTCCATCTTTGAGCCTGGTTCAGATGTTGCTTTTGTAGTTTGGACTGTGTCGTTTTGCTTTTTGTTTGTTGTTAATTTTTGTTGAGAGCAAGGCGTGATGTACGGAGCAAAAGAAACTGAGCTGAGCTAGACAAAAGTGTGGGCTTTGTATGTATCTGGATGGCAGGAATTGTGTGTGTGTGCGCGCGCGCGTGTGCGCTTTGTTTTTTGGTTTTCTTCAAGTCTCCTTGAAGTTCTTGTTAAACCTCATTGTGTGGAAAGAAACCATTTTAGTCTCACGATTAGGTCTCAGAGTTTCAGGAAGCCTGCTAGGAGCGTTTCTCTTCTGCAGGTTGTTGGAGCATTGGCTTGTGGGGTGGGGACAAGAAAACAGCAAAGTAAACAGAATCTCCCTTCTATCTGTTCTGGCAAAGCTGCACCTCTGGAGTGACCTCACAAGGATGGCTTCACTCCTCCCGCCCAGCAGTAGGAGGGGCTTTGCTCTGGTCTTCAAAGGAGAATAAGATAGAATCCAAGAGGGTAGGACTCAAGGAAGGGGAACTCTAGAGGTGTGTTGGGGAATATTATTTTCAGGTGTGTGACTTTTGTTTACGATGCATGTGTTTAACTGTGAGACTGCTGCTGTCTGAAACACCTGATGGTCCTAATAAAGAGATGAACGGCCAATAGTGAGGCGGGAACAAGGGTAGGCAGGGCTGAATAGAAGGAGAAAAGTGAGAGGAGGAGAAAGCAGCAAGAGAACAAGGAGAGGAGGACATCAGGATCTAAGCCACCCAGCCACCCAGCCACCCAGCCAGTCACAGAGTAAGAAAGAAAGAAAGGCATGCAGAAATAGAGAAAAATAAAAGCCCAGAGGCAAAAGGTAGTTGGGATAATTTAAGGAAAGCTGGTAAGAAACAAGCCACACTAAGGCTGGGCCTCCGTGCGTGATTTACCTGGGAGCTGGGTGACAAGCCCCCCAAAAAGCCAGAACATCCCACAACAGAGGTGGCTCAGCAGTTACAGCACAGAGTGCTCCCCATAGGATACAGGTTCAATTCCCAGTAACCATGTAGTGGCTTCCAGCTATCTGGGAATTCCGTGACTCCAGTCTCAGGGGATTCAACTCCCTCTTCCGGCCAGTGTGGATATCAGGCACACACATGGTATATAAACACATTAAAACAAAGCACTTTTACACATGAATAAATCAATAAGGGGGCTGGAGAGATTGCTCAGTGGTGAAGAGCATTGCCTGCTCTTGCAGAGGTCACGGGTTCAGTTCCCAGCAACCACGTGGTGGCTCACAACCATCTGTAATGGGGTCTGGTGCCCTCTTCTGGCCTACAGGCAGGATACTATATAAATAAAGAAATCTTTAAAAACAAACAAAAAACTAAATAAATAAATAAAATTAAAACAATAAACAAAAACCCTCAAGGAAGTATGGGTTCACCTCTAAGACTCAGCCAGGAGGGTTTTAACTCTGGCCAGCCTCATTACCTCACCTGGTGTGCACCTGGTGTGCTCTGCCTGTCTGTTCCCACTGACCCTCCTATCTGCAGGCGGAGACCATCCTGTTACTACAGTTCCTTGGCGCACCCAAGAACTGCCGCCCTTCTGTTTGCTAAGCCATTTTCTTGTTGCAAAGGTGGGTGTGGTGACGCCCAACACTTCACACGTCAGAGTGGGCCCTGACGGTTGGTATCTGTATTTTAAGTATTCTGTAGACAGTTTGCTTAGCTCTAAAATTTATAGTTAAGAAAGGTTAGTTTGACTATCAAATTGGTGATCATTTTTACACTGTAAGCATTTGCACACTCATTTTTACACTGTAAGCATTTGCACGCTCATTTTTACACTGTAAGCATTTACACGCTCATTTTTACACTGTAAGCATTTACACGCTCATTTTTGGCTCCTCAAAGCAGGGAACAGAATCAGTGCCTCCAGGAGGAATTTTCTTTCGGTCTTGTGCCCGTGTGTGCCTGCTTGTTCTTAATATCCTTTGAATTCTGTTCCTCTCTATTACTGGATAATCACCTTATTCTAGATCTTCATCACATATCCCTTTCTCCTCCATGGCCACCCTCCACCTGTCTTCAGGGAATTCTCTAAAAGCAAGCATGATACTGTCCTGGCTAAGCACCTCGCTGAAGCCCACGCCTCTTACCTGGTACAACTGCTGAGGCCCTTCCTCCTGATGCTGGAGAGATCGGCTGATTCCGCATCCTTACAGAGATGCCACACAGCCACAGAAGCCACTGTCCTGCCCTCTGTGGCTATGGTCTGTTCACTGCGCCACAGCGGCCTCAGCAGGGCTCAGATATGCTAGTTTACTTTTAGTCTGGTGCCTAACATAGAACATCTACAAAACAGATGTTCAATAAATAGTCGTTGGGAGAGAAAGGAAAGGGCTCTAGTATTAAGTCCCTAGAAGGCAAGCGCCACTGTTCATCTAAATGTTTAGTACAGCGATGTGCAGTGTTGTGTGAACGTCTCCGTGACAGTGACACAGCCTACAGCCACCCAACAGCGTCCCTTGCCCTGAGTGCACGAGCAGGGGACAGCCTGGATTGCCGACTGGGCGAGGGCTCGCCTTTTCTGTGTGTTAGGCCTGGAGCCGACCAGACAGAGGCTGGAGGAGCCAGTAGGCGGGCAGATGGAGCCAGTCGCTTCTCTGGGCTCTGCATTGTGGATGTGATGTGATTAGCGCCTGAGTTCCTGCCTCGACTTCCCCCACCTGAAGGGGTAACCTGAGATTGTAAGCCAAACCCTTTCATCTCTAAGTCAGTTTCTTGCACTTAACACAGTGACGCTATATTACAGACAGCTTTAACGGTCTTTAAATTTGACTTGAGTGTGTACCGTGATTAAATAAATCCTAATTGTGCTATATTTGGGCATTTGATGATCTATCTTCTTGATTTTAATGAGTTTTCAGTTTGTGAGCCACAGGTGTTGATATTGATACACTAATCTCGGTCATGCCCGCCTATGCATGGGAACTTGAGGTGTACCTGTCTCCTCTCAGCAGCCTAGGGGAGTGCCTTGTCATGAACTGTCTCCCCAAGTGCTGTGGCGCAGACCCCAGTAAAGCCTCATTTGATTGCTCTGGGACCTACTTGTAGTCTTTGCCCCTGGCCTAATGGCTGAACTGGTACTGAGAGCAGGCACCCCCAGCACTGCCCATCCCCCAGAAGCAGCTGTGGGAGAGTGGCTGGGAGAGGGGCAGATTGCAGAAAGCTGCAGATCCCAGCCAGGAGGGAGCCAGAAAGCTGTTGTGAGCGATCAGCTCTGGCTGCCGAGAAGCTGCAATGCTAAGAGGTGAGGGTCCTGGCACTCCAAGCCTGGAGCTTTAGCACTGAGGAACAAGGGTCCCAACACTATAATCTCAGAGCCACAACTAACTCCTGTGTGCTGACTCACTGGTACAGCCCGGAGCTGCCACACTGGGTGCAGTCTGGACATGGCAGGCTTACGTTGCTGCTACCAAGGGAGTCACATTTTGCCTGTTTACGATCCCCATCTGAAAAAAGAATTCTCAGCTGTGCGGGGTTGGGTCACATAGAACTAACATACTCAGCAGTACTTGATACAGCTAGTGGGGTCTGCTTGTTTTTATCCCACCATGACAGACTGCTGTTCCTCTTAGCCATGGGATTCCCGTAACTACATAGATCTCACCGTCATGTCTCAGTCGACTTCATGGGTAGATGTTGTAGAGCTAACAGCCACCGTCATCCTCAGCTAAGCTTGCCTGCTTGCAGCAGCTGGGCTCGTGGACTGTGGACATTCCTTCATAGAGCAGGTGGGAAAGATCACTGGACACTCAATGGGGTTTCCAGCAACTCCTCTCGGCCATTTGTATACAATTCTGCCCTAATTGCACATGGTCTCCAGAGTACACACTGGAGGAGATCAACAGAAGAGGCCATCAGTGCGGCCATCATCCACGTGGAGCACAAGCCGTGCTTCTTTCTTCTGTGCTTTTTAATGTGTTTCCTTTTATTGAAAATAGATTCTTTCCTTATACAATATATCATGATTATATTTCCCTCCCTCCTCCCAGTTCTTGGTTATTCATGCCGTGTCCTTCTCAATGGAGTGGGCCTGAAGTCAAATCAGGCGTTGGTTGGCTATTCCCACAAGTTCTATGCCACCATTGACCCCAAGCCGCCTAAGACCTGCTGCTTTGGGGTCGGCCACCCACGCTTCAGCCTCCTCATCCATGATCTACAAGCACGCATAATACACTCATTCATTTTCCAGGGTGAACTTTGGTTTGTCCTAGGGACCTGAGGAGGAGGGTAGGCTGCTATTTAGGTACCTCAGGGGAGGGGTTTTGTGGCAATAGATGTGGCTATCTGACCCACTTCAAGTCCAGGGGAATGTGCACGGAAGTGTGTGGTATCCATCCAAGCCTTCCTGTAAGAAACTAACAGTTGTGTTTGTTGGTGAACATCCGCACATAGCTGGAACCTCTGTGGAATTAGAGTTCTCGTGTTCTGGAAAGTTATGTGGGAGAAACCAAACCACCATCTTTTGAATCACTTTCTTCTCGACTTTCTGTTACAGCAGCAGATCTAGGCCTTAACTAACACCAAGTCACTACTAGGTTTATGGTAGCAAAAACCCCAAAATGCAAGGTCAGTGTGCGTCAGGCAAATTTTGTAAGACGGCAAAATAGTTGGTGAAACTGGTGCCTCAGATGGCTTAAAAGGCAGATCCCGGGCGCACGGCGTCCAGAGCTCTAAAAGAGGCTAAAAGGTGTTGACGTTTGTGCATTTGGTGACCCGTGCTTTTTAGAATTGTGAGAAGGCCTTGGGCAGAAGTTAATCCACTCCCTGGTAGATGCGGAAGGAAGTACGGTACAGCCAGGAAGCACATTCTCTGCCTACGCCTCACAATTAAGCTTAGAGTAAAATCTGATGATTTGTACCCTCCAAGTTCAGAAAGTCAACTATGCAGAATTTCCCCCCCCTTCAAAAATGCCTGAGGCTTTTTATTTAGGTGTTGGTAGCCTTCTAACCAAGGCCCAAGCAAAGTCGAGGCAGGAGTTAGGGAAGGGCTCGTGGCTGATCACCAGGTAGCCGCAAACACGTGTGTACAGCCATGACCGAATGAGTATGTCTCTGGTTGTGCTGGGGACCATGACGAGGGCATGGAAACTCCTTGCTGGCCTACCCAACGATGTCCTCAACATGGCTAATTTCAGTAAAGATAATTTCAGTCCCCGATTCCTGCCATAAAACCCATAGAAGAGGGCCGGAATGGCTCAGCGGTAAAGGTTAACTCCACAACCAGAAGGAAAGACCCATAAAAGACCCTGGGTAAGACCACACCACAGCGTTTCCCCTTAGGACCCTTCCTGTTTGGGGGAATTCATTCACATTCTTCCTCAGTCTATATGTTCATTCCCAGCAAATTTCAATCCTCTGGGCTCAGGACGGCTCTGGTGGCCCTCAGACACACCGGCCTTGAGTCAAGCCTACCAAGAGCCCAGGCTCCTCGACTCCCACAACACCCACCTCAAGGTGTCTGCCATTTCTATTCTAACCAGTAATTTTTAAAGGCCTTAAAATAGACACAATTAAACAAGGAAGCAGCGCTGAGCACAGGAACGTGCGGCCGAGGGCTGACTGCGTAAACACTATAATCAGAAGAGATTTCGACTTGGAACTGATACTGACTGGGTTGAACGCTAAAATTTTGATGGGATTGTATTCTCAACAAAACCACTAACCTGGCTTGAAAACACTATAATTTTTCAATTTCTGAAACAACCGTTAGGCCCCCAAACTTGATCAGAAACAAGCTACGAAATTTGTACAACCCCCACAGAAGGCCTCTGCAGTGCCAACTCGAGATGGAGTCCGGAAGTCAAAGGTAAGAGGGAGAAGTTCCTAGAAGTCAAAGCCAAATGCCCAGAGGACAAGGCATAAGAGAGGCCTCTTCAGGGCTCCTAGACACAGTCTGAAATCCATCCACCATTTTTCAAGCCCTCAGACTCTCCTCTGGTTGTGTGTCCACCCTCCACCTCACACACTCAAGCGTGCTCACAATTCCCCTCCCATTCCACATTAACGCCTACTTCTCATTGGCTTTTTAAAATTATCCTGTGAGATTTTGAGAGGATGTATAATAAGGTATATGTTTGACATATCAAACATGGAGCTTCTAGAAAGGTTTATTTTTAATTGCTAAGTAGGGTGGAACTTTATCTCACAAAAAAGAAACAAAAAGAAAAACATCGTCAAAAACTACCACCAAAGAATTCTAGGCACTTATCTAAGGAAAAATTCCTGAACCTTAGTACACATAGCTTACAGCCTGTGCCATTTTGAGCTAATGTTGTTTGCACATGCACGCACGCACACACATACACACACACACACACACACACACACACACGCACACGCAGGCACACTGCCCGGTTACCGTCATGTGATAACGCTACTTGTCTGGGGTAGATGGTTTGCCCCTGGAGAGCTTGTAATCTGGGCCAGGATCGTTGTGAAAGCTGAAATAATCAATGCACAATGGCTTAAACCCCAGAAGGTTGACCTCACACTTAGGCTGAGGTTATACCGTCGGTTGGGCAAGTCCTAAACGATCAGGCAAACCAGAGAGATAACGAAATCCATGACGACGCAGCCATGGTAAATATCCATGCATTCCTGGTGGTGTAGCATTATGATGAAGCGTTCAACCCTTGAAACTGGGCCCTCAGCACACTTTAACGACTCCTGGAATCAAGTCTCCTACAACTCCGTGGCGGCCTGCGGTGGTTTGGGGCCCGTTCATTCACCTGGGGATTCCTTCTTTCATTGTTGCCAAGCTCATTTTAAAATGTCCCTGTCAGCTATCTTCCCCCTCAACGAGGTTGGCGTCACTTTCCTGCCTCCCACGTACCTCAGCAGTACGTTTCCACCACGATGCCGTTTTGGTTGCCTGCTTGATTAGCGGTGCTCAACAGTTTGAGAAGCAGTCCTACAATTACCCCCAGACAATCATGACAGCAACAATTCTTTTCTTACTTCTGTGGGCTACCACGTTGAAATGTAACAGCACGGCCACCAGATGGCTTTGCACCATATGGGACCTAGCCTATCCCTGTGAAGTTGTATGCCTAGTTAATCTACTCTGTTTATTGTTGATATATATTCTATAAAGACATATTGACTCCTACCCAGTGAGCACCATAATTACACTGAGGGTATAGTGTAGGCAGCCAGAGCTGTTTTGTCTTTTTAAGTACGATTTACTAACTTTTTCTGTTTGCCATCAAAAGAAGATGAATGTCTTTCAGAGTGTCGCACTCCACAGCTCCGGAGTACGGCACCCACGTGTAATCTCCGTCCTCGGGAGGCAGGAGCAGAGCTGCTGCTGCTGTCTGAGGTTCCCCTGGGCTGCTTATGAGACTTGGTCTCCAAAAACAAGAGAGAGAGAGAGAGAGAGAGAGAGAGAGAGAGAGAACACTCATTTCATCTAAGGATTTTAAATGCATTATTATTAGAAAAAATCCCTGTGTCCTTTCATCTTATATACTATTTACTTTTAAGGCTTGTCAACACAAAAGAACACACTTAATGAGATGTGCTTTTAATTGAATACATTTTTGTCCATTATGGGCATGGCCCTTTGATACCATGTGTGTTTAAAATCCCCCCACCCCACTAGAAATATCTTTTTTTTTTCCAAATCAAGGGAATTATCTCTTCTCAGAAAAATATTCGTGTGCAGAGCAAAGCAATCATCTCATTAGCTAGAATGTGAAACGCGACAGATGACAGGACCAACAAGGAACAAACACGCAGTCACCCAGGAAGAATGCGCTTGCGTGCGAGAGCTTATGCATCGCTGCTGTTTAAGAGACCCAGTTTGTGGAGCGGCAGAGGGCAGCGTCCGTGTGAAGTCTTTCCTGTTCGGGTGTGGGGAGGTGTGAGTTGGCCTCATAGCTTTCCTCCTCATAAGTCTTTATTAACATATTTCGTCCTGGGGAGAACAACCGTTTTCACTCGAACGCATCTCAGCGATGGCCACTGCATCACCATTACAGCCATCAGCAAATGGATTCACTGCAGTCCGTCCAAAAGTTACAAAAGCTGAGTCCTTGTTTGTACCCACCATCTTTCGATTACATCAGAACTCAAGTATGCAGGACTTGAACCGACTTCAAAGACCAAGCAGAGACTTCAGCGAGTTTAACGTTTTTTCTTTTATTGGTTTGTGTTTTCCATTTGGCTCCCATATCCTGTTCTAGCTTGATGCTCCTTCTAGAATTTCCCCCACAAACCTTACAGCTTTGGGGGTGAAACACGCTGATTAATAATACTGTTGTGGGGGCTGAGCATTTTAGCAGCCTACGCCTCCTGCTTGGAACAATTAAATGTCTGAATATCTGCTGGCTTTTTCTAACCATGTCTAGCATCATACTGAACATGGCAGAATGCATCTTACATGGAGGTCTAAATGCATTCAACCAAGAAACACTTGTGGGGTATGTTGACACTGTTATCTGTTGCCAATACAGTTAATCACCCAGTGCAAGCCTTTCAATGCAACAGAAATAGGAGATCTATGTTTTCCTAATTAGTTTGTCTCCCAGCAAAACAATAAAGTAAAAATAGACCATTTTTGTGACTTCTAAAAGTCCCAAATAGTGCACAAAACAATAGCAATATGGCTTTAAAAACCAGACAGTCGTACGCCTCCGCGGACCTTCATGACAATACGCAGGAGTGGTAACTATAGGGTTCAGACCTACATAGAAACCCCGTGGAGACCACGAAGTTTACATCTGCAGTGGTTTTTGCCGACAGACACTATGTCTAGGAATAGCTCAGTAAATTTAGGTCGGTGGTGTGATACAGCCATTGTCTCAGTGAAGATGAGATGAACCTAAAATTACCTGTGTTCCTCACCTGCCAAGCTTGTAGCAGATCCCTATGGTGCTAGGGTGTTCTGATGGATTCTAGGGTTCACGTCTCTGCATGCTGCCATGTTAATATCAGCAGATGCCGACTCAGGGCATTTGTGCCACACGGTCGGCCCAGACGTCAGTGGGTTTCAAACTGCGCAAAAGCTGTTTGGGTGGTTCTCCTAAGTTCTGAAAACCGTGGATTACAGAGTGCAGCAGAGTTAAAGCCCTCAGACAGAGCTCCTGGAATTCCAGTTGATAAAGAACTCAGTCCTCTGACCTGGAGCGCAGCGTTTATGTGTCGTTGGGCAAAGGGTCTCCCTTAGCTGGATTTGTACACTGTAGAAGACGGAAAAAGCACCTCGTAGGTCTGCCATGCTGGATAGCTGGACTCCCAGAAACAGTCAACTAAACGCTCCCCCGTAATTTGTTCTGTCCGGTGGCTTTTCCACAGTAATGAGAAAGGAAGTGAACAAAATGGGGGTGTTGATTGCTAGGGCTCACTGAGTAGTTTCATGCCCTGTTTTGCTCCAAGCATTCCTCACAAGAACCAGCACAAATTATCCTACAGACAGTTGGGATACAAAGGATTAGATAATTTGTCCATGGCTCCGGTCTTCCAGCTTCTATCACCAAATCATGATTCTCTCTGTCCTTAATTCTCCTTTGATCATGGCGAAAACCAAAGTAAGAGGTTACTGAGTAATAAGCACAGGTTTCACACCTCTGTGGGAAACAGAGTAATGTGGATGGAGACAGCTCGTTCATTCCCGGGTGCCCAGACCCGAATAATCGCACAGAAACTATATTAATCACAGCACTGCTTGGCCTATTAGCTCAGACTTCTTATTAACTAAATCTTACATCTTAACCCACTTATATTAATCAATGTATCACCACAAGGCTGTGGCCTATCAGCAAGATTATGGCGTCTGTCTCCTCCAGCAGTTACATGGTGTCTCCCTGACTCCGCCTTCTTTCTCCCGGCATTCAGTTTAGTTTTCCCTCCTAGCTCAATTCTGCCTTGCCATAGGCCATAGCGTCTTCTTTATTAACCAATGGTAATAAAACATATTCACGGCATACAGAAGAGAATACCGCATCAGAGTAAAATCTTTACAAGTGTTTGGGTTTCCTAAGATGCAATGCTTGGCTTTAGATTTAAACATTAGTTCTTGACCTGAAGATACTGGCTGGGAAGACATGTTTTCCCTGATAATATATTATTTAATAATACAATGATTATGCATGCAAATTTGTGAGGGGGGATATAAGATCATTAAAATCAGTATCTAAAAAGAGTAGAAGGATATTGTTAGTTGATGGATCTAGAAACAATTGTAAAAAAATGTATCATTTGAAATTGTTAAGGTTAAGTTAATTCAAGGATTTCAAACTCATTTAACACAGACAGGGTCAGTGTGACCTTTGTGATAAAGGGAAAGGCAGGTAAAAACAGATGTCCTAGTTATCGTTCAGAAGCTGATGAGATAAATGTAACTGTCAGGAATTTGGGTTTTGTTTTAAAGTTCACATCACCACTCTTTTATAATTTATTTTATTTTATGTGCGTTGGTGTGATGGTGTGGGATCCCCTGGAACCACAGTTAACAGTTGTGAGCTGCCATGTGATGTCACAGACTCACAGAAATGGGTTAAGGTTAAGAACTAGCTAGGATTGCACCCAAGTCTTCGGCCAAGCAGTATCGGAATTAATATGGTTTCTGTGTGATTTCCATGCCTGGGAGGCCAGGGAATGAACGAGTTGTCTGTTTACAGTCATGTGGTTGCTGGGAATTGAACCCGGGTCCTCTGGAAGGGCAGCCAGTTTCCTTATCCTCTGACATCTCTCCAGTCCTAGAGTTTAAATTCTTTAAAATTAAAACAAATTCTTTTTCTGTGTGTATGTGAGCACCTGCATGAATCTGTGCACCACGCGCGAGCCTGCTGGTGCTTTGATTTGCTACAGCTGATGGCTAGGGATGTAAGCATTTCCTTAATGTCTTTCAGCCATTTTGCACTCCATGTCTTAAATGCAAGTTTTTGTTAAAGTGTTTGATAGAAAGGGTTAACTTTCTTACATCTGTCCAAATGACTTAAAGATTTATTTTTATTGTGTGTGTGTGTGTGTGTGTGTGTGTGTGTGTGCGCGCGCGCGCGCGTGTTTACACCAGCCAGAAGAGGAAAGTGGATCCCCTGGAGGTGGAATTATGTAGTTGTAGCCAGTCCAGTGTGGATGCTGAGACCCAGGTTGGGGCAATCCGCAGAAGCAGCAAGTGCTCTGAATCCCTGAGCCTTCTCTCCAGCCCCCACACAAACAACTTTAAAGGAATGTTTCAGTAATAGAACCTAGGATAGGCGTGTCTGGTCTCACTTAGCTTTACACACTGGAGAAGGAAGGCAGGTATGTGGGGGCTAGTGTGAACTGCAGGTATGTGGGGGGCTGGTGTGAATTCGCTGTTCCCGAGGAAATGGTCACTCGTTTTCATTTATTTTATCTGATTTGCTAAGTGACATCGCTATCTCTCTTGAATACAAAGCCGGTATTGCTGCTGTCAAGTCTGTGCCTCTCTGCTTTGGTGTCATATCCGAGCAACACTGACCTCTGAGTGTCTTTGGGCAGTCCTCTGTGAATGCGTGTCACACATGTCACCGGTTCCCTGTGGACGCCACCACGGCACTCACTCCCCATGAATGTCACCCCTGTACCCACTCCCCGGTACCCACTCTCGCCTCACAGCAGCTGGTAAACTGCTCTAGGAATTTCCTTTCCCAGGCCCCAGAGGAGACACATTGCACTTCTCCCACGGCTCACGGCAGCTGGTGCAGCCCTGTTCTGCAGGAGAAAGGTGTTCAGGCTTATCAGTATACTGTTTGTTAACGAAGCTGTTACACAGGATCCCCGCTCTGCATTGTAATTAGTTGCTAACGAACATGGCAGTCTCCTGCAGATAGACCTTGATTTCCCAAAGGCCAAGTCACTCAGAGCAGCCCTCCCACCCTGCAGGTAGCCAGTGCTTTGTCGGTAATGTATATAGAATGTTGCTTTTCAAGATTCACTGAAGGTGAGGGGCGCTGAGCTATTCTGAGGCAGTCTCATTACTCAGTTGGTTAAATCTGAAAATGGCTTGACATAGCCTTCTCACGAGAGCATGAGTTAGTGTCGGCATGTGTTAGAAAGACAGTGTACCTCGCTGTTGGGGAACATTATTTTCAGGTGTGTGACTTTTGTTTACGCTGCATTTGTTCAACTGGGTGAAGCTGCGTCATGTGCCTGTGTGAAACACCTGATGGTCCTGATGAAGGGCGAGGGGCAGGGCTGGCAGGCGGAGGGGATAAACAGGATACTTGAGACCGAGGAGAGCAAGGAGAGGAGGGCGCCAGGGGCCAGCCAGCCACGCAGCAGGCCACGGAGAAGGATGCAAAGAAAGGTGCAGAGAAACGGAGAAAGATAAAAGCCCAGAGGCAAAAGGTAGGTGGGACAATTTAAGAAAAGCTGACTAGAAACAAGCCAAGCCAAGACTGGGCAGTCATGACTAAGTATAAGCCTCCATGTGTGATTTACTTGAGATCTGGGTGATGGGCCCCTCAAAAAGCCAAAAAAGTAAAAGTATATCACAATATTTCACTACTTTGTTTTGATCAAGGAAGAATTAAGGAGTTATGTCCCAAATTTATAAAGCTATTATGATTTATTCTCTAAGCAAAAGAAACAGTAACTGCGGAGGCTAACGAAGGTACGGCGATTCTCTTCATATAGCCTTGGGCTTTCCGTGAGCGGCAGTATTAAAATCTTGAGCTTAACAAAAGTCTTTATGAATCAATTCATCCAAAACAACATTTAGCCAGTAAGAATTTAATTTCACGCCAATAAAAATTAAGAGGTTAGGTTTATTGGGTGCTGTTTGCATGTGTTTATAGGATACTTAGTGTGCCCTAAAAGATGCTAGGCCAGCCCCTGCCGCGGTGAGACCCTGGCCGGAACATGTTCACTTTACACACACCGGAGAGGACTGGCGTTCAACACAACAGTTTTCAGTTCACAGCACTGACTAACGGGCTACAAAGAGCATCCGCCAAGCTCTCTAGCAATGCTAGTTTGATTGAGGCAGTCTGAGCCATTTATTTATATTCATAATTGACGTCTTGAGGTTTCTGTTGACACTGTTCCTAGGGAGATGTGAACTCGCCCCAGATAAAGAATAGCAAGAGACAACTGAAGTCCAACCTGGTGAACTAGTGAGTTTCTTGGGAATATTTAAAGGAGTATGGGTGAGGGGTTCCTTTATGGATCAGAACTGACTCTAAGACATCTGCATCACCAATACTTCCCCCCCTCCCCAGTAGTACTCCATTGTGTAAATGTACATTCCTTTACCCATTCTTTGGTTGAGAGCACCTAGGTTGCTTCCAGGTTCCAGCTATTAAAAGTAATGCTGCCATGAGCACAGTTGAGCAAATGTCCTTGTGGTGTGAGTGTACATCACTTGGGTTACGTTAAGAAGGGTATCCCTGGATCTTAAGGGATTGATTCCCAGTTTTCTGAGAAACTGCCATACCGATTTTCTGAGTGGCTGTACAAGTTTGCATTCCCACCAGCAATGCAGAACTGTTCCCCTTATTCCACATCCTCTCTAGCATAAGGCGTCATCAGTGTTTTTGGTCTTAGCCATTCTGACGGGGGTTAGATGGTATCTCAGAGTCATTTGCATTTTCCTCATAGCTAAGGATGCTGAACAATTCTTTAAATGCATCTGGCCAGTCAAGATTCTTTTAGTGAGAATTCTCTATTTAGATCTGTACCCCATTTTTAATGGGATTATTTGCTGACTAGTTTCTTGAGTTCTTTATATATTTTGGACATCAGTCCTCTGTCAGATGTGGGGTTGGTGAACAATCTTCTCCCAATTTGTAGGTTGCCATTTTGTCTTATAGACACAGTGTTCTTGTGTTACAGAAGCTTTTCAGTTTCAGAAGGAACCATTTATTAACTGTCCATCTCAGTGTCTGTGCTGCTGGTGTTGAATTCAGGAAGTGCTCTCCTGTGCTGACGCTTTCAAGGCTACCTCCCACTTTCTCTGCTATCAGCCTCAGTGTAACTGGATTTTTGTTGAGGCCTTTGATCCACTTGGACTTGAGTTTTGTGCATAGGGATAGACATGGGTCTATTTGCAATCTTCCGCATGCCACCGTTCAGTTTTGTCAGCACGATTTCTTGAAGATGTGTTCTGTTTTCCATTGTATATTTTGGTTAGTTAAAACTCAGTTGTTCAGAGGCGTGTGGATTTACATCAGGGTCTTCAGTTCAGTTCCATTAACCCACATGTCTGTTTTTATGCCAATACCAAACTGTTTTTATTACTATAGTTCTATAGTAGAACTTGAAGTCAGGAATGGTTATGCCTCTGCAAGTTCCTTTATCGAAAAGGATTGTTTTTAGCTATCATGAGTATTTTGTTTTTCCATATGAAGTTAAGTATTGTTCTTTCAAGGACTGTGAAGAATTTCGTGTTGGGATTTTGGTGGAAATTGCATTAAATTTGTAGATTACTTTTGGTAAGATTGCTATTTTTACTATGTCAATCCTACTGATCCATGAGCCTTGTCTTATCCCTGATTTTAGTGGGGTCACTTTGAGTTTCTCTCTGTTTATTTTTTTTTTCAGAAGAACTACTTTTTTTTATTATTAAGGCACTGAAGCAGTAACAATCAAACCATTTGATTGTATGCAATGGCGCTTAAAACATCTCTGTTTAATTTTAAAGAAAATTTGGCAATATTTCTTGTTTCTATTGTGTAGAACAATTTAAAGAGTATTGATATTAGCTCTTTGAAATTCTGATTGAATTCTGCGCTGAATCTGTCTGACCTTGGGCTTTTGTTTGTTTGAGAGACTTTTTTTATTTTTTTTAATTTTTTTTATTTTATTATTATTTTTTTTGGTTTTTCGAGACAGGGTTTCTCTGTGGCTTTGGAGCCTGTCCTGGAACTAGCTCTGTAGACCAGGCTGGTCTTGAACTCACAGAGATCCGCCTGCCTCTGCCTCCCAAGTGCTAGGATTAAAGGCATGTGCCACCATCGCCCGGCTGTTTGAGAGACTTTTAATGACTTTCTATCTCCTTAGGGGTTATGAATCTATTTAAATTATTTTTCTGGTCTTGATTTAATTTTGGGGTATGGTACCTATTTCAAAAGTTGTTTCTTTTAGATTTTCCAATTTTGTGGAGTCATGTTTTTGAACTTTTTTTTTGGTCCAGCCTAGCTGGTGTTCTGTAAGCATCTTGTATCTTTATAGGCATGTCCTTCTTTAGGTTGGGAAAGTTTTCCTCTGATTTTGTTGAATATGTTTTCTGTGTCTTTGATCTGGACTTCTCCTTCTTCTATCCCTATTATTCTTAGGTCTGGTCTTTCCATGGTGTCTCAGATTTCCTGGATGTTTTGTGTTAGGAATTTATACTGGATGCAACATTTTCTTTGAGTGATGAGTCTATTTCTTCTATCATAACTTCACTGCCTGAGAGCCTCTTTTCCATCTCTTGTTGGTGATGCTTGCGTCTGAAGTTCCTGTTTGCTTCCCCAGATTTTCCATTTCCAGAATTCCCTTGTTTTGTATTTTCTTTATTGCTTCTATTTTGATGTTCAGATCTTGGATAGTTCCCTTCACTTGTTTTCTTCTTGGCTTTCTTAAAAATTTTTTTGGTTATCTTTTCCTCAATTTCTTTAAGGGAAATTTTCATTTCCTCCTTAAGAAACTCTTTCATCTTCATAAAGTTATTTTTAAGTTCTTTTTCTTGTGTTTCAGTTGTTGTAGGATCAATGGGTTCTGGTGGTGACATACTGTTCCTTCAGTTGTTGAATGTATTCTTTTTTTAAAACATTTATTTATTACTATACAGCATTCTCAGTATTCTGTCTGCATGTATGCCTGCATGCCAGAAGAGGGCACCAGATCTCATTACAGATAGTTGTGAGCCACCATGTGGTTGCTGGGAATTGAACTCAGGACCTTTGGAATAGCAGGCAGTGCTCTTAACCTCTGTGCCATCTCTCCAGTCCCATTAAATGTGTTCTTAAATGGGAATTTATGCATCTGTTCTTCCAAAGGGTGTGGCTTGTGCCTATGCCTGTTCTTCCAACTGGTATGGTTTGCAGCTGTGCCTATGTAGGCTGCTAGAGTTGCAGGGGAGGACTGGCCACAGACAGGATGTTCATGTGCCCTCATGCTGGCTAGTGGGGACCGTACCAGAGCAGTGGGGTTCCTCCAGAGGTGGAGGCAGGGCCCAGTTGCTAGGTGCTAGTTTGGGAAGGGGAGCGGCACAGGATGTGCCCTGGGTGTTAGTTAACATCTGGACTTCAGGGCAGTCCAAACTGGGAGGCAGGTCACTCACCCGTTTTCCCAACTGGTGTGGTTTGTGCCTGTGCCCATGTAGTCTGTTGGGGTTATGGTGGAGGGCTGGCCATGGAGAGGATGTTCAGGTGTGTAGGGCTGGGCAGCAGAGTGGGACAGAGTCCAGTGGGTGGCAGGGGTGGGAACACAGTCTGGAGGCAGGTCTCTCCCCTGCTTGCCAGCTGGAACTTCAAGAGCTTTTCAGCACAATTAAGGCACGTGACTACTAGCAGCTTTCAGAGTAACCAAGAAAGATGCATTTGGAGAAAGAGGAAAGGGGCAGTGAGGATGGGTGACTTAGCTGGTCTGTCCTAGCTGGAATTCAGAATGGATGTCTTATGTCAACATTATGTCAACAAATCAAGAAACTTACTTGATACCATATTTTCATGTTATTATGTGTGATGATGTTATCTCTGAATTAAAGGTATTCCACTGAATAGGTAAAAATGGTTGATTTTGGAAAGTACAGTAACAGTGGGTCGCAGGAGGGCAGAGGTCTGTGGTCCTTCATTATAAAGTCACCTACAACGTTTGATTCATTTTGAGATTTATTTTGTTTTAAAAGTGTGTACAAGTGCAAGCCTGTGTGCATGCGTGCACTTGAGTGCAGTTACCAGTAACGGCCAGAAGAGGGCAGGAGATTCCCCTGTAGGATGCTGTGAGCCACCTCACATGGGTCCAGGGAGCCCACGTCTGGTCCTCTGTAGAGCGGTACATGCTTCTAAGTACCAGGCCATTTCTCTAGCCCCTGGAGCCCAACGTGTTCCAGTTTTCTTTCACTGAGCACATAAACTCTTGTGCCACCCCCCTTTTTCTCTTCTAATGACAGAAAATGGAACCGAATTCAATCTCAGTTTAAAGTTCCCTGTTTCCTGGGACAGTTGAGGACTCTCCTCAGAGTCCTGTTCCTCCTTCTCTGCAAAGCAAATTTCCCTCAATTCAGAAAGAAATTTAAAATCATTAGTGAACAGTGCATAGTTCCATTACGGATGAAGTTATAGAAATTCTAAATAATATAAAGACGGCTGCTTATCAAATATTTACTTCATAAGTGGGCGAGAGCAGTGGTTTCTCAGTGTGGCTAATGGGAGTCGTGCACATGCGCCACCACGCCTGGCCACTACCTCCAGCTCAGGGCCCTGATTTGCTGCCTGGAGACGCTGCCACGTCACCTTCCTGAAGTGAAGTGTATCCACATGGTTTAGCGGGTCATATTTTCATTCTTTTCCATATTGGAGATGTCAGACAACTCCGGAGCTGAAGCGCTGGGGATGCGCCGTGCACAGCTGCGTAGCGTGCATCGGGCGAGAATGCTACCGGGTGTCAGTCTGCATCCCTCCCCATGCATGTCCTTCACTCCGCTCAAGCACATCCGTGCCTGGCTGGGCGTCCCAATCGCCTGGGCCCCTTGAAGCAGTTTGTGATCTAGAGTCAGGGAGTGAGCCAGCGCCAGGCGTACTAGCCTCCCTCATAGAATGTACTGTGGCTTCCCAAGTCTTCCACAGCGAGCTTGGGTACTGGTTCCTGACTTCAGGGTCGCCCGTCTCAGCTGCTTCTGGATCCTGTCACCCACCAGTCTTAGAGCCTGTCCTCACCCCAGCCCTGGTGAGGCTTGGGAATGTCTAGGATCTTCTATAGCCTTGTGCAACAAATTGCGATCTCTCGGGAGCATCACACCCTCCCAGCACTGTCAGATGCTGACTGCCAGGTCCCGACACTAACATTTCAGGAGCACGACTTCCTGGTGTTTGCTAGAATCGTCCTGAGTCCCTTCTCAGCCGGTAGGGAAACTCCTCTAAGATGGACTCTCCCTTTACTCCCCCCCATCCAGTTCCCTTGGCTAGATAACTTCTCTGCCTCCAGTGACTTCTGGCAAAGGGTTTCTAGTTCTGATTAACCCAAAGAATCCGCTACAGATCAGAACCCCCAGGATAAATCCCTGGGTTCTCTGGCCTGCACCTCCTCTGCCCTCAACCTGCCCCCATAAAACTGACAAGACTGCTCCTGCTCCTTGCTGTTCTCTGCCCCACCCCATTCCCCATGCCCAGAGCAGCCCAGAAGCTTCATTTCCCATATAAACTGTCTTTCTACCCACAGTGGTCCAGGGCAGCGGGCCTCTCTTACCCACATTTCTGCTGACTTCCAAGTCTGAAGTTTTCTTGTTTTTCTTTGTTCTACTGTGGATATTAAAAATATATAGTTCACTAATTGTGATCTTTAACATGTTCCTGGATACTTAAAAAAATCATTGTGTGTGTGTGTGTGTGTGTGTGTGTGTGTGTGCGCGCGCGCTGGCAAACATGCCATCTTGCTTGCCACCTAACTGCTTTTCAGTATGTGGTTTTCTTTGCAGGTTCTTCTTTCTCCTCTTTTGGTACCTGTGGTGATCTGAATTAGAATGGCCCCCATTGGCTCATTTATTTGATGCTTAGTCACCAGGGAGGGGCCTTGTTGGAGTGGTGTGGCCTTGCTGTATGCCACTGGGGGATGGGCTTTGAGGTTTCAAAAGCCCATGCCACCTT
>NW_026067896.1:1887824-2229502 GCF_014885135.2 Alexandromys fortis | reverse complement strand
TCCCTCCCTCCCTCCCTCCCTCCCTCCCTCCCTCCCCCCTCTGCCTTCCGCCTGTGTCTCAGGATGTAAAACTCTCAGCTATTCCTCCATGTCTTCCTGCCACCATGCTCTCCACCGTGATGAAAACAGACTAATTGTCTAAAATACAAGCAAGCCTTCAGCTAAATTCTTTCTTCCATAAGAGTTGCCTTGGTCACAGCGTCTAGTCACAGCAACAGAACAACAACTAAGAAGCCTAAGAGAGGTAGGCACACTGCTCAAGGCCCCTCCCCTCCGAGGAAGATGTCCCGGTCTATAAGGGGGCTACCACATGCTTCCTCTTTCATCTCCTCACCTAATCCCTCATTGTTAGAAGTGGTAAGATGTGTTTTCCCTTGTGCTAAACGAAGAGTAAGCAGTGCAGGAGTGTACATTTCATGAGAACCCAGAACTTTTCACATCGTCCTCCGATGCTCAGGCAAAGCTCGGCCTGTGGGTTTGTTTCGTGACTGTTGAACACATGAATAAGCAAACGACCTCACAGGAATCTCCCAGCTTATCTTTGTTTCTATCTCATTTGGTACTGAGCTCCAGTCTCTGGTCTTGGTGCTCACTAGTCTTCTTTAACAAAATTCGTAGCTGTTAGAGATAAGGGGATGGGGCTGTGCGTAGCTCTCACCCTTCCACGCAAGCGCAGGCGCAGACACAGAGCAGCCACTCTCTGAGTACCCCGTGAACGACGGTGGTGCTGTTGGTCAGCTAATTCTTGAAAATGAGGTAGAAACCACGCAGTTCACCCTTCGAGTGCTGTGATCTTAACTCCAGAGAAGGTGGCAGGTGTGAAGAGGGCGGATACAAAAGGGGCCAGGTCTACCCATTCTTGTGGATTGATAGACATGATCCTTTCTGAAAAGCTTACTGGGGGCTCCAGATTTGAATTGTTTTCTATGCGCGTGTGGGTGTTTTGCCAACATGTTTATCTGTGCTCGAGTGTCTGCAGTGCCTGTGGGGGCCAGAAGGGGATCTAGAGTTAAAAATGGCTGTGGGTCACCATGTAGGTCTTGAGAATCAAACCTGTGTCCTCTGCAAGAGCAGTAAGTGCTCTTAACCCCAGACCCCTCTCCCCAGGCCCAGGCAGCAGATTTTGAAGGCGGCACAATGTCAGTGTGACCACGCATTCTCTAACAACTGTATAAATGGCTTCCTGCTGGCACACAGTGACTATCTACCCTGCAGAACATCTGGTAACTAAAGATACCCATGTTTATTGGATTTGATTAGTTCACCATGTCCATAAATTAAAATAAACATAAGTTCAAAGTGGGATTCTGAAGTAACCACCAAGAGATCCATTATTTTCAAGTCAATTAAAAGGCCGTTATCAAGTGTCCTATCTTAGATAATTTATATCTTCTGGCTTTATTGCATCCCCTTGGAAAGAAAGATGCTATTTCTTCTCCTCCTCCTGGCTGCTCTTTTTTTTTTTTCCTGATCTAGTAAACTTTGATTCTTCTGCTCTCTCTGCTTAATGCAGCTAAGTTGAACACAACTCTTGCATTTAATGGCTTCACTTCATACGAGCCTTTATCAGGCTGGAACATCTGTGCACGGCTTCTGTGATTGATAGGAGGCTGACCTTGGGAACACGGTTTTAATTACTACTGGCTCTGAAATGCCCAGAGGAAACTCAGACCTCACTGCAGGGAGACTGAATAACCTCTTGGTTTTCTAAGTAGGACCTAGGAGGACATCTCTGTCCTGTGGAAATAAACCTGGGAGAATGTCCTCCTGGGATAATTCTCCCAGCCATTAGCAACAGCACAGAGTATACAGTAGGTGCCCACTGAATCCTCATAGGCCAATAAAGGCTGCCGGTGATGTAAATTTGCAGTGAGTGCTCGTAACCACTGAGCCATCTCTCCAGCCTGAGATCTGTGTTTCTGGAGGTTCTCTCTCCAGCTCTCATACAGCAGGGCGTGCCTAGAGCCTGGTGCTCTAGTTCCTACCTCTGCTTCTGCCATCTTCCCTCCCTACAGCCCTTGGTCCATCCCAGATAACGGGAGTCCATGCTCTTCTCGTGGGATCGGCGAGAGGTTGCAAAGAGAATGAGCATGGTTTGCAGGCTCATAGAGCTGCCTTGGTTTATAGGAACAGGAGATGGTGGCTTAGCCCTTTTGGTAGCAAGAGAACATTGTCCCTGATCCATGTTTAAGCTTTAGGGAAGTTCTGTGTCCCACCATAAATGTTGGGGGAGCTGATGCCTTGGGCCTTCAACACCTAAAGGTACCCAAACATCTAGAGTTTCTTAGATCCACACACAGATCTTGTAGGCATAAGGCAGGCTCCATTTCAAGACTCAGGGCCTCTTCACACCTCCTCTGGAGTCCAGAGATAGGCCTTGGGAGACCGTGAATCCAGGGAAGAGCTTCAACCTTTTGTTTTGTCTTTAACCTGTTGACTGAGCTTTCTGTTCTGCCCTGTTCCCACAGTCTTTACGTCCCAAAGAAATCACACAGAGGTCTACATTAGTTACATACGGATTGGCCCATTAGCGCAGGCTTCTTATTAACTCTTATAACTTATATTAGCCCATTATTCTTGTCTATGTTAGCCATGTGGCTTGGTACCTTATTCAGCGGGGCAGTCACATCTTGCTTCTTCTGTCTGGGTCACGACTACGGACCAAGCTTTCCTCTTCCCAGAATTCTCCTGTTCTCATTGCCCTGCCTCTACTTCCTGCCTGGTCACCCCACCTATACTTCCTGCCTGGCTACTGGCCAATCAGTGTTTATTTAAAATATAGTTGACAGGATAGACCACAGGATTGTCCTACAGCATTAACCCGGAAGATAAGGTGATGCTCAATAATTCTGGTGTCTCTGTAAAACCCTGCTTACCCATTATCAGTGGATTTTCATATCCACTTGCTGTCTTGCTCTTGGCTCATGCTCAGTTTGCTTTCTTACATGGCCCAGCCTCCCCACCCCCACCCCCGGCCTAGGTTTGCTGCTACCCACAGTGGTCTGGGTCCCTCTGCATCAATTCAGAATCAAGACAGTCTTCTCAGACATGCCAGTGTGGCATAGGCTATTCCTCAGTTGAGACTGCCTCTTAGATGACTCCAGGCTGTTTCCAGTTGACAAGTAGACCAAACTAGAATGAGTTCCAAGCACCCCCTGACTCTCTGTGGGATAACATGCCACATAGCCCTCTCATAGCATGGCTTCACTTGGGTCAGGAGGCAGGCACAGGCCAGGAGGGCTCTATTCAGTCCATACACCCAACACAGCAGAGGCAGGGGCATGGCTTTACCACAGGTGTGTAGAGATTACCACAGAAATGATACATGCCACCTCTGCTCAGAGGTCACAGTCAAGGAAGTTATATACGGCTCTAACTTAAAGGGAACAGAAGGGGCTGGGATGTAGCTCAGAGCTACAGATGTGCCCAGCCTTGAAGAAGTATTAGGCTTGTTCCCAACACTACAAAAGGGGCGGGGCAGGAAATAAACCTTACCGTGTGCCTGAATGGAGAGTAGAAATACTTGCTATATGGCATTTTTATGACGGCACCTCTCACCGTAGGCATCAACAACTCAAAAATTCTACCTGCTAACTCCTGAATTATATTACACGGCAAAGGGAAGCTGATTTTCAGTGGAATTAGGTGATGTTAAAATAGGGAGATTACCCTTATCCATGGTCAGGCCATACAGAAGTGGGTGGTGGTGAAGAGGAGGCAGAAATGCAATGGAGGAGCTGGCTCTGAAGATGAAGGAGGTGTCTGCTATGATTCAGGTGTGGCACGCTCACGCTTTTCGGGGACTGAATCCTGGTCCCCATGGCAGGCTATGTTGAGAAGTAGGACTGTTAGGATATAGGACCCATAAAAGGTCACTGGGGTAGTTGCATTAAAAGGAACGGATGTGGTCTTTGGGAACCTGGATCGTTCCCATGAAGGGGCTGAAGCTGACCTGTTTATTGCTCTCTGACTGTGGCCTTACCATGTCATTGCTCTCATAGATGGGTCTACCGTGATCCCATCGAACACGTTACAGAGCCAAGAGGGTCTTCACCGAAGCCGGGGATAATGATGACGCCATAGCTTCAAACCTTCTTGACTGTGAGTGACCTAGTTTTCTTTTCTGTATGGAATTCCTAGTCTCAAGCGTTACATTACAACAACAGAAAGTGGAGTCACACAGGAGCTGTGAGCAAAGAAATGTGGATTGCTTCTTGACGCTATAAACGGCAAGAAAGCAGGTCCTTCCTTAGCCCTCCAGAAGGCATGCCGCTCACACGGTAAGCTTGGACTCAGTAGGCACCCTCTCTGGGTTTTAAACTAGAAACAGAGTTGCATTCTGAATTTGTGTTATTTAAAGCCAATCAGTTTGAGGCAACTTGTTACAATGACAACAGAAAGCTAATATAACTCACTTAAAAATGACATCATTTGTTTTTTTTTTGTTTGTTTTCTAACCATAAATAAACCATGATCAAACTTGGGCTATAGTGAAACAGAAAAATGTAATATAAAAATAATCCTTATGCCTTCAGCCCAGCAGTCCAGTACTGGGGAGGCAACAGTAGGCAGATCTGAGTTCGGGTCAGCCTGCTCTACAGAGACAGTTTTAGGACAGCCAGGGCTAAACAGACAAACCCTGTCTCAAAAACACCAAAAAAAAAAACAAAAACAAAAAACAAACCTCCAACCCCATAAATTTTGAGGGAATTCCAATTTAGTACCACTTTGCATGTAAATATACATGTATAATGCATGTAAATATACATGTATAATGCATGTAAATATACATGTATAACGCATGTAAATATCCATATGTTCAAGATTAGATCATACAACATAGACTTTGAGCCTACCTTTCTAAAAACAAAACTGCCTTTATTTTTACTTTATTATTTATTTTTGATTTATGTATATGAGTATTTTGCCTGAGTGTAATTCTGTGCACTGCATGGGTGCCTGGTGCCCATGGAGGCCAGCAGAGCATCAGAGCCCCCAGAGGTGGAGTTACAGGTGGTTGTGAGCCACCGTGTGGATACAGGAACTGAACCTGGGCCCTCTGGAAGGTTATCCAGCATTTTCAGTCCCTGTACCATCTCTCCAGTCCCGGCCTGCCTTTTATTTAGCAAGGGCTTAAATTTTGTTATGATTGAAATGTTCTGTGCTTTCTCAAAGAGAGTTACATGTGGCTGCTTGGCATGTGAGTGGCACCTTTAATCCCAGCGCTCAGGAGGCAGAGGCAGGGGCAGGCAGATCTCTGAGTTCGAGGCCAGCCTGGTCTACAGAGTGAGTCCAGGACAGCCAAGCCTGTACAGAAAAACCCTGTCTCAAAAAGCAAAAACAAAACAAAACAACAACAACAACAAAAAAAGATTTTATTATTTTTAATTATGTTTGTGTGTGGGGGTCTTTGCATGTGAGGTCAGGCACTGCACTGAGGAAGCCAGAGTCAGTGGATCCCTTGTGAGTGACGGTGGTTGTGAGCTGTCTGATGTGGGTGTTGGGAACGGAATTCAGGTCCTCTAGAACTGCAGAACTCTAACTGCAGAACTCCCTCTCAAGTGTCCCCAGATGCTTATTTTTAAAGCTTACTATTTTTTTGTGAGCCCATTTCCCCTGCAAATGAAATAAAATTACTCTTACAATTAATTTCATAAAATCCCATTATAAGGGTGAGTTATTGACACTATTTATTTTGGCAAACAACACTCGGTTCACGTAAGCACAGAGAACTCTCTGGCACTGTGCTCTTGCACACTTACAAAACTCTTCACTGCACTAATTTTCCGACCTGGAAGATTCCCCCGTCCCCATTAATTTTGACAGAGGTTGTAGAATTGAGTTTCATTGACCTGTGCAGGGCCTGTGTTCATACCTAACAAATCGGCGTGGCCAAGGGGATGTGTGACATGATTTGGCCAACGCTTGGATCCTGTGTGAAGCTGGTATCAGGTCGGAAAATTAGTGCAATAACCAGGGATCCAATATTGACCAGTTTCACTGTGTCCTGGGTTACACCACCTTCGGATTTTGTGATTGGTGTGTGCTTCCCTGCCAGGGTTCCTGGATTGCCAGTCTACTCCGTTTAAAGCCCTGCATGGAAGTACATTTACTCAGCAGACAAAAGTAACACCTGTGAATCTAGCCGTTTTCGCTAAAAAGCAAGACAAACATCCCAAAGCACAAGTCGGCTTTCCAAAATCATCTGCATCGTTACCGTTTAAAGCAGTTTTTTTCCTCCCAGAACCCAACACAAATCCCCATCACGATCAGCTTAGGGTCGTCATGCAGATCATCGAGTCTCTGGTCTCAGCTCCAGTCCTTCCCTCGGCATGGTACCCTTATATCTATTATGCTTTCCCCCTAGAAATTATAATTTTATTTCAACAGTTGCAGCATAACTTTGCCAATCAATTAAAGTCATAGATATAAATATGAAATCATCGTCACATCCGATGAAGTACCCAGATGGCTTGGCTTCGACTTGGTGAATCACCATGGCAACCCTTTTGGAGTCATCGTCTTTGGCATATTCCACGTGTTTGCCTATCAGACATCTGTAAGTTCCAGGTTCACGTCTTTACTGCGTCCACTTTTTATTCCACAAGATAGTGCGTTTCTGTACTACATTAATTTTTCCCCACGTGTGAAATATCTATGGATTCTTTAATAAATTCACAACACGGGTCAAGAGTAATATTTTCAATTTACTGAAGAAACCTTTTGAGGTAGTCAAGGCTCATTTTCGAGGTCGCACCTAGAGTAAAAACCGGTGTTCGCTTTTGCTTCAGCTGTGACCTATTGGATTCGCGTTTGCACCCTTTTGAACTTCTTCGGCTACCGTAGCCGGGTCCTCCACGGATTTGTGCGCCTGCGCGCTGCGGGAAGGCTCTCCATTTCGGCGTGAACCGGGAAGGACGTTGGGGTGGAGGTGAGGCGGGCGGCGTCTCAGACCCTGGGGGTTGACGGCTGCGGGGTCGGCAGTCCCGGGACCGAGGACTCTGATGCGTCCCGTGTCCCAGCCTACCGGGGCCGCGGGCCTCCCTTCCCAGGGGCCGCGCTCGTCCCCGCCGCGTCCTCCGGAGGCTGCGGGCCTGGCGGGCCGCGGGGTCTCTGACGACCCCGCCGTCTGCCCGTGCGCGCCGCCGGGGCCTCGGAGGAGCCTTGCGGAGCCCGGGGCTCCTCGGGTGGACGGCTGGGCCCGTCTTCCGCTGTGTTTTGCTGAGGCCAGGGTGACCTTGGATGGGTCGTCTGACCCGTGGGGCCTGGCGCTCCTGCTGGACGAGGGGCGCCGTCACGGAGGGGACCGAGGCGGAGCAGCCGCCGGCTCAGGCACCGGTGACATCGCTGGTCGGCCTGGTGGGAGAGCAGAACTGAAGCTGGAGGCCCCTGGCCTGTGCGCGCGGCCCTACCGCAGCCCGGGAGTTTGGGCTCCTTGGCGCCTGCTCGCCTCCAGTCTCCCTACCCCGGGTTGTCGCCCTAGACTTATCTTCGTAAGGCTAGATTCTCAGGAGCAGTAGTGAGATCAGATCGCCTCTCTGCCTGGGGACTCTTGCGTTCGTAGTTTTTGGTCGTGGGTTGCTGGTGGTGCCGGTTACCGTGGCCTTTGTGGCGGATGGTGGAACTGCCCAGCAGAGGAGTGGGCCAAGATGAAACCTGGTGGGAGGGGTCAGTCACAGTGTAAGGTACAAGCGGTGCGTCGTACGTGAAGAGGTCATTCGATAACCCTGTTCTAAGGTTTTCTTTTTGTTGTTTTACGGGTAAAGGACATTCACGACCATGAGTTCCGGTACGTTGCCGAAACCTCAGATGCGTGGTCTTCTGGCCAAGCGCCTGCGGGTTCACATTGTTGGCGCTTTCGTCGTGGCCCTGGGAGTGGCTGCTGCCTATAAGGTATGTGTTTGCTGTTGGTGCTTTGGGTCACAAGCTGTTGATTTTAAAAACCTATTTTTACACCTATTAAGGACTTTTTAAAAAAGAGACTCCGTCTTCAATGTATTGCCTCCCACTTTTGGGCTTCAGTGTGAAGGAGCCACTCAGGCGCCATGCTGTTCGCCTCCTCCTCAAGTGAAGCTGTGTTCGTTTGCTAGGGCTGCCATATCGAAGAACCAGGCTGAGTGGTTTAAACACGGACAGTTGTTTTCTCACAAGTGTTTTTGTTTTGTTTTGAGATAGCCATGGCTAAGTCAGGCTGGCTTCCAGCTCATGTAATCTGCCGCCTCTGTCTGAGTGCTGGGATTAAAAAGCTGCACCTCCACACGCTCAGTTTTTAAGAGCAGGGGTCCCTTCTGGTTCCCTTCTCTTGTGTTATCTTCACACAGTCTTATGTAACTGATGGGATTTCCTATAAAGAGAACTTGCTTTTAGACCTTATTTCCAGAGGTCTTGTAAGGTAGGATTTGGTCTATTTGGGGAGAATAAATTCCGGCTCCAGCAGTGAGCAGATACTCGGGGTAGAGGGCAAGCAGGTCTCTATATGGGCAGTTTTGAAGAATTGACAAAAGTAGCATTTTAACGCTGGCCTTGTGTAGATCTGAGGGAGTGGTGAGATGGGTATCTTTATGAGGCCTTGGATGGCCTAGAACTTGCTCTGTCGACCACTCAGAGATCTGAGGGTGCACAGAATTAGAGTGTCTGCAGCTGATTGTTGGGGGACATTTGTCCTGAGTGCTGCGATGTAAAGGTGTGTGCCACCAGGGCCTGACCTATCTATGGACTGCAGTGTTTCTTTCACATACCTTCCCTTTTAAGTCAGATTATATTGTTATTTAAGATTCTCTTAAACTTTTTTTTTTGGTTTTTCGAGACAGGGTTTCTCTGTGGCTTTGGAGCCTGTCCTGGAACTAGCTCTTGTAGACCAGGCTGGTCTCGAACTCACAGAGATCCGCCTGCCTCTGCCTCCCAAGTCCTGGGATTAAAGGTGTGCGCCACCACCGCCCGGCTCTCTTAAACTTTTTTATTGTGCATATTATCATATTTTTGTAATAAAATCATGAGAAAGTTGAGGGCTATTTTTTTTTCCCCCCCCGGAGACAGGGTTTCTCTGTGTATCCCTGGCTGTCCTGAAACTGTCTGTACACCAGGCTGGTCTCAACTCAGCTCTGCCTTCCTTTGTTTCCTGTATGCCAGGATTAAAGGTGCACACACCACTGCCTGACTAAAATCAGGACTTTAGTAACTTTTGATATTTCTGTACTCACAGAGATCCGCCTGCCTCTGCCTCCCTAGTGCTGGGATTAAAGGTGTGCGCCACCACAGCCCAGCTAACAGATGGAACTTTTTAAAGTCTGTTGCCTTTTATTCTTTTTGTAAATGGGGCACTCCATTGTCAGGTGTGTGACTTGTCAGGTGTAGCAACTTGAGGGGTTTATTTAGCTTACAGGTAAAAAGTCCATAGTGAGACCAAGTAGGAATGCTGCTTACTGGCTTGCTTCTTACATGCTTGGCTACCTTATAAAACCCAAGACCACCTGCCCATAGACAGCACTGCCCATTGTAGGCTGGGCTCTCCTACATATATGCCCACATGTGTGTCAAGTTAACTGAAGCTGACAACCAAGAAACCTGGTGTTCTAATTTATTCCAAATCTGGGGATCTGAGAGCCAAGGGGCTCGATGGTCTAGTGAAAAGCCCGAGGGAAATGGGGTGTTCTTTTTAAGTCCAGAGATTAAGTAGGAGGTTCGATGTCCCTAGCTCAAGAAGAGTGAAAATTTGTCTTTTGTCAACTTTTTATTCTGTGTGGACCTTCTGTGTTAAGGTTGGAGGGTAGTGGATGCCTGTTAGTCCAGTTTCTCAGAACACAGGTGTCTGGACATCCTTTAACCTTGTCGTGTAGACATCAACTCAGCCTAAACTCTAATAGAGGGAGGGGCCTCAGGCTCAGAGGATACTGAGGAGCCTTCTTCCTGTCCTCTTGCTGAAGTAAACTGGGGATTCTGATAGGAGGAGGAGCAGTCAAGTCTCCTGCATTGCTTTACTTCAGATAGCATGATCTGTGCATTTCTTTAGCGCCTCACTGCTGTGGATTGGTGCAGGAAATTATGTGCAGTGTGAGATTGATTTTGGCAAAATACACTAAATGGTGTTCTGTGGAGACTAAATCTTTGCCGTGTCCAGACATGGATTTGGATAACCAAATGTCAGCTGCTTAGACTTTGATCAGTTGCTTGAACTCCACCTGGTCTCTGAAATATTCTTCTTTCTGTGCTGATTGTCTATATGTAAGACGAAATCCAACAAGAACCCACCTCTTCCTATCTTTTTCTTTGATGCTAAAGTGTCAGTGCTTTCTTTAAAGGCCTTCCTTTGAAGTAATCAGCCATCACTTTGGATTCCATTCTCTCCTTTTGCAAAATTATTCAGATCTTGTTAAAGTGTAGTCGCCTAGAACTTGTTGGTCCTTTCTTATGTCTTTCTTTCTTTCTTTCTTTCTTTCTTTCTTTCTTTCTTTCTTTCTTTCTTTCTTTTTTATGTCTTTAAATCTGTTTTAGGTCTCTTTAAAATTCACATTCTGCTTAGGTTGTTACTGTCTTCCAACTGGCAATCTTTAGTGTTTGCTGGAGGGAAGGCCATTCATTTATTTTGTACTGTGCACTTATTCCACCAAACACACACAAATACGGATGCACAACCTTGCACAAGGGTGGGGTAATGTGTCCTAGGGAGCTTCTTCTCACTGTGCAGTTGTAGCCTCTTCCTTCATTTGTCACCCTTCGTCTTAGGAAATAGATGGCTCAGTTAGCAGTGAATACAGATGTGGTGTTGATTTATTTTTAGGTTGTTCTTAGGTATTTCTGCTCTGAAAAATGAGTGTGATAATGAGCTGTATTATTTTTCAGTTTGGCGTGGCTGAACCCAGAAAGAAGGCGTATGCAGATTTCTACAGGAAGTACGACTCCATGAAGGACTTCGAAGAGATGAGGAAAGCTGGCATCTTCCAGAGTGCGAAGTGACGTCAGAATGTTCAGGTGACCAGTGCCCCAAGGGTCTGTCATGAATGGTCTTAGCTAGCCCAGTGTGAGTTATCTTAGCCTTTCTTAGCTGTCAGTTTTTGGCAGCCAGTCCTTCAGAACTGTGCTGTGCCTGTGACAGTGCCCGTGCCCTCCTCCCAGACCCTGACGGCTTTGCTGTACTTGTTAGGAATCTGACCACATCATTTGTCTTTCTGTGGAGTCGGTTCTTCCTCTTACTCTGTGGGCGTGTGCATGTGTGCATGCGTGTGGACGTTATAGAACAACTTTAGAGTTGCTTCTCCTTCCACCTGGTACATGGGTTTGAGGGATCAAACTTAGTTGCTAGACGTAGGCATTGAGTACCTTAACCCTCTGAGCCATCTTGCTGGCCCTGTTTGTCATTTTGTGATTGGCTTATTTCAGTTAGCAAAGTGTTTTAGCATGTTGTCGGCCACATCCTCTCTTAAGGCTGAAGATACTCCACTGTATGTTGTTACTGGGAATTGAACCTGGAGCGTGTGCATTACTTGGCAAGCATTGATCACTGACTTCTGACTACATCCCATCTTTTATACACGCACTTACACACATTTATACATGCACATATATTTATAGAATACATACAGTAATGCACAATATGTCGTATCTGTTATATGTAACAGATGTAACACATGATGTACCATGTTATTATATATAATATAGATGACATACATACACACAAACATAAAGGATAATGTTTCAAGATGCTTTATTTTTGAGGAATGGCCTTACCAGGTTGTGGAAACTGGCTGCGCACTGTTTCCTGATTATGCACTATGCACTAGGATTATAGGTGTGTGCCACCACGCCTGTTGTGTTGTTTGTATCTACTAACTCTGGTCATCAGTTTGTCGGTAGACAGTAGGATGTCTTTACCTGTCAGTTGTTGGGCTTGGTAGATCATATGATCCGTGTTTTAGCACTTGTTCTCCATAGTGGTTGCAGTAGTCACGCTTCCACAGTGCTCAGGGCTTCCCTTTCCCCATGTGCTCACAGCACTTGGCTTGTTTTCTTTTGACAGTGGCTGTCTTAACTATCTTAAATAGGGCTGGCATCCTTTATGGAAGTTTTGATTTGGCCCTCCCTAATGATTTGTAGTTTTGAGTGTTGCATGTCCGTATGGGTAATGGGTATATTGGGGATTTCCCCCTTCGTGTGTATGTATCACTGCGTTTGCATGTGTGTGGGTATGTGGAGAGTGCTCCTGTGTTATTTTCCACCTGACTGAGGCAGGTCTCCATTGACCCCAGACCCCTGATGAGGCTAGTAGGTTAATTCTGGGGGTGGAGTTACAGGTGAACTGTTGTCTTGTTTGGCATTTACAGAGGTTCTCGGGACCCAAACAGCATTTTGATTTGGTATTTTTGTGCTTTGACCACTTGGCCAGTGTATGGACATCTTAATAGGAAGTTTTGTTGTGTCTTTCAACAGTGCTTGTGTCCCTTTGCTCAAAAATCTGGATAGAATTTTCTTTTATTATTAATGTATTTTGATTTTATACCCCACAACTTTGCAAAATTCATTCTAACCCGTTTCTGTGTGTATCATAAGAATTTTCTATATATAAAATGTTACCTACAAAGACAGATTTTACTTCTTTTTGGGTGTATTTTTATTTTCTCAACTAATTTTTCTGACTAGGACTTTTAGTGCTTCATTGAACAGAAGTGGCATGGTCATTTTCTTGAGTCCACAGGAAAAGGTTTCAGTTTCTTTTCCAGCTGATGGTAGCCAGGGTGTGCTGAGATACACTGCACCACTATACCTAGCATGTGCCTTTCCAGTTCAGAACACTTAGAGCCAGATGTGTAGCAAATGCTTTTCATTTCAGCACTCGGGAGGCAGAGGCAGGCAGATGTCTTGAGTTTGAGGCCAGCCTGGTCTCCACAAAGATTTACCTATCTCATT
The DNA here is from genome assembly GCF_014885135.2 of Alexandromys fortis. Classification (NCBI taxonomy): domain Eukaryota; kingdom Metazoa; phylum Chordata; class Mammalia; order Rodentia; family Cricetidae; genus Alexandromys; species Alexandromys fortis. The sequence continues at coordinate 2,216,602 of NW_026067896.1, read as the reverse complement.
ACCCCCACCAAATGTTGAAATAGGAGCGGCAGGGCTGCGTCCCCGGCACCCGGCCGCCCGCATGGCTAGTTTATACCCAGAAATAATTACACGGAAACTGTATTCTTTCAAACACTGCCTGGCCCGGCTAGGTCCAGTTTCTTATTGGCTAGCTCTTACATATTGTTCTAACCCATTTCTAATATTCTGTGTAGCCCATGAGCTGGCTTACCAGAGATGATCTTAACCTGCGTCTCTCTGGAGTGGGAGCATCATGGCGACTCACTCACTCAGCTTCTTTTTCCCAGCATTCTCTTCTGTCTACTCCGCCTACCTAATTTTCTGTCCTATGAGGGCCGAGGCAGTTTCTTTATTATTACAAGACCCACCTCCATCAACCAAATTTTTAAAACAATGTATATATCGCTCTACATAAATCTGTGTCTATAGGTATATAAATAATGTATATGGGTGCTTTGTCTGCTTGTATGTCTGTGGACTACTTGCATTCCTGGTGCCCGAGGAGGTCAGAACAGGTTATCAGATCCCCTGGAACAGGAGTTACAGATGGCTCTGAGCAGGCATACGATGGTGGAAATTAAACTCGGGCCCTCTGGAGGAACAGCCAGTGCTCCTAACTGCTGAGCCATCTCTCCAGCCCCTAGTTTGTTTTTGTTCATTTGTTTGTATTAAATCATGAAAAAGATGTTAGATCCGATTTTTTTTCCTACATCTATTAAGATGGTTGTGGAATTTTAAAATTCCATTTATGGTATATCACTTCTATTAATTTTTTGTTTTTGTGTTTTGTTGTTTTGCTTTGTTTTTCAAAACAAGATTTCTCTGTGTAACTCTGGCTGTTCTAGACTAGCTCTGTAGACCAGGCTGGCCTCAAACTCAGAGATCTGCCTGCTTCTGCCTCCTGAGTGCTGGGATTAAAGGAGTGCACTGCCTGGCTGTTAATTTTTATATATTGATTCACCCTTAATTCCAGAAATTAGTCTCTTGGGCTTCATATATAATCAGTCCTGCTAATGACTCTTACTAGTGTTGAGGATTTTTGTACTGTTATTTGACTTGAGATCTTTTGTCTGTTTAGTTTAGGTGTCAGGACAGTGCTGGATTTAGAATCAATGTGGATGTTTTATTCTCTTATCTGTTTTGGAAGAACTTTAGAAGGATTGGTGTTAATTCTTTAACTTTTGGTAAAATTCATCTGCTCCTTGACTTTCCTTTATGAATTTTTTGATTTCTGATTCAGTCTTACAATTTTCATAATTTTAGTCTGCTGTCTAGATTTCTTGAGTTCATGTTGGCAAGTCTTAATAGTCTTCATCTAGGTTACAAGTTCACTTTTTGTATTTTGCTGAACTTTCTCATTTCTCTTGCCATTTTAACTAAAGATTTCTCAATATATTTGACATTTACAAAGAACCAAGATTTTGTTAATTTCCTTTCTTTTGGCAGCTTTACTAGATGTTATTAGGTTGTTCATTTGAGCTTTTAACTTTTCCTTGTGACTTCCTCATTGATCCATTGGTTCCAGAATTTTAAATTTAGTGTATTTGGGGGATTTTCTAGTTTAATTAAGCCAGTGTGGTAAAAAGATACTTATCAAGCCTCCTGAGTTTGTCAATGCTTGTTTTGCCCTATCATGGTGTCTTGGATAGGAAAGTTAGTTAGGAAAACATTTAATTGAGTTGGTAGCTTAGAGTGTCAGAGATTCAGTCCATATCATCATGGTGGGACATGGTGTGCAGGAGTTCTGTCTTGATCTGCAGGCAGCAGGAAGAGACATTTATACTAGGGTTGGCTTGAACATCTGAGTCCTCAGAGCCCCGCCCCCAGTGTGACACACTTCCTCCAACAAAGTCACACCTCCTAATAGTGCCACTCCGAGGCATGGACCTATGTGGGCCAGTTTTATTCAAGCTACCACACATAATGTGTGTTAGAAAATTCTGTATTCTGTTATGAGTAGATGCTGATGTAGGATTACAATTATCTCTACTTTTCAGTTTATTTCCTCATCTTCTGTCTATATAGAGTAAGTCCTCAACTACTATTATTGAGCTATTTCTCCATTTCTTTTTCTGTATACTTCATGCATTTGGATTTCTCATGTGTATTTTTGTTTTCCATGACAACTGGCCCTGTTACCATAAAGTGCTTCTTGCAGGTTTTTTTTTCTTCCCTTAAGCTGGTTTTGTTTGGTGTCAGCGTAGCCACTTCATTTCTACTTGTGGAATATTTTTCCTTTCACTCTCTAGGAACCTAAGTGTAATTTGGTTGGGAAATTTAATTTATGTACATGTAAGTCAGTTATTAGTGTGGAAAAGCATTATTAAAATTTTTTACTTGGTATGTTTTATGGCTCCCCCCCTTTTTATTGCTATTTAGGAAGGTCTTTTGTATGCATGCATACATATGCCTATGAAGAAGTTTCAATGGTTTATATCCTTTTCTATATGAATTAGTATTTTTAAGTTATGCTGTGAGACACAGCACAGCTCTAACAGTAAGCAAATGTAAATTCAACACAAAACATTACCTTGTGATGCCTTCCTTTGTTATTGATGCCATAGTTATATCGTATATTCGTTAACAGATTTATAGTTTGTTCCTCAGTGCCTTTGTTTTTTAAATACTATAAAAGGATTTAAGAGCCTGATGGAGTCCAGCCTGGTCTACAGAGTGAATTTCAGGACAGTCAGGGCTACACAGAGAAACCCTGTCTTTAAAAAAAAAAAAAAAAAAAAAAAGGAAGGAAGGAAGGATTGGAAGTGAGGGTTAAAAGCCAGGATTACAGTATGGGGAGCTCAGGTCTTTCAGCAGAGCAGTTCCTCTGTGTAGCTTGTAGTGGGAGGGAAGCTGCTTGTTGGTTCCCAGAGGCCCAGCTTAGACTGGAAATAACCACACAGATACTGTATTAATTAAATCACTGCTTACCCATTAGATCTAGCTTCTTATTGGCTAACTCTTACATATTAATTTAACCCATTTCTATTAATTTAACCCATTTCTATTAATCTGTGTATTGCCACATGACAGTGGCTTACTGGCTAAAATTCCCAGCGTCTGTCTCTGGTGGCTCCATTGCTTCTGATTCTGCCCTTCTTTCTTCCCGCATTCAGCCTAGCTTTTCTTGTCTACCTAAGTTCTGCCTTGTCTACCTAAGTTCTGTCCAAAGCAGTTTCTTTATTCATTGAAGGTAATCACAGCACACAGGGGACTCCCACATCACCTCCCCTTTTCTGTTTAGATAAAAAGGAAGGTTTTAACTTTTACATAGTAAAATTACATATATCAAAACAGGTATCAAACAAGAATTACAGTTACAATATTTATATCTACTTTATCTTTTATTATAACTAAGGAAAACTATAACTATAAATTCTTCAACTCCATCAAAGACTTCAGAAGGATATAATATTACCTAAATAAACAGGAAGTGCATTGTAAGCAACTTCCAAAACCCTAGAATTGACAGAGACATCCCATTGCCTGGATAGTCACCCAGAGTTTTTCTGTACCGTTGGGGCATCCAGTCTTTAGCCCACAGGCCCATAGTATCCAGCAGACTTTTCCATGAAGCAATAAATTTTCAAGACAGTTCCACCTATATTGGCAGTTGTTCGTCAGATTTTTCTGTGTCCTGCAGAATGTTTGGCAGATTCTTTTGTGTAGCAGAAACCCCAAAGGATCATCTCACCTTTAGGCAAGTTCATTTCTCTGTGGGTCCTGCACGTCCAGTTTATCAAGCAGTGCAGGCAAGAGCAGTTTCTTGCCCAGATGGCTAACCAACTCCATAAGGAGCCTCTTCGATGCCCATCTTCCTCTTAAAGTAATTGGTGCTGCCAGGAGCAGATATGTCTCATTGTCATGATAAGTCCTAAATTCTTAAAACATTTTAAATGCCATATTGTATAGTCTTTGACAGGTTTGAAGGATAGATGCCTCTCCATCTGAAATACGTCTCTGTACAGCTACAAAATCTAACATGACTACAAGCTTGACTGTTATAGATGAGTATCTATTAACTTATATTTCTTAATTATGCATTACATTTTAAATGAACTGTACACAGTACCTTAATCAAGAGCAGAAATATACAATATACAATTGACCTTAAATTTTTATCAGTAACCAAGATCCATACCAATGCAAATCTCTATAGCATATTCCCCTTTAAATGTAAAGAAACATTTACAAATAATATTTGGGAATATGGGCACAGTTCTGTCCAAACTTCTTCCTGCTGTTTATTGGACAAAGTAATTTTCTGAAGGTGTTTATGGTGACCTCTTGGAGGGTCATGGTCTATCAAACCATATTAGTCTAGAAAGATTCCACAGGTTTCATCCTCTGTGGAAACAAAAGAACCTCTTTTCCAAAGCAACATATCCTTAGATCCAAATTCTGAAGTCAAGATACTTTTATAATATACATGGTGGTTCAGCTTAGCAGCCTACACAATGAAATGTCTCTCTGTACTTAGCTCCTTCACAGTCAAAAAATTTAAAGAAAACACAATATACATAATTCAGACTCTCAGTGAATTTTCTATCTTTGTCGCTTATTTTTCTTTATTCTTTTCAATCTATGACTGTCTGTATTCTCTCTTTAAAGACTTTACCTTTTTTTAAAAAAAAACTTTTATAACTGTCTATATTCTTTTTCTTCCCTCTCTCAAGCCTACATACATTTATCCAACAATGTAACCCATTTAGAGGTCTTTTATGTCTGAATCTGTCCTATTGTGGTATCTGTAACTCTTTACTGTCATGAAGAGCTTTTAAAATTGGTAAGCAGCTTGGTTGCAGCTACTCTGGATTTTGGCTCCACCTCTCTCCACTTTTAAAATGGTGGAGCTACCATTCCTGCCAGCTCTGGGGCCACCAGGTAGGAGCTGCACTCAGCACTGACAGTGAGCGTGCAGCACATGAACCCTTTTTATCTGAGTAATAGCTAAACCTGCCATGCAGAGGACTGCACAGCCTGGAACTATCTCTGCATATGGGCAGAAGTAATCCTCCATGCTCCCTGCGTGTGCAAGCCTAGTAGACCTGATCCTGTCGCCTGCCTGGGCGGGGAGTGCTGAGCCATGGGCATGGTCTCAGCTTCTTTCTTCCGGACCCGGAGTGGACACAGAAACACCCGGGCCCACAAATGACATTCAAATGCTCCATAGCTGGAGTTCGTGCTGGCAGTACAGCGTTTTAAAACCACATGGCTTCTTTTCTGCTACTGCTGAATCAGGAAAACTTCTCTTAAAGGAGCCATGCTTCTGCTTGCTTCAAGCAAGGTCTGTCTTAAAGAGTAGGTCCCCTTGGTACTTACCAAGAAATTTCTAAATTTCTCCCTTTTTGAAGGATAGTTGGCAGATTTGACAGAATTTTATTTATTGGGATTTTTCTCACTTTGAACTCTGTGCTCCTCCTGCCTTGTCCTCCCTAGTGATGGAATCACACAGTGTACGGCTGACAGAACCTCACTGTAGCCTCCAGCAGCCAGGCTGAGACGTCCATTGGTAGCCTATCGGCCATGAACATCACCAGCTACTTTGGTACTTATTTTCACTTTCAAGATTCTGTTTGCCTTTGGTTTTGGCAGCTTGAAGATAATGTGTTGGTGTAGTCGCTAGGCTTATTCTAGTTGCAGCTTCTTTCTAAGTTCTCTGCTCCTTTCTCTCTTGTGATCCCATGATGCGTGTGTAGGCCCACCTGCTCATCTATAAGCGCCACTGTTCTCTTTACTGTTGCTCTGCTTTTTGTACCAGACTCTTGCCATTTCAAATGACCTGTTCTCAGATTTGCTGTATCTCCTGCCAACTGGAGTACGCTTTTGAAACGAGTGATCCCCACCAATTCAATTAGTGTATTTTCAGGACTTCTTGTTATTCCCATTTTTCATATTTTTCTGAGGCTTTTACTTGATTGTTCATATTCTTTTGCTCATTGAACATATTTAAGACAGTTGGTTTTTTAAAATTTTCAATAAAACCAAAGGCCAGGTTTTTTTTTTTTTTTTGTGGTTGGTTTATGGAGATCCACTTTGGTGATTGAAATGGTCTATGCTTTGTAATCTTTTTGTTGAAAATTTGACATTTAGAAAATCTCTCCCGTTGTATGAAGGCTTGTGAAGGAAGGCAGGCCTTTATTAGCATTGTATAGAGGCTCAAGCTCCTCTTGGTCTGGTGATTTATCTTTAATCTGTCTGTGATGTGCTCTGGATCCAGTTTACCTGTCTACACAGCTACTCCTAAATCCTTTGAGTTTCATTCCTGTTTACCCTTGGAGCCTTAGCTGTTGTAGTTCCTCTGCCTGGAGGTCTGTAATCCTCCTGCACACCACAGCATCCACCAGTGTTTTCCTTGGCGAGACAAAACCAGACAAGTAGGTATTACCAGCAGGTACCACTCTTCACTGGCTTCAGTGAGGGAGGAACCAACAATTGGGTGGTTCCTCTGGGCCACATTGCACTGCACTACACAGAGGCATGGAGGTAAAGGCAGGCAGAAATGTTCCTTAATTTCCTGTTTTGTAAATTTTCTGTTGGTTAGGTGTTCATTTGGTTCCTGTAGCTCAACTGGGGGTTCTGTTCTCAGACAGTTATTTTGGCTCATTTATTGTTTATTCAGTCAGGTGAGGTGGGAACTGTCTCAGAGTTTGTGGGATGCGGTCTTGCTGCCATAAAATTCAAAATTATTTGGAATTATCTAATTTCATTCAAGCTTAACAGATGGGCAAAAGACAATTTAGAGATTCTTCAGTTCGGTTCTGTGCTCTGTAAAATGAATTTGATGTGGTGTAGATATTGTTCTTTAATGAGCATTTCAGCTCCACTAAAATATGTACCTTTTCTAAGATCGAGGATGAGGAAAAGGCCTACTACACTTTTCTATTACAGATGTTTTCAAGGTGATTAACTTGCTTAATAGAAGGTTTAATTCTGTAATGTTCTATTTCTTGTTATTATCCAAAATGTCTTCGTGTTCTGTTGCTGGGAAGAGACATCATGACCACATCTCGTAAAGGAAAGCATTTAACCGGGCTGGCTTACAGTTTGAGACATGCAGGCAGATATGATGCTGGAGAAGTAGCTGAGAGTTCTGTGTCTGGATTGGCGGCAGCAGGAACCCCTGGGGGCTTGGCTTGAACTTCTGAAACCCCAAAACTTACCCAGTGACAGTTCTTCCATCAAGGCCATACCTTCCAATCCCTCTCAAGTAGTGCAGCTCCCTGATGAATGAGCAAAGGGGGCATTCTTGTTCAAACCACCGCAGCTGCATGCATTAAATATCCAGAGTATTATTGCTGATTTATCATTAATATAAAACAAAAACAACTTTCTTTTCCACTGGCAGGAAAATTAGTAAGAATGATCTTTATCATGCCATGGACTGTTAATGTCCTTTAGTACTTATATAAAGAGACATAGAAACATTGAAAGTTAAATAACCTAAAGAACAGCATGCAGATGCCAGAGGGACAAGAATGCTGCTAAATAAATAAATAAATAAGAGTAAGTTTGGTGTGCCCAGAATGGAAGCAGGGTGGCCAGGGAGCTTGTCATTAGGCAACCAGGAAATGGGTGAAGATGAGCAATTATAGACCTCATTGGGATTAATAAATTATAGACCTCATTGGGATTAATAAAGATCGTTCATCATTAACATAGCCATTGTGTTTCTCTTCATAGACTTATTTGGATTACATGCAAAAGAAGTTCGTCGCTGACCTGTGTTCCTGAACTGTGAAACATGAATATGCGGGCTAAGGAATAGTTTATCTCAATAAACAATTAACAGTTATATGACAGTAAGTCTTTGCTTGGTTATTATTATGGATAATTCAGGGTCTTAAAAATCTGACATATTCTTATATGTCTGTATGAATATAAAGATAACTCGTCAATTCATTATTTCAACACATGTATGATTGCTTTTATAGTTTGTCATTACTATATGCTGGCTTTGGTCCCCTGGAGTACACAAGAGTAGCTGGACTTCCAGCTTTGAGTGTTCCAGTCCTGTCAACAAATCTGTCTTTGCAGGAGGCAGAGAGGGAGGTGAGTCTCACAGGTTCCAGGTCAGCCAGGGGTAGATGTTCAGGTGCCGTCCTTACAGAAAATCTGTCCTTGCATGTCCTTGAAACTGTTTGGTGGTGGTGCTGTCACCGAAAAGAATAGGTAATTGACACACTGTTAGAATTGCTTTTATTACTGAGCCGTAATATGGATGAGAAAAGGAAATGTGTGTGTAATCTAGAAAGACAAATAGTACTGAGTAATGTCTGATGGTCACAAAAAGAAGTCTGATAAATGATAACTTTTTTCATAAGTATCGTTAGAACATTTCTATCCCTTAGATTTTGTTGTGACCAAAGTTATATTGCATAAAATAATGCAGTTGTTGTTTTGGTGGTACAGACATTGGGCCCAGGGCCTTTTGCACCCTAGGTAAGGTCTCTAGGATTGTGCTATATCCCGTGTATAAAATGAGGAAGCAAGTCTAATCAAAAGTTATCCTTACCCTGTTTAACTTGTGCAGACTCAGTGAGTGAGCTGTGTTAAAGTAAGGTGACAGTGAAAACCTGTGAACTAAAAACTCAAAACAGACATTTATTTATTCAGTGGTCAGTAATTCAGGAATATCTTTTATTATTTCTTAGCAATATGTAAAATTACCATAAGTCATATAAGATTCAGTACATATTTACATTCTTAAAAATAATTATTCTTGAGGTTGACAAAAATGTTGCTTTTCTAAATGAGTTGCTTTTCTAAATGAGTAACAGACTAATTCCAGAGATGGTTTTCATATTTGGCTTGAATTGTCCACTTTTGCTTTCCAGTAGTAGCGATGTAGTGGGGTGTGTGCCCAGCAGACTTGGGAGTTGGAGCTCAGTGGTCGCCTTTCAGCTGAAGGAAACAGGTTTCAGGCCCATGCACAGATGCCGTCAGCGGATGGTGAGACAGCTGGTGTCTCCAGGTCTTGCATCGAAACCTTTCTTGGATGTTAAATAACTGCCTGCATGCTTGATCAAGTCAGGACATAGAGAGCTACCTGACTGATGGGATTGTTAGCCTTAATGTTGGAGACAGGGTTTCTCTGTGCAGCTCTGGCCGGCCTGAAACTCGCACTGTAGACCAGGCTGGCCTCGAACTCAAGAGATCCACCTGTCTCTGCCTCCCAAGTGCTGGGACCTAAGGTATGCGCCACCACGGTTTGGCAATGTTGGGGTTCTTAACTTACCCCGTTTACTAAGGAATTCTGGAACTAAATAAACATACAAGCATTATGTTTTGTTCTTGTCAGTAGACACAAAATGTTAATTTTTAGCTTGGTAAAACATAAGATTTCCAAAATATACCTGAGCAGTTAAGTCTGTAAACTAGTAGAATGCTAACTTAGATAATATACATAGGTTTTACTAAAAGAATGGTATTGTAGTTAAATGAAAAAACTCAACAAGTGAACCAACACTCTAGGCATTACAGGGGTGGTGGAGTTTTATTTTGCGTCTATTCTAGGGCCTGTCCACATTTTACTATATAGCAGAACGTTAACAGATTGAAATTACAGTGACAACTTCTGCAGATGGCACAGAGAAAACATTCCTACATACGGTAAGAAAACAGGATTCTGATCATTTGTTCCTCTCACTTGAATTTTCTTTCTTTGTAACTTGAAGGAGGAGTATCTTTTTTCTTTTTGGTCTGGGGAGAAGGTACTATATAAAATCCCTGCAAAATTAGTATGCCTGTTACTATAGACATGTTGGCTTTGTGTCCGTGTTGAATGTTGGAACTCTCTGTTGCTCAGCAATCAAAGGGACTCAGGGGAAGCCTTTCCTCAGGGCTCTGTTCTTCACCATGGTGAACCTACTAACGAAGACCTGAGCAGAGTGGGGGTCAGCTAAGTAGTGGTAGGTTCTGACAGTGGCAGGGGGCAGCTCCACAGCGACCACAGAACATGCTGTTTGCATGGACGAGCAGCTTGGGGCCAGGTGACAAGATGTTTTTGCGATGTAGTCCACGAGCCTGTTGAACTGTTGCTCTGACAGTCTCTCCCGGGCACCGTCCATCTGTGGTCCAGAAACACGGGTTTGTTAACAAAACTATCTTCCTGGGTATACTTGTTCCTAGTGTCTCCTAGGTCAACACTGGGTATACTTGTTCCTAGTGTCTCCTAGGTCATCTAGTGCGCTGTTCTGTTCACACCCGGGATAAAGCAACAGCTACCAGATCTCTGCTTAGAGTAGACAGCTCATTGTGCATACAGTTCCTGTGTTTAAAGTTAACCGTTCATTGCTTTTTACCAAGCAGCCCAGGAGCAAAGAAGCAAAGTCCCCTGTGCTTAAATGTAATAAGTATGCAACTCAGCATCCCAAAATAAAAGTTGCTCTGGTTCGCAGAGCCGCCTCAGTTTGTCCGAAGGCAGGGATGAGGCTCTCATCCACACCAGAGCATTTTTACAAAACAAACGCCTACCTTTTTGAACTGTAACATTTTCTGTTTTTATAAATACTAGGATTTAAAGCCAGAAAAAATAGAAAAACTGGGCAGAGGAAGGGGAAATTTTTATGGCAAAAAGGGAGGATGCAAACTACATTTATAGTTTATAAAAGTCTGGCTTGTCTTCAGTGGAACTCAAGAACTGAGAGAGATAAACTACCAAGTTCCTAACTAACTGAGACGGTCTGAGGACGGAGATAAACTACCAAGTTCCTAAGTGAGACAGTCTGAGGAAGCACCCATCAAAGGCAGTCGGGACTATAAATTCTTATCCTAAAGTCCCACGGTTATCTAGTGTGCAGATCAAGTTGAGTAGGGAATTGGCAGAGCTGACCACTGGTCGGTAGAATTTGTGTGTGTGTGTAAGACCTCCTGAATATTGGCAAGGATTCTGGAAGAATTAGAAACATCTTAATAGGGGTGTTTTTGTTCTCAGAGTTGTGGTAATGTAAAAATTTAAACAGGGCTCAGGCAAAAAAAGTAGTTAAAAGTATAGAAAGTTGTAAAAAGCTACAGAAAACAGGTAATAAAGGGGCCTGCCAGAGGAGTACATTAAGGCTTGTGTTATCGTTTGGGTCTTATATTTTTCAGCCTGAGAAAGAAAAGGAAAGCCTTTTAAGATTCACTGACAGATGAAAGTTGTGCACCACCAGGCAGAGGCCAGAGCTGGGATGATATCATTGGATGGGGCCAGAGTTCAGCTGGAGAGCTTGGAATATACAAAGGGCTTAATTGCTCCTCCCGAACAGCAGCAGGAAAGCCTGTGTTGTCAAAGGAACCTGGCCAAGGAATAAATTGACCTCCTGACTCATTTTGAGCCTCTCTTAGGAGATTTTAATAACATGCCAGGCATATTAAGCAATTATCCCTAAAAAATGACTGCATTTAACCAAGAAAAGCAAAGCTGATTTAAAAAAAGTCCAAATCTGCCATATTTGAATATGTTCAATGATGTCATCTACAAATTAATTCCTTCCAAAATTCAAAGGAGTTCTGTTTCTAGCCTCTAAGGTGAAGGACACTTTATAGAGCTTGAAATACTGCGTTTGGTTTTCACAGCCGAAGGCTTAGATCAGATGGCGCTGGTCCTGCAGCTCCAGTTTTCTCCCTTTGGGGAGGGTGAGTGTTGCAATACGGAGGAAGTACAGTGTGGAGCAAGTACAGTGTGGAGCGTGAGCACTGCGCGGCTACTGCACAGTACCAGGTAGAGGCGTGTGAACTTGCTTATTTCATGGCTGTCTTGGACTGCTTTGTGTTTCTGCCTCTGACCGCCATTCCCTTATCCCTGAACAGCAGTAGGTTTGGATGCTCCCATCTCATAGCTTGCCGAGTTCATTGCCTTAACCTCCAGCTTCTACACATGCCAATTGGTTACCATAAAAACAACAGGTCTCACGCACGCCCTGATCCTCAAACAGAATTGCAAACGAGGATGAGAATTCAGAATCAGTACAACATGAGTCTGACAGCTGAAGATCTGAAATAATTCTATGCCAACTAAGAAAAATACTGGTCACAGATATTTCTTGGGGCTTGGAGGCTTCTCCAGGACTAAGGACTTGAAGGCAATGCTACTGTCTTTTGCCAAATTCTGTAGCCAGATCACTGTTGCTTTGTTGTCAGCTGGATCAGAAGATTTCTGGCAGATCTAATAAAGTCAGCCTGGACATCCGACCCCTGTTTATTCCCAGAAAGTCATCAACTGAAAGCAGCAGTGTGGTCTTAGTGCCAGCCCCAGCTTAAAGCCTGACTGATGACAGTCCAAGAAACGGGAGAGGTCTCAGGAGATGTTGTGTTTGGCCGCTTTCCATCTGCTAGATAATTCTACCCACGTAACGTGAGGGAGATAGGATCCCGTATCAGGAAAAATATCATCAAAAAAGGAACTGGGCAGGTCCTGCTGGGGGTGTCTGTAACCTTGGTGGTCAGTCTTCAGTGTCCAGTAAGGACTACCTACCTCTATCTCACATTTTCTAGGTCAGTAATGAGGGTGTGGCTCAGGCCACCACCTGGGAGGTGCACAGGAAGAGCCCTTTCCCAGTGGGACTGTAGACAGAGGCCAGAGCCACTCTGCTCAGGCAGGGCTCGCTGCTGCCTCCTGGTGTTCCGGATGCTCTACCTGAGCGACCATTCTAGGTGAGCACTGCCAGGCTCCACCTAGGGTTCCCATGCATAGGGGGATGTGGCCTTCCTGGTTCCTTCTACAATGCCTACCTATCTCCTCTACAATCCTCCCTGGCTCTCCTGGTCTCCGAGATGCCTAAGTACCAGTGATCGGGCTACAGCTCAACCCCGTGAAAGCCAGCCCCAGTTGTCCTGTTTTTGGAACTGTACCTCCACATCACAGGCTACTCTTGGTTGCTTGAGCTGCACAGTGAGCAGGTTGTTTTGCTTGGTGTCCTGTGCACAGTCGATCTCTGTGATGGGGAAGGCCTGCTGCTGTGTGTCTTCACTGATGCTTACGACAAAGAGCACTTCTGATGTCAACAGCAAGCACCCTTCATGCTCCTGGCCTGAACCCCTCACCAGAACCACATCCAGAGCCATGTGCACTTCTGGTCTGCCCAGAGACTGAAGCATTTTCCTGTTTACAAGGAAGAAAGTGGTCAGGAGCCAGCCTGAAAGACAGTCACAACAGCTATCACTGTATATTAACCATCGGGGCATGTTCCCTCCTTCCCAAGGACAGGGTGCACTATTAACTTGATGTTACAGTGTTTGCTACAGCTGGTAAAAAATATTGTCAATTCTCAAGTTGATTCTGGTCAGTATAACCAGCTCCTGGAGAAGAGATTTTCTTATGCCTCATTTAGGTATTTATTTTCCTATCAATCAGAAATGACACCTCCAATTAGAACTCTGGTTCCCCAGAGAATTTTGATCCTTGTTGCAGGCCTAGACTTTTAACAGTGTGTATCCTAAGAAATCCAAGTAGCGCAGATAAATTTGTTTTTTTTCTCCTTGTGTTGCCCAGGCTGGCTTTGAATTGACAATCCTGCCTCAGTCTCTTACAGCGATTATGTTCTACCACAGCTAGCCTGTGGAGCAGAGTTCTCTATCCAGCTTCAACCTAGGAAGAGCAGCCTTTCCCTAAAACCAAGATGCTGGTGTCAAAAACAGCTGTTCCTTTGGTCTCCCCAGACACATGCCCATTATCAAGACAGCAAGCCAGGGTCTGTCGACGCACATTGTAGATGTTAACTGAGTAAATAGCTCAAAAATTTTACCAGACATATTTGACATGGCTGTTTGGAGCTTGGTCAGCATGGAGATCTCTTGGCTGATACCGCTGTTTGGGAAGCTGAGAAAGTCCAGCTCCATGTAGAATACCTGCAGTAAGAGAAGCAAAGGAGCTCGCTACTTCCTGGAGAACAACTCTGTGTGTGCTACAATGGTTACCTGACAGCTGCCCATAAAACCACTGCTTCCACAGGGGTCGCCTGAGACCATCAGAACACACAGACATTTGCATCACCACTCTTAGTAGTAGCAAAAGTAATTTTATTGTTGGGGGTCACCACAACACCAACTGTTTTAGAGGGCCATAGCATTAGGAAGGTTGAGAACCACTAACTTAGAGGAAGCATAATGCTCCTGAGAACTGGTCATTGACAGTATCTTATATGTCATATAAAACTTAAATGTTTTAAAAGTCACTGTTACTTGGCTTTGCTGCTTAATACAATTTTTCTATATGTTATGACTGAAAAACAACAAAACCAGAAACATACAAAAGCACATGGTTCGCCTAGATGCAGTATTTAAATTTAAACGACTTAATCCAGCTGTTAAACAAGATTCTGTATACATTTATGAGTGCTCTTGGGGCCTCTGGTTTATTACATGCTTTCCCTGGTGCCAGTACCAAATGAGGGCACTCAGCAGCAGCCACATAAGCCTCCAAAGAGACTCTCCAGAACCAAAGATGGTACAGTGTGTGTGCTTTCTGAGGGCTTGTAAATGTTTATAAACGAGGCATAGTCATTAGACTAAGAGTTAGTGGTTTGTAAAACCTTCAGTGTGGTAGTAAAAGTTTTACAAGAGTGACGGAAACCAAAAAGGCCACGTGAAGCCCTGCTCTGAGATACTCTTACATAAGTTCCTAAGCCTGGGAAACATGGAAGAGACAATGGCATTAAAACCCACTCGGGTCTGGAGCAAAAAGAACACTTTTTCTTAATAAGTAAGGGAGAGTTTAACCTTTCGTTCCACCTCTGAGTCAGTTTCCCTGGGAGTGGACTGGAGTGGAGAGGGGAGAAGCTTGGCTGCTAGTGTGGTCTCTCAGAGGATGCTCTGGGTATGTGCCCTGTCAGAACTGAGGTACAGGATGCCTGCTGATTGGCCAGATGCAGACAGAGTGTATCTTGTCTGACAAGTGGGTGGCTGCTCCTGTGTTCTGAAATGCCAGCTAACTTGCCTGCTGCATGGCCAAAAGGATGCCATCAAGTTTAAGTAAAAAGGTAATTCTAGTCATGTTTACTGCAAGGTACTTTAATGTGCGGTGCCAGGAGGCTTCCTTTCACACTGTCCGTTATGCACAGCACACAGGCACAGTTAGGAGATGTCCTAGCGCTGCCAAGCTCCGAGTCTCCCAGCCGGACACCATGTGTCTTTGCTCTCATTGGCCAGGAGACACTGATGACTCCCAGAGATGTGTGCATGCACTCTCCTGCTCTGCACAGCACAGGCACAGACGTCTTCCTGACCTACGTGTTCCAGTTTATCACATGGAAAGTAAACATTCTCTTCTTTTGTCATACTGTTCAAAACTTCTGACTCGCTACTTTTAAAGTCTGAAAAAAGGGGGGAGGGGGCTTGAAATTAGTGACTGATGTTACTAATTGGCAGCAGTCATACCCTGTACATAAATATTAGGATATGAAAAAGATAGCTATTAGTTATCCATTTTGTTTTTCACCCCTTTCCCATGTGAAAGACTAGATTCAGAGAACTGAGCAGGAATGTATATTAATAGGATCTCAGTTGGCCTGATTTTTTAACCTACTTACCATAGCCAGTCTGTGACACAAGTTCTGCAGCTCCCCCAATGGGTTTGGTGAAGACCCCCATGATTCCTTTCCCAACGCCTGAGATGACACCCTTGGCCTTACGTCCTGCTGAAGCCTGGGTCTCGGATGTTTTCTGGAAGTTCTGCATTGGCTGATCAACTATACCAGCAATTGCACCTGAAAGAACACAAGGTTCCAGGTGAGGACAGTGGCGTAACGTCTTTGATTATAGAAACCTCAATCTGGAACTCAGTTTAGTCTCGATTGAAAAAGAATCTCTGCCCTCATTATAACATTTTATTGATCAATCTAAGTATATCAAGGGACATTTACAGTAGATGTTTTCTTCATCCAAACAATGTTCAGATTGGGTTTGGTTCACAAGTCAGGATCTAGAAACTTGAGACTTCAAAGCTACAGAGAGACTCTGTCTCAGACAATAATAAAATAACTTCCTTTGGAATATTATCTGTAGTAGTACTTTCTTATTGGGACTGCCAGCCACAAATAATCACTTATTATAAAAGCTTGGCCTTAGCTTAAGCTTGTTCCCAACTAGTTTTTATAACTTAAAATTAACTTGTATTTTTAATCTGTTCTTCCACGTGGCTCCTTACCTCCATAAGCCCCCTTGCTTCCTTTGCGTCTGGTTGGCAACCCCATCTTTCTTCCTAGAGTTCTCCGTTAGTAAGTCCAGGCTTACTCTCTTGTTTAGCTATTGGCCATTCAGTTTTCTATCACAGCAGTCACAGCAGTACACTGACACAGTCTACAAATACCCCACAGCAGTTACCCCTGTGCCTCTGCAGTAGTAACACATTCTGGGGAGAACCCCTTATTTCTGTGTGGGGTGGGGACAGGTACCCATGGAAGCCACAGGAAGGCATCAGGTAGCGTGCTCTAGTGCACCCTGCCCTCCATTTTGGCTAGGCTAGCTGCCCAGTGCTTGTCTCTACCCTTTGTTGCTGGGTTGCATGTAGTTATGCCCTGCTCCTTTACACACATGCTGGGGTTCACCCAGTGACCCGGGATTTCACAGCAACCACTCTTGCTGGCCTGTTTCACCACTCCTTTGACTTAAAACAATTATTTCCTAATAATCCAACATTATCACTGTTAATTTTTACTTAATAAAAGTAATTGTTGACAGATTATTTGTTATAGTCTATTGAGAGCTTATGAATTGTACAAAGGCCTCCACCCATGAGGTCATTTAACATCGCAATTCAGTGAGTAAGGCCAACAAACACAGCGAGGTTAAGGGATTTTCCCAAGGTCACACAACTGTTGAGTGGTTGGACCTTGATCTGAGTTTGGTTATTTGCTTACTGTTATATCAAACAGCTTCGTTTCTCCTTTTCCATAGTGAAAAAACTACCTTCTTTCTTTCTCTAGTTGAGGTTTGGCTACACTACTGGCTTCACAGCCTTCCTGGTGCAGCCACCATCTTTAAACTGAGCTTGAAGGCAGTTAGAAAGGAAAGGCATCCCTCCCGGCTCACAGTCCTCTACCTTCATTCTGACTTTCCCTGATGTAGCAGAGGGCTCCTTAGCTCAGGAGAGATTGCTCACAACCGGCAGGAGCACTGCAAATGCACAGTCCCACGGTGGAAATGTCAGTGCATGTCAAATCCCATTATTCCTCGTGCCAACAATTCAAGGTCTCTTGGGTAAAAGGAGATTTCCAGGTCTCTGTTAATGATCTGCTAATTCCAAGCTGTATTCCACTGAGCACTGAAACAGAAGACTAGACTAGCTCCTTCAGGTCACATCCAAGGGGACTGCTCTTCATAGGCTCCAGGCCTTTAGGTTTTAACAGACATTTAAGTTTATGAATGGACAAACTAAGAATTTGCCAGCGGTGACAGCTTAGGGTAATGCCACCCACACCTAAGGAAATAAGTGGTGGAGGGGAGATGACGGCTTCCAGCTGGTCCTAAGAGCAGGGCAGCATCTTTTAGCACCCTAGGCAGCTGGTGCTGTCGGTGGCCGGGGGTGGGGCAGGGAGCAGTGCAATGAAGACCCAGGGACTGGAGTCTGTTTTGAAACTGGTTTGTAGCCCAGACTGGCTTCCAAGTCACTACAGAGGCAAGGATGGCTTTGACTTCCTGATCCTTAATCCTCCACCTAATAGCTAGGATAAATAATTGCAAATACGCCACAAATTATTGCCAATGTTTCAGGTGAAAATGCCCTTTCCCCAGTTTGGCTTTCATTATAACTATTGACTCTGAATTGTGCAGGTGTTTGCCTCATTTTAGGATCTTCCCTCATTTCCCTTCCATGTGCCAGACCTAACCTGGGCAAGGACTGTGCCCTTTATAGCTGATAACATCCACATGGGGTGCTCACTTACTTAAGTGTAAACAGGTACCTCAGTCAAACTCCCTTTTGATCTCATACTTTCTTATACTTACTCAAGACTCCAATTGCGGTGGTTTTGATAGAGAAAAATGGGAACCCTGAACTCCAAGATGAAGTGTTAGATTCCGCCAGTTAGAGAGGAGTTGCAGGGTTACTTGTCTCCAGGTCAGCCCTAGACTCTGCAGTGAGCAGCAGTCACCCTTCATATAGTCCAGAGGGCCCTGGAGAACAGAGGCTGTTTGGATATGAACAGCCATCCTATAGTGTGTAAATCCGGCTGAGGGAAGCAGCTCCTGGGGGCTTTAGGAGGCCTCTAGGTACAACCGAGCCAAATCCCACCACCGCTAAGTTCTTTACTGTCATATGCTCAAACTGCCCTAAGATTTGAGGTAGTGGAAACTGATCTCAAAATTTGTTGGCAACCAGCCTGTGGAGGGGGTGGTCACATGGAGAGCTGTAATATGAAGTGAGGTGGGGGGAGGGGCACCCACGGACTCAGCGCTAGGCCGTAGGCAGCAGGGGAGCAGCACTCTGAGCTGTGGGAGGCCTGTCCTGAAGAAGCATGAACCACCCAGTGCTTCCTTCTCTCTTCTGCGACTCCAGGAATCCACAGGGCATTTATTGTTCCTCTGTTTTGATGGCAGATTTTCATAGAATGCAGTTTTTGTTGTTACTCTTCACAATCGGGGTATAGGCCTAAGCTAGAACACCACGCTGCTGGGGTACCTACCAGTGAGACCCACATAGTGCAGTTGGCATTCCAGCTTGGGGCCAGCTTTTCTTGACAGAACCAAGAGCAAACTGGGAAGCAATTAAGCTTGAATCTGTCACTCTGAGTCCCAGCTAACTGAAAATCCAACTGCTGGGAGCAGATCTGATGTGTCCCAGGGCCTCCTTAAGTGCACCTCCTCTGTTGCTCCGGCCCTCCTATCATAGCCTGTTTAGTTGGGGCTTCTGAAAGCCCCAGCCCGCCTCTTCCCAGAGTGTGCCAAGACGGGTGAGACCCAGTACAACTGTATAGGTTTAGTTAGGCAATAGGACCCTTGTCGAGGGGAAGAGGCAGGACTTGGATGTGGAAGTGGTCAGCTTTTCCTAGCATGGGTCCAGGGCACAGAAGCATTTGTGGCACTCTGGGTAAGTGAAGTGGATCTGGTACGTGTAAACAAATCCAGTGCCAATTCTGCAGGACCCACAGTCCCAAAATGTGGGACTAAAGCTCGGCCAATGCCCTGTTGGCTTCACTGACTTGGAGCCGCATGGCTGGAAGTAGCTTCAGACGTCCTTGGACTTTCAAGGGCTTCACAGCACTCCAGTGTCCCAAGGAGGCAAAAAGGGGGTGCATTTAGGGGAAATGCAGTTTCCCCCTGGAGCTCTCAGCTGTTCATTCTACTGTCCTGATGGGTTCGAAGCGGGGAGCCCTGAGAGGAGGTGACATGGGGAGAAAGCCACTTAAAATTGACTCCAAGGCTGCTGAGGGGAGCACAATGACACGTGTCATTCTCGTCAGCCCTCAAGTGCTCTGTAAATACATCTCAGCACTGAGTCCCCAGAGAGGGGAAAGTCTGAGAAGCTAGAATTTCAGTCCCTGCTGAGGGCTTCAATTATTCTACAACAGCAGCCCCAACCTGAGCAGAGCTCTGAGCTACATGTGGCAATTTTAAACACTTTCTGGGGATCAGTTGGAATGGTGACAAGGAGGCTTGTTTCTCTTCCTCCTGGCACACATCTGGTGTTCTGGAGCCATGTATATTCTGTGTGGCACAGACAGGCCCTGGAACCCCTGGAGGAAAGGAAGTCACTTCACCGAGCTGGAGCCATGCACTGTACACTCTGAGGAATCCAGAAATGTCTAGCTCTTGGGGGAGGGGTGTTAGGGATTGGAGTTCCTGGGGTCCCACTGGCCAGTGCTGGCACTGGTGGTAGGGGTGGGGTGGACACTCAAATCCTCCTCTGATGCAGACAGTACATGAGCCAGAACAGCAGAGGACAGCAAGACCTGAGGAACACAGCAGAGCTTTCTGCCAGAGGGTAAACTCTGGACAGGGAGGCTGGTGGGTGACAGAGCTTCCTTGTGGGAAGAGTCAGGACCAGGATGGAAACAGCTCAGATCTCTGAGAAGGTAAAGGGAGCACTTGTGCCACCGCAAAGGTGACTCAGCTTCAAGCAGCCCAAGTCCCCACATAACCACCGTGAGGCCCCCAGGATAACCTACTGTCAGTCCCTCTGGACTGAGTGACGTCAGCCGACTAGACTTTCCCAACAACATTCCTATAGTTGCTCAAGTGCTGTTTCTGAAGTCAGGGCAATATTTATAGTCCCTTGAATTGTAGAACATGACAACGATTTGTGCCTACCCCATATGTGCCCTGTGGCCCCTGCCTGCTCATTGTTTCTTATAACTGCATTATCAGCTCCAGTTTACAAACACCCAGGATGAAAGCCTTTAAAACCTTGTCTAAGGTCACTAAGAAAGGACTTGGGTAACAGCCTGGAGTCCAGGGCCCTGAAGGACACAGTTCTGTCCACTGTCACTCTACCCTCCATCCCCACCAAGGAGTCCATGGCTACTGGACTGCAGAATCAAGCAAGAAGACTGCTGGTTTACCCAGAACTCATCACAGGTCACTGGCGTCCCCTTTCCGCCATTCTGTCATTTTCAAATGACAGCATCCCACGCCACAGATTGTTACTGCTTACATAATCTCCAGTAAGTCAACCTGTGCTTGGAACATTTTACCGCTTCCTCCCACAGCCTCGCCCGCTGTGCTGCTGGGTGGGGAGCTGAGTGGAGATCAGGATAGGGAGGAGGAGGTCTTCCAGGCTCCTCTCTTCTCCCCTGCTCTGCACCTCCTTGTCGCTTTCATCTCCACACCTGCAAACTCCCTGGGATGCATGGGAGGCAGGGCGCCAAGCAGTTCAGCTTTAGATTCCTTTGTAAGCAAATAAAGAGCACCCTTGGAGACCCCAAACCCCGCCCTGCACGTTTCTAGCTCTGAAGCTTCCTTTTTATAGATTTTTCCAAAGCAACTGATTTTCAAACACTTGATACTTGGAAAGACCCTCAGCAATCTTCACCTCCAACTATACCATCTGGCTCCTTGACAAACAATAATTGCTTTGAGAGGGGCTGATCTGAAATATATAAATTGAAGGGGAAGCTGGCTCCTCACCAGTCTCCATGGCATGTGCACACTGCCCATTCTGCTCAGACAACAGCATGCAGCATGGTTGTGGGGTGAACACTGGCACGGCTGTGGCTACTCCTGAGGGGTCAGGGGTGTCCTGTGGAGCCCTTGGTAGGCAGGGAAGGACGGGCACAACTCATTGGAGCCGGTCCCATCCTATGCTCCACAGAAGCACTGCAGGCCGCCCAGCAAGTGTCCAATCCTCTCTAGGCTCAGCTCTGCCTCTGAAAGGTCATGAACTTCCTAACCACTCCCACGGAAAAGGCACCGTGGCCATTCCTGGGAGAGCTGCAGAGCTGGGTGAAGATGGGCAGGGGTGCCACAGTCCCTTACCGAGCAGGCTGATGCCCAGCCTGGACAGGCCCTGCCGCAGTCCCTCGCCCAGGCTCTCAGGAAGCTGCCGCCGCCACTCCTCCTGCCGGTTATAGTGCTCTTCATCCAGCGAGAGCCGGTCCATATTTCGGGCCAGGCTGGTGGCCAAGTTGGTGATGGATGTCAAGGTACCTGAGGGCACAAGGGCATGGGTTGATTTACTGGTCACAGACATGGCGGACTTGGGGTGGTGGCCCTGGAGGTTGTAGGGTGGGACATGGAGAAAGCACACCAGCAGCATGTGCTGTGAGGAGTGACACTCAGGACTCTTGAGCAGAGCAGTGCCAGCATCTCTAGTGTGCAGCTAAGAGCTCCACGCCCTTCCAGTCATTGCTGAGACTCGGGGAGACACTTTCCAGGGCCTCCATGGGGTCCAATTTTAAAATTTACCTGCGCTTGCGTGCGTGCGTGTGCACGTGGACGTACATATGCTGGTGAGGGCTGAACCGTGGCCTTGCTTAGGTAAGCGTTCTACTGACTATTTGCCTTTCTGAGCTCATTTTACCTGTTAAGGTTATGGTGCTTGGTTTTATAGATTACCTGGAAATGTTCCCACTTTAGGACTAAAGTCACTTGTCTTTTTATGAATTCAGTCTCCTCCCTCCTCTTCTCCTCTGTAAGATAGATTGGCTTTGGATTTGGGATCCTCCTCAGCAAGCCTGACCACAGCTAGCCATGGCTTCAGTCTTATAGAAGGGAGGTACCAAACTCTTACCATTTGGCATTCAGAGGAAAAAACTACTACAGAAAATTTATGTAGTTTTGGTGATCAATATGTTACTACTAGAAAGGACAACAGAAGGTCAGAGCAACGATTCTGTTTTCATCAGAAAGATAACTTCAGTCCCACGCTCCCACAGTCCTAGCCCTCCACCAAGTGCAGGGTATCGCAGTCAGCAAAACCGGAAGGAAGACACCATCCACCTGTGGGAGAATATTCATGTGCACGCGTGCACACACACACACGTGCACACACACGCACACACATGCACACGTGTGCACACACACACGCAGACGCATGCACACGCAGATAGAACAAACGTACACCCCAGTCAGGATACTAAATTAACCGGGGAGTTTCAATCAGCGGTGTTTGTTGTGACACTGTAAAGAGAAACAAGAGGCCTCAGAGCCTGCGTGGCAGGAGCACGAAGCCCACCAGGCACACAGCTGTGACTCCCTAGTTAGCTCCCAGGCCTCCGGGATCTGGGGCTGGGGCGGCTCCCTTTCCTTGTCCACCAACTCTGTTTTTATTGCTTTTGCTCTTCTCTTGCCAATCCCCCACCCGCAGCCCCCTCCTCTCTATGGATCATGGGTTCTCGTATTTCAAGCTTAAGTCTTCTTCTGAGGCCTTCTAGAGACTTCCGTAACCTGCCCACTCATAACAGAGTTATGGTATTGTCTACAGTAAAATGCCTTTTATGGGCAAGAAGGCCTTTGCCCTGTTTTCTCTGCCTCCTGCTGAGAAGAAAAGGGGACTCAGATGGCCCTTGTTAGTTCCCTAGTCGCTGCCAACCTGACCAAAATATCAAGCAAACATTGGATGAAATGCAAGCTTTCTCCTGGTGGGAAGCAGCTCAGCCTCCATGCCCGTGACCCGTGTGGACCACAAGATGGCACTGTGTAAGCAGGGAGCTGCGGTGAGGTTGCCTAGGAACCCGCTTCCCCATCAGATGGAGTCCTGTCCTTAACAAAGTTATGACAACTGTAGCTACATTTAAAAAATATGATGAGGCAACTGGTGTAGGATTCCTGATGCTGAGCAGAAATCATGGATGCTTTCAATATTTCTATATTTATCGCATGGAATAATGGTTAAGTCCGTCCATGTATTCCCAGCGAGAGGTTTAAAATCCTCAAGTTTCTGAAATATTTTCATACACTACAGGCAAGCAGTGACTTGCTTAAAACACAGAGCAGTATGCACATGTTTTGCTACAAGACCAGCGTTCACAGCAAGCGAACACACCTCAGAAGCTGGAGGCTAAAGAATTGAGAAGCTTCAACACTTGGAAAACAAGACAAAGACTGGCGAGGACTCCACGGCTACCTTTGGAGATGTGCTTGACGAACGATGTGGTCCCTCTGGAGACTCCACTCACGAAGGCCCCTGGGCCTCGCGTCAGTCCCTCGTACGGAAGCCTGAAGAAGTCCGAGATCCCATTGCCGATGCTTCTCACTAAGCTGGCGGGGCTGCCGAGGATCTCCAGAGACCCCACCACCCAGCCTGCAGCACACAAAGGGAGGAGTTAGTGAGACCTTGAGTTCCACTTTCAACATTTGTGGAGCGCGGCCTGCTTTCCCTGAAGTTGCCTCTCACACTAGAACGGAGAGCGTCATAAGCTTCTTTGGAGCAAAACATGGGAAATAACTCATTCTCCATGAATTCATAAATGGTGAACTTTCATACTTCATAAATCACAGTGATCCCCTGGCAGCCTTGCAAATGGCTTTAATATGACTTTTGTGTCTCAGCCTCCTGTACCCCTGTAAAGGGAACCATGTGCAGAGAACACCCCTGGCCCAGGCAGGCGCTCTGGGCTGCAGGTGCTCACAGGCTGGGAGTCCCAACCTGCCAGGGCAGCAGCAGCAGGAGCTGCCTGGTGGGGAGAAGCCAGATGCTAAATAGAGTGTTGCAAAAGGGATGCAAACTCTGCCAAGGATGGAGGAGTTATTTTTAATCTTTCCCAATCCTATCAAGCTGAGTGCTTCTCTTAGAGTGGGGCTGGCGCGAACAAATGTCTCCCCTTCAACCCCAGCTTCGGTTGTGTAAACATCAATGACAGGGACATACTGATTAGGTTAGAGAGAGGGAAGTGTTCCCCACCAAAGTCCCAGGAGGGTGGCTTTGGGTTTGGTTTCCTCTTTAAACTCAGGCTTGCCAGGAGCTGGCCTGCTCAGCGGCCGGCACCACCTTCTGCCTCGTGGGAATGAGGCTGTGCTGTGTCCACAGCAGCTGCCTTTCCCCTTCGGCTGCTGGGGGCGAGGACCAGGGTCAAGTGGGGGGGAATCTGAAAATGCAACTTCCTCCAGGAATCTTCAGGCAGCAGCCCAGTGCTGTGGCCTTTTTACTGGGAAAGCTGTGAGGACAGGACCAGGTGGGTTTCAGTCACAATGGGGAGGGGAGCCACACTAGGGGAAGGCATTGCTCATGGGATCCTCCAGACGGTGCCACCATCACCTTGCAAATTGTCCACTTGGTGTTGTGGGGTTGTACCTCCCCTGGGGAGGAAGCAGAGGACTCTAAGGCTAAGATTATGTCAGTAAGTCACAATCCCAGGCTGATGAGACATGGGAGTAGAGTTTACAACCTAGGTTAGTTTACTTGATCGCTGCCCCCCCCCCAAAAAAAAAGCAGGGTCATGTGGAATAAGTTATTCCTGAAAGGTACTCTGTGGGGGTTAAAAAAGCAGATTTTTCTTAGTCTAGAATGGTCATAAGGTTCCATTTGAGGGCTGGGTTAGAAACACTGGTTTCCCTTGATGTACATGTCAAGGAGAATCTTCATGAGCTCTGCTTCAGATATGGAGACCTGGGAATGGAGGCGGGGGGGGGGGGGGGATGGCCCAGCCTTGTCTCTCAGCTCCCACCCCTACTGGGCGTCCTCTCCTGTTCTTCCTGGTCACTTCCCCTGCTATGTTCAGAGAAACCCGATGCCCCTAGAGGATGGTCTATGGCGTGAGAAACATCTAGGAATACTCTGTTGGCTTTCCACAAGAGCAGATGAAGTGGTTCCTCTGCATCCAACAGACACAGGGCTCTGCAGACACCAAAAGATGCCCAGTCCCCGATGTACAGAGAGTGTGCGCTGGGCCTCCTCAGCCTCCAGCATGTGGAAACCCTCTGGACTGTGTAATACTGAGCATAATGCAAAATCTGCATCAAATGTTTTTATGCTGAATTTAAAATGTTTATTCTATTTCCCTATTTGTGTGGCCGTGGGCATGCAAAGGCCGCAGCGCACTTGTGAAGGCCAGGTGTGCAAAGGCCACAGCGCACTTGTGGAGGCCGGGTGTGCAAAGGCCACAACGTACTTGTGGAGGCCGGGTGTGCAAAGGCCACAACGTACTTGTGGAGGCCGGGTGTGCAAAGGCCACAGCGCACTTGTGAGGCTGGGTGTGCAAAGGCCACAGCGCACTTGTGGAGGCCAGGAGACAACTTGTAAGGGCCAGCCCTCTCCTTTCGCCCTTACCCACTGGGCCGGAAGCCGGCCATCGTGCAGGCCTCTTTGTGCTGCACATTTAAGGGATAACGTCTTGGACAAAAGTCCTGTTCACACGGATCCTTTGGGTACTTTCAGGTTACTGATGGTCGAACTCAAGACTACAGAAGGCCATCTGCACATTTTGTGGATAACCTGAGTCTACTTAGGCTGGTATGAGAGTGAGAGGCAGCTAAGGACCTCGGAAAGTCTCAAGCCCACACCCCTCCTTTGGATAGGGTTACCCGTTTCTAGTTAGCAGTCATTTATTGTTAAAGCCTTGTCAAATGACCTCACAAGCTTCCCTAGAAATGAGGTCAGGGTGTTTTCAACTATCCCAGGCAGGAACCTTCTCGGGTCCAGTGAGTGAATGCTGACCCAAGGGAGATGGATACACCCTGCTTCCTCCTGGCCAGCCCTCACCCCCTCTACAGGAATGTGAGTCCCTTCGGCCTGTCAGCCACCCTCACTGTGATCTATCTCTCACTCCTCCGAAGACTGCTTTCTTCAGAAAACATTCTGACTGACCACAGTGTTTTAGTGACCATATTTCCACAGCTCTAAAGAATCTAGCTTTGGTATTAGAATTTCTTCCCTTCTATGTATTCAGATTGAGATAAATCACAGGATTTTTAAGTGAATTAGGAAAAAGCCCGAGAGAGGGTGACATGAGCTCCCCTAGTAAACAAGGCCATCAGCTCAGCACTAAGGCTCCAGAGGCCATGGCTGCTTGGGCATGGGCTGTCTGTCCTCCAGCCCATCTTCCTGCAGGGAGCCTTCCTTCCTCCTGCCTTGGCATTGGATTAGCTCTGCTACAAGCCAACCGGCCAGAAGGGTAAGTCTGGAGTAGTTTGCAGATACACACATTTATTCAGTTTAAAGTATTATAGATTATTTTACAATGACTCCTTAGCAAGGGGAGATGTTTTCTTCACTACTGTGCAAACTATCCAGACAACAAGTCAGAAAGGCTCTCAGCCAGCAGCCGCCACTTTCTCCTACAGTGAAGTTAGGAGAGCCCTATTCTCTCTATGTATGTCATCAAGGAGAAAGTTTAGTCTTATGCATGTAGCATGATTACTGGCCTCTCGTCAACTGTCGCAGTCTGAATTGTCTCTGGTGATGCATTTGCAAGCACAAGGCCTGAGGACGGAAGGACAGCAGCTCTTACCTGCGGCACTCCAGGAAGTCAGTCTTCAGCTTCTTAAGACTTAAGGAAGCCAAGTGTGGCGTTGCTCTGGACATGACTGCTAGTGACCACGAGGACCAGGCTATCAGCCTGGCCCTGTCTCAGAAACACACGCCCTGGAGACGATGGCTGTCAAGTAGCTGAGATCACAGGGACTCCTGATCCTTAGCACACAGTACTCCCCATGGGAAATTCTGCCCTCACCCAGACACCCCGTGCAGGCTCTTCTAGAGAGACGGGAAACAGAAACCTTGCCTCTCTCCTCGGCCCCTAGCATAAAAGCATCCCACAGTCTGCAGCAGGCCACTGCCTGCCACTGAACAGAGCCACCCGCAGCCTTCTCTGTGCTCTGTCGAGCCAGGCAGTGCCTGCTGGGGATGCACGGGGCTCTCGGCACGTGCTTTGACTCTGAACTTCCCACTTACACAATCAGTACAGAGGGAAACTGGCCACCTAGAACTGGAAGTCTTTCAGGCCAGGAGCTGAGGGCCAGGCTGACCTTCCCAGCTTCACTCGTATTCTGAGACAGAGTCTTGGGCCTGTAAGGCATTCAAAAATGTGTTTGCTAAATTTAACTAATTTCTATGTTAGGTAACATTTAAAATATTATAGCTATGAGGGCTTGAGAGTCTATTAAGTGCCAAGTAAAATGCCAGGGTTGGCATACTTCAGCTGATCTCAGATGGAAATGCAGACTCAGGGAGGTGTGGCAGTCATCCAAGGCTTGCACTGTCACGGTCCACACCTAGCTCTAGTTCTGTTAGGCGTGCAGCCTACACGCATTATCCCTTCCCTGCCCTCCCCTGTGCTGTCAGACAGACAGAGCCATTTCTGCCCGGTGCTGGCCCACCCCAGACCCCTCACTTGCACCCTCACCTGCTCTGAAGAGAGCCCCAGCAGCATATTGCATGGCCAGCGCGTGCACCAGCTGCCTCGCCGTGGTGAACACTGGTCCTCGTTCAAACACAGAGAAGGACAGAGGGGTGTGGTCGGAGGCTATGTACAGCCTGAGAGAGGCATGGATGCTGACAAGGAGGTTCACTGGCTGGATGACCAACTTCCGTAGCTTCACCGGGTTCACCAAGGCCCTGGCGTGCTGTCTCACCTGCATGGGCAGCACCTGCTCCCCTGCAGAAAGCTGTGCCTGGTCTCCAGCCACCCTGCTGTGAGGAAGGTAGGTGTCAAATAAGGTTCTGATGTAGTAGACAAAGGTATCCTCCACATAGAGCCGCGCTGGTTTCAGTTCAACAAAGAACTCACTGACATCAAAAAGGAAGTTCGTCCCCTCAGACACAGTGAGGCGAAGCTTGATGAAGCAGTTCTCTTTGTATTCCTCCAAGGCTTTGCTGGAGACCAGGAGACTCTGCACTCTCGAGTACTGAGCTGGTTCTGTCTTCTCTCCTTGGCAGACCAAGACAGCGAAGTGGAAATTGGACTTGTTATAAAGCTGGTTGTCCAGCTGCAGGTCCCCGAAGTAGACTTCCACACCGAAAAGCTGGAGCAGGGTGGACGGAGGCTCTTCTCCTGGGAGGACACCGGGCACAGGGCATACGTGGAGGAAAATGTTGTCCAGAGTGAGCCTTAGAAGCTCAGATGATGCCTTGTGGTGTGTGAGGTCGTCAGTCACTGCCAGGCTCAGGCGGGTGATGAACGTTTTAAAAGTAACCATCTTCTCCAGAGCTCTAGAAGGGCAAAGCTCGTTAGTGTCTCTTCTTCAAGGACAGTGCCTCACTGTGTACCCCATGATGGGACATAAAACAAATAAGAACTCAACTTCAGTGCATGTCTGGACAGAGACAGCCATGCTTGGAGACAGTTGGGGAACGTTCCCATTGGGACTATTACAAGCTCTTGTCATGTTTTTGTAAGTGTTTTTTCTTATCAACACCAGATCCCCCCTTTTTACTCTAAATCCCTCATTTCTATGCACTAGTTCTCTGTTATAATGATCATGGCAGATAAAAATATCAGCAATACTCTTTATGTTAGAAAGAGGAGCTGAGCAAGAAGAAAGCCCAGTTCAGCACGGACCTACAACCACTGTGCGCGGTGTGTCCTGCCCACCCACCCTGCCCTCACTCCGAGAGCTGAAGAGTCCCTGGTCAGGTCCTCCAGCACCCCTCCCTTCCTCCCCTGCTCTAGAGTGCCAGGTGCTCCACACTCCGTCCTCTGCGATCCTGCCTGTGCTCGAACACGCTGTATCCTCTTCTGAGCAGACACAGCCCTGCTACAGCCTCACTTCTTCCTTCTCCACCTACTTCCCATGTCTCTAGCCCTCTTTAGGAGAAACTGCAGCATCTCCACACATACCACCTCCGCACCTCCGACTCTCCCCTTTCTGTTCTCTGAAGCTTGCTGCAGGCAGGCTTATGTTCCCCAATCTGACAAAGTTATTCCTTATCAAGGCCACTAGCACTAAAGCAAAAGCCCCATCTGTGGCTGTTAGCACCCTCCTCTTCCAGGACACACATCCTCCCTTGTGTTCTCACAGAACTCTCTGCTCCCCTGCCCAGTGAATCCTTCCCCTCCCTCTGACTGGTGATGCTTCTCTTACCCCAGTCCCCAGTGGTGCTCAGACTTAGCACACGGCTTCCTTCCCCATCTCCACTGACAAACAACTTTACCACGTCTGCGATGGAGCTCTGCTCCTACCCGCAGTCTACGCGGCCTCTCTCATTTCAGTTGATGGCAACCGCATCCAACTAGAGGATCAGAATCCTTCCAGAGGCTTCTATTTCAAGTCCCTATCCTAACAGCAGGACTCCTTTGGGCTCTCCGTAAGAGTATGTCCAGAATCTGACCACTTTCCCCATAGCAGGGCCTCTAGTGTGAACACCCACGGCAACTGGAGGAGGTTCCTAATTGCTTTTGCCCTCTTTCTCTAGATCTTACTTCAACAAAACAGCCAATGATCTACACAGTAAGTCTCACATGACCTCTCTGCTTAAATGCTCACCAGCTCCTCAGCTCACCAGGGTTAGACTCGTGTGCTCACAACAGCTCATGAGGCACTAAAGCACGCACTGCTCCCCACCCAGCCCTCATCCCCGGGCTCCTGCCCTTCTCATCTCACTGGCTGGGACCGGAAAGCACTTCCTTTCAAGCCCACACTCAAATGCCAGTCTCTTGAAAAGGCTTCCTTCCAACCAACTTCTTCACAACTCACTCTCCCTGTCCTGAGGCCCCCGCCTCACCGCTCTCACTTGGCTGTTTTTAACCCTCTAGTGCTGATGATCTTCTACCACACCCCACACCGGTGGGGGTTCCCTGCTCCAGCCTCTCCCCTCTCTGCCTGTGAGAATGGAATCTTGTGAAGGGTTCCATCTTTTTTCTCACTGACTCCCCATCCCTGGAACAGACCTCACATCTAGTAAGCACTCGAATGTATGACCCATGGAAGAGCAAGCCAAACAAATATGAGTAGACACTGTATCATTCAAATGTGTGGGTTGTGGCTTCTATCATTAACACTCAAGCCTTAGATAAAATTTTCTGAAATACATGTGTAGACTTGAGATCTTATTCTATATAATTCAAATTTTACTCTCCAATTTTGTTATACTATTTTTTTAAACAAACATGTTTGGACAAAGTAAGCATCCTATCTAATATTATTTGAAATATTATAAAAAAGTAGCAAGGTCTGAACTAATGAGTTTTCAGTCATACAAAGGTACAAGAAATTTATTTTTAAAAATCTTAAACAAATGTATGAAAATTGACACTATAATTTTATACTGCAATTTAAATATAACCATTACAGAAATTTAAAGTAGAGAAATGTTGTAGGATATTCATACACTGTGTGAAGGTGTATTGCTGTGATTGGTGAAATAAAAAGCTGAATGGCCGGGCAGGAGATACAGGCAAGATTTCTGGGCAGAAAGGAGGAGGAAGAATCTAGGCCCATGAGAGCGAGGTGGAGGGGCGGCAGGATGGGTGGCACACAGCAGCATGCAGATCAGGAGAAACAGTTAATTTAAGTTAAAGACAAACCTAAGCTAGGGCAAGCTCTACTAGTTAACAAAGTCCCTGTGCTGCCGTTTGGAGCTGACAGCCTGGGAGAAGTCTGTCTCCTCACGGTGCCCAATGCTGCGGCTCAAATGCCCACACAGAGGACCAGAGAAAGCTAAGTCTGGGACAAAGTCAGATGTGGGTTCCGAGTTCTATAGTATCTCAGGCAGGTTGCTCTAGTACAGAGATGCAGCTCCTGGCCGCTGCCTATGGGCTGGAGCCGTGCTCTCGGCTGACATGGGCTGACACGGTAGCGGAAGATTTGTTCTATGTGGTTAGAGAGCACTTCAGGCGCTTAAAGCTATGTTCAGACACAGGAAACCTCTAAAAAGGTGCATACGTTTAAAAATGTGCTTAGATGCTGAAAAAAGAATATGGGTCTAGACAGCCATAGAAAAAAAATAAATAGTTTAAAAATAATATAGTAAAGTCTTAAGGAAAGAGTAAAAAAAAAGCCACATAAAGATGGGAGATACACAGGGTGTTTGGATTCCGTATGGCGCTTTGTTGACTTGAATTTTTAAAATGCCAACGTACAAAAACAACAGCTGCTGAGACATCAGATTATGAGAACTGCTAGACTAAGCCGATCTATAGATCTTAAGAATGTTTTAACTTCACAATGGAAGTCAGAAAATATGTTGTGTTGTGAGAGGGTGTGCCTTTGTTTCTACAGGAAACAAAGAGTTATGGTTCTCTTCAAACTTAATGAAGATCAGATTTGATTGGGAGAAACCCCCTGAAAATCTTGGCTACAGACAAGAAGAAAAGAAAAAAACAAGAAAGACTACAAGACAAGTGATGTATCTGCTCTGAGACCGGATGAGACACGGTAAACCCTGCTGGCTACAGAGTTCTTATGACTTATTATTACATGGTATCTTTCCATATGGCATGGATAGAGATTTATACTATAGTTTGGTCTGATTTATATTATAGATGCTTTTTACCTGCTCAAACATAGAACAAAAACTCACCTTTAGCTGATCTCTGTGCACTGCACATTCCATGCTTGTGCTAGTGCAGGTGTGTGTTACCTTTAAAAGGCGGTGTTTTCAGAACAAAAGAACCAGACTCCAATAGAGATAAGTAGCCCAGGTGATCCAGCCTTGCAGAATGCCTCTGTTGCTGTTTCTCAAAATTCTGTATCCAGAACAACCTCAAAGCTGGAGGCTGAGATGGCCCAGCCTTACATCCTCTAGACAAGACGTCAGACAGGTCCTGCACTTTCTTATCACACGGAGACTAAACAGCAAAGGATACAGCTAGCTTTCCCGGGGCTAGACCACTATCTCAATTTTCTCAGGGTCTTCTAAAGATGCCATCACCCCCAGACAACAGGAAGCACACAACAATGCCCACATTCCCAAGAGGTGGGGTGGGTGGTTTTTGTTCATTTAGCTGTTTATGAATGTTTGTCATCATTTAGGGAAGTTGGTTATAAATTGTTACTGGTCATGATAAGGAAGGAAACTAAGCAAGGGAGGTTGGATTCAAGGATCCCTTTCTTAAAGAAAAAAGGGGGATATGGAAAGGTTAGGATGAAAGGAAAGATTATTGAATCTACTTTAAAATAAACAGCAACTATTAATCTCAAATATGTTACATCGGTATGGATTTTTGTATACTGATATAAATTTAAGTTTGTTTTTGTTATAATATATATGTTTCTACTCTTGTTTAAGGTATTTTACCTATGCAGCTCGTTTAAAAATGTAATGAATAATTAGAAATATAGGTTATCAGTTAGTCATCATTAGTAATCAAACTTGTAGTCAAGTTGTGTATGTTTTCAGGGTTAAGCAGATATATTTTTAGATAGATAGGTGGTCTTCAAATACTTCAGAGACCTACAGAATATGGCATCAAGGCTTTTCATGACAATGAGATAGATATGCTACAGGCAGCACCAATTTACTTTAAAAGAATGACTATGGACATCAAAGAACCTCCATATGGAGTGTGCTATCATTGTGGCAAAGATAGCCACTTGCCTTGACCACTGACAGCATGCTCTCCAAATTGAACAAGCAGGACACTAAAGGAAGAAACTGCCAAGCTTTGCCAAGACAAGGTAGGACAGTCCTTCAAAATTCCTGCTTCATGGAAAAGTCTGTCAGATATTCTAGGCCTTCAGGCTGAAGATGTTACAGAGAAACCTTGGGTGACTGTCTAGGCAGCAAGCTGCTTCTGTCGTTTCTATAGTTTTGAAAGTTTTGGCTCTGCACTTCCTGTTTGCTCAGTTTACAGTATATCCTTCCTTCTTGGGTCATAATGGAACTGAAGATTAGTTATACTTAGAGTTTTCCTTGCTACCAAATTCAGAAAAGAAACCCACAAAAAAGGTGTAAAATATATAGGGTTGAGAGACATAAAAGCTTAAGTTGTTTACCTAAGATAATGTTTTGAGGTCTAAAAAGATAGTTTTGGGTTGATAATAAAAATTAGGATAATAAATAAGAGAGGTAGAAAACTTTGGACATACCAAGATAGGACAGACAATGGAATATTTTCTCGAATTTGCCAAATACTAATGGAGTGGACATTGTGAATTTATTTCTTCCTTAATAATTGCTTCTATTGTAGTTTTACTGCGTTAGAGTTAAAACCTTTCCTATCTATTTAGACAAAAGCAAGAGATGTTGTGGGGTATTTATACACTGTGTGAAATGTACTGCCATGATTGGTATAATAAAAAGTGGAATGGATAATAGCTAGGCAGGAGGTATAGGTGAGACTTCTGAGCAGAGAAAGAAAGGAGGAGGGGAATCCAGGCTCATGAGAGAGAGATGCAAGAAGACATGGAGGAAGCAGCGTGCATGCTGCGTGACAATGCGGACTAACAGAAGTGTGTTAAGTTATAAGAGCTAGTTAAAAACAAGATAAGCTAAGGCCAAGCTTTCATAATTAATATAAGTCTCTGTGTTGTTAACTGTGAGCTGGAGGCCCAAAGAAAAATCCATCTGTACAGAAATTAATAAATAAGCACTGAAAGATCCACATCTGTCACTAATGTTGACTTTTCCTCTTCCAGAGTTGTCTGTTTACAGAGATGGACATACAGGTGTCTGTTTACACAGATGGAACACATATTCAGCATCCAATTGATGCCTTACATTACATTAGATCCTATGCTTCTTCTGGTCCACTGCAGCCATTACCACCTACATCCTGTGATTTTTGATATATTTGATAAGCATTTGCACTCTCAATATTATGTCACTATAAATAACAATGAAACGAACATCTCTGTGTGTATTCTTATGTACTGTTTTCATTTTTTTTTGTTTTTTGTTTTTTTGATTTTTCGAGACAGGGTTTCTCCGTAGCTTTTTTTGGTTCCTGTCTTGGAACTAGCTCTTCTAGACCAGGCTGTCCTCGAACTCACAGAGATCCACCTGCCTCTGCCTCCCGAGTGCTGGGATTAAAGGCGTGCGCCACCACCGCCCAGCTGTTTTCATTATTTTTATTCTGAACTCATACTTTTCCAAGTGGAATTTCTAAACCAGTGACTCTCCCCAACGCTGCCGCCTTTAATACAGCTCCTCATGCTGTGCTGACCCAGCTCTGAAAGTGTGTCCGTTGCTACTTCATTAACTGTAACTTTGCTATTGTTGTGAATCATAATATAAATATATGATATGTAGGATATCTGATATATGCCCCCATGAAAGGGCCATTCAACCCCAGGTTGAGAACAACTGTTCTAAACCAAAGGAGTTTTGAAGTTTTTATTATGTAGAAACTGTTCAAGAAAATTGTACCAATTCCTGCTGGTGGGCTTGTCAGAGGAGCGGCAGGTGGCAGTTGAAGTGTGAGGCGTCAGACTACCAGGAGGAAACTCTGGTGGGTGAATCTCCTTCAGGCAAGGCCACGGGAGTACAGACCCCAGACTGTCTTCTGCTTCTGCTGTGCCTTTACATGTTTATTACTACAATATTCCTCTGCTATCGAGCATGTTGTGAGTGGACTTGAGGAGATCTCCACTGCCTGTAATATACTGTGTTTATCTCTTGGAAACATCCCATCCTACTGGGCATTTTTCCTGTGGATTGTCAAGAAGATGATCCCTCCCTAAGATTTACTGTCTAAATTGATAATAATAAAGATAGCTCATACAGAGTTTTCATGAATAAAAATACAAGGAAGTGCTACACAACCAGGACCCATGAGTTTTTACCCTAGGAGCTCAAGTTAATGACTAACTAGCCCAGATAGTTTAAACCCTTTTCATCTTAATGTTGGGAGCTGTGCTCACAGGTCTCGGAGGGCATCACAGCTGAAACAACGCTTTGAAAATAAACCTAGACTAAGAGGTTTTTGTTGTTTGAGGTGAAAACCCAATAAGGCAGTCTTAAGTTTTAGAAAGGCACAGAGTCGAATGTGGAACTCACTGAGGTCAGGGAACAAGAATAAAATAGCCCAGTTAACTTTGGCTGACATACCTTTCTTGCTAGGATTAGTTGATTACCAAAAGTGATGATTAATTCCTTATACCCACTTCTGCCCTCAATCTCCTGATATTAAAAAAAACTATTAATGAGTGGATATGCACCCTAAAGATTTAAAGTAGAAACCGCCCTGAGAGATGGCTCAGCGGTTCAGAGCACTCATCCCCTGACTGCCCTTCCTTCCTGTCTTCCTTCCAGAGGTCCAGAGTTCGATTCACGGCTCCCACAGGGTGGCTCGCAGCCATCTGTCCTGAGCTCTGGTGCCCTCTTGTGGGAAAAAAAGATTTAAAGTAGAGCTGACTGATTCTTTTTCATTTAAGTTTAGGTTTGTGATTCCTTTAAGAGTCCTTGTGACTACCTTTCAAGATAATAAAGCCCTTTCTTTGTAACTGCAAAACGCATCCTGCCAGTAAAGACCTGACTGAGAAGAATATCTTGCTTGCCTAGATGGTTAATCTGTAACAAGTTGCTTGGGTATCAATATATGTGGATTCTTGGAATCTTTTTTTTTTACCTGTAATATGTAAAGTGTTTAATCATGTAAGGGAGATGAAAAACATGTCTTTACCTGTATTCATTATAGTCATTCACTTAAAAATAGAATGTAACCACATTGTTGTTGTAGGAAGCTGCTTGTTGGTTCCCTGCTGCCCAGACCCAAAATAACCACGCAGAAACTACATAAGTTACAACACTGTTTGGCCAATAGCTTAAGCATATTGCTAGCTAGTTCTTACATTTAGAACTAACCCATTAACATTATTTCATATTTTATCACGAGGCTTGTGGCCTACTGGCAAGGTTCTAGCTGGCAGCTCGCATCTTTCCCCTCTGGCGGCTATATGGTGTCTAGCGACTCCACCTTCTCTCTCCCAGCATTCAGTTTAGTCTTCCCTGCCTAGCTCTACTCTGCCATATCACCAGCCAAGGCAGATTCTTTATTCATTAACCAAAAAAAAGCAACACATAGACAGAAGGACTTCCCACACCAGTAGAGGGGATAGCAAGATGGCTCCCAGGTAGAAGTTTATGCCACCAAGTCTAATGACCTGAATTCTATCCCCACAACTCACGTGGTAGAAAGAGATGACCAATTCCTGCAAGTTATCCTCTAACCTGCCACACATGAACCACAGCATGAGCATTCACCCCAAAAATGAAATAAAAATATAAGCTATGCAAATAATTCATATCCTTAACTTAAAATAATCACAAAATTCAGTAGCTCGAAAATCAGTTTGCTGAACTTACCATTGAACCAGTAGACTCAAAAAAGATGTTTTATTACTATTATTGTCTATATATGCTCGAGAAAAAATTTAACAACTAGATCTTTACTTGTGGATTACATGATAATCAAACACTTCACTATGTGTGTATGGACAACAGGAATGATAAATAATGGTGTATAACATTCCAGAAGAAAGCTCACTACGCTCTCTTAGGCAAACAGACCTACCTGTTGGCACTGGTTAACATGGGTCCTGCTTTTCCTTCTGGGGCTATAGTGATACAGACTGTGCCACACTGATGGGCAATGTCCATATACACATATCCAAAGCCGGTAAGGAACACAACCTGCCAAAAGAATGGTCCAAATCTGATTAAAAAGAAATAAGAGTGGTGTTGAAATGGCTAACTTCAAGTCCTGATTCAACACTGCAAACACTTTCTAACCATGTGTACAGGCTATTCGGTTGACTTGAAAAAAAAAATTAAACCCAGATTTTTCAATATCCAGGCTGTAAGGTTCACAGGAGAGGAATGACGGATGGCGGAGCAGGAGTGTGGAGTTGGCACCAACCCCACATGGGCTGGAGGCCAGCCCTGGGGCCAGCTTTAGATGTGCATATGAAGGGCTGTGGGGAAACAACTCAGGACTCTGAATGCAATGTGGGGGTGCCTTACTATTACAGGGACACTCCCACATGTGGAAAACAAAAATAAACTAGCTCTAGAATTATCAGTAAGACCCCAAGGACCCTTATATGACCAGAAACTTCAGGTAAGTTAATCTGCTTAGTATCAAAATTAATTGTTCAACCACGAGAAAGTGGACTAAGAGCTAAAAGTAAGAGCCTCAACTGTCTCAGAAGCCAGGTACCAGGCCAGCAGAACACACAGCCTCTCCGCATTCAATACCCCTGATGCTTAAGCGATAACTATCTGAACACAGACCAGGAACATCATGTTCACAGCTGAGATTCCCCGAGGGCAGAGGCAAGAGCCGAGATCTGCAATAGCACCTAGGGCCAAGCCAGGAAAGAACAAACAAGACTGACAACCCCTAGATGAGGAGACAAAGGCACCAGGGTGTGTTGGTACAGACCATGTGGAAGATGGATGGACCCGTAATTGGAAGCATGCCAAGGAGGAAAAGGGACCACGGGTGCTGAGCACCAGCAGTGACTGTGATCTGTGTGACTGCAGACACGCTGCTGCTCTGCGTTCCGTGCCAGGGCGGCCACAGCCGGAGGAAATCCCTTCACACCCAAGCTCTCTTGTCTGGTGACAAAGGGAAACAGTAACCGACGGAGGGCCATGGGAAGTTCATGTCTTACCTGCTGTAGGGAAGAATGCCAGGAGCCTTCCTCTAATTGCCATTACCAATAAGAAACAAGTAAAGGAACTTGTGCTTTTCTGGTCCTTCATCTATGTTTACCAAAATGACTATCACATTTATATTTAGCAAACAGTGTTTTAAAATTTAACTTTCCCAAGCAAACCAGTTCTGTGGTGAGACACAGGAAGACATTCCTTGTGTATTCTCCAGGAACCCATGAGAGGATCTATGGGTACCAGAGTGACTTACAAAGCATTTCAGTATGGTACCCACACTAAAATAAGTTATTTGCCAGTCAAGTTTGTATGCTCACCCCTCCTCTCATCTTCACTGGTCCCCAGTTCCCACTGCAATGCATCCTGCTGCCCTGACTTCCTGCCTCACCCTATGTCCTGCTTGAGCGCTCCTGTCCCACCTCAAATTTTCATGCTTTTTTTCTTAGGAGAAAGAGTTTAGGCAACCTTATCTTTTATTCCCAGCCTATTCTGGCTACCTTTTAGCCAACAAAATTGCCTATCCCACTGTCTTAGTGTTACAGGGTTCCTATTTCTGTGTTAGACACTATGACCAAAAGCAACTTGGGGGGAAAAGGGTTTATTTCATCTAAATTCCATCAGTGAGGGACGTCAGGGCAGGGACCTGGAGGCAGGAGCTGATGCAGAGGCCATGGAGGGTACTACTTAGTGGTCTGCTCTCAGCCTGCTTTCTTATAGCCCCAAGACTACCAGTCTAGAGGTGGTTCTTCCTACAGTGAGCTTCAATCAAAAGAATGCACCACAGGCTTGCCCAATCTGGGGGGGGGGAGGGCATTTCTCAAATGAGTTTCCCTCTTCCAAATGGTTAGCTTGCATCAAGTTTATATAAAACTAGCCAGTACATCAGGTAAAGTGTGTTGCTGAACACTCTTGAAGAACTAGGTCTGATCCCAGAGTCCATGTTAATGTGAAAAATGAAAACCAATTCCAAAAAGTTGTTCTTTGACCTCTCCACTGTGCCACAGAATATGTGTTCTAATACATACACACACACACACTCAAAAATAAGTAAAATTTTTAGATACTTTTCCTTCCTCAGAGAAAGCCTCTTATTAAAGAATGATAAAGGACAACAGTGTCCTACTTTCGAACTTTAAGTTAAAGATCATATAAAGCTTACCTTGTGCAGAGAGTTGTTCGTCTACAATGACCCAAAGATATGGTAATTAGGCATTTATGTTTTCAGCTGACTTAAACTATGACTCATTTGTCATCAAATGTTCATCCCCACACTGGGAAGGTTAAAGCTTGTTACTTATATTCCCATGTATGAAGTCCTCACTTTTTGTTAAGTTTCTGAGCTGGTTTCATAGAGCTCAGGTGGACCCACACTTGTTCTGCAGCCCAGCTGCTCATGCTGAGGTGAGGGACACATGCCACAGGCCTTTTCTTTTGGGGCAGGTTCTCCTGTAGACCAGGCTGGCCTCGGACCTGGTATGCAGCAGAAGCATGCATCAGCACACCCAGCTGTGCTAACTTCTTTAAAGAGCACCTCAGCTAGGAGCAGGGTGGTATCTGCGGAGACGCCACCCTCTCACCCATGCAGGGAGATGTGGGACAACTGCTGTCAGCTGTGCTCGGTTCTGTGCTGTCTCTGTGCTGGACCTCGGGTCAAAATTCCCAGTCCACTTGCTCTCTACACTGAGGCCTCTGTGCTGGACTGAGATGAGCAGCTTTCGGCAGACTACATATCAATGCCATGTGAGGTGTTTGCTCTGGGAAATATCGACAGACTGTATCAATGCCATGTGAGGTGTTTGCCCTGGGAAATATCGACAGACTGTGTATCAATGCCATGTGAGGTGTTTGCCCTGGGAAATATCGACACTAAGGAAGCAGACACGGGTCAGGTGTGCTCGACCTTCTGACAACACAGTGGCATCATCTACAAAGTTCATGCTCAAGACCCACACGCGTGAGTTACCACAAACTTCCAAGCTTGTGGCTCTCTGTTGGGCTGCATTTACCAGCTACCCTTGGTTGCACGCGGTCTGGGAGACAACAGGTTGAGGTTCAAGTGCCTGTCAAGCCCTTTGGACTGAGAAGTTTGGTAAGTGGCCAAAAATACAGATTTGGAGCTTAGGAGGAATATGTGGGCCAGAGAGGGGCCTCGGAGTGATCAGGTGGTAGACAGTAGCTAATGCTACGAATTTAATCACATTTCCCAGAAAGGAAAAGGAGAAAGATACATTTCTAAGATGATTAAAACAGAAAAGCTTGGCTAGGGGAAGAAGGGAGAGCAGCATGAATTCTGGATAATCTCACCATCTATACACCTTCTGACAAACATTCCACAGATAGCTCTGCTCCTGTCTTGGAAACGGGAGGCTCTAGACCCGGCCACTCGGCAGACACTGGGCAGTGGGTGTCAGTGTGCTGATGTCAGTTCTCACACACAGCCCAACACCACGTGGGGCCAGAAGTAAGCAAGATGCTCCAGTACCCACAGCCCAAGTCTCCACGTCAGCCCCTCACACACAGTCCATTCCAGGATGGAGGCCAGATCCCAGCCGCACCCCGCTGTTCATGGTGACCCCTTGTGCAATGAACTGAGTCTTATCTGTGTCCTTTGCAGCCATCAAGGGATGTGTCTCACAATATTTTTATACATGTGACATATTATGTTCAGCATGATTTAACAGTGCTTGTGGGCACACTGTCTTACTTCACAACTGTGGTACAGATGAAATTACTCTCTGGTGAGTTACGGCATGATTTAACCCAGATATGAGAAGAGTGTCCAGGGGTTCTCCACAGGAGAACCTAGGGTTTTCTCCTAACATACTTATTATTAGCTTAGATGAATATGTAGAACATATGTTCACCACATCTATAAAGGACATAAAACTACCATGGATACTTAATATGTTAAATGACAGTCCCTACACCCCCATTTTTTTTTACACAAAAAGTAATTTCAACAAGATAGGCTAGGCCAATATCAACACGACAATTTATTGGGAATAAATTTAAAATCTTATCATTGGGTTCAAAAAGTCAATTGAATAGCAAATCATATTACAAAGACCTGGGGGATGTGCCTGACCCCAAGTTCAGTAATAACAAACAGTCTGGACTTGTTAACAGAACACTTAGTTCGCTTCCTGCTTTACTGATGGGAGGATGGGGAGGAACAGCTGGTTAGACCACACCTGGAATACTGTGGCTATTCCAGCTGCCAGATTCTAAAGGGGGAC
Organism: Alexandromys fortis; assembly: GCF_014885135.2. Classification (NCBI taxonomy): domain Eukaryota; kingdom Metazoa; phylum Chordata; class Mammalia; order Rodentia; family Cricetidae; genus Alexandromys; species Alexandromys fortis. Next base: position 2,175,526 of record NW_026067896.1, on the reverse strand, counting down.
CGTAACACGCTGTTGCATTCAGACAAGGGTAACAGTCATGAGTCTGAAATCACATCTGCTGAGGGAGTGATTCAATGAGCCAGAATGTTTGGCTTGGGCAAGGAAGCACTCCGAGAAGATGTTTTGGCTGCCATCAGAAAGGGCAGTGTGATTGTTCAAAGAGGAAGTGTATTCTGTGATGCCCTGAGCAGTGGTTCTCAGCCCTCCTAACGCCGAGCCCCTTACACACAGCTCTTCATTTGTGCTGGCCCCACCCATGAAAGTTATTTCTTTCCTTCTTCATAACTGTGATTTGGCTACCACTATGAAACACAACGTAAATATCTGTGCTGGCTGACGGTCTTAGGTAACCCCTGTGAATGGGGGCTGAGAACCACTGTCTTAGAGGGTAAAACAAGGATAAAGAGAAGATGCTACCGAGAGATAGCTTCCAGCTAGAAGAACAACATTCCTTCCTATCTCCAATGGAAAAGCCACAGCTACGACACAGGGATGCTTTGAGATGAGACCTCTCTGAAGAGGCTCTGTCCTAAGCAAAAGGGGGAGATTAGAAAGCTTGTCTAACTTAAACTTTGGGAACTTGCAAGTGATGGCATCTGTAGCCAAGGATGACCCCAGAGACCAGTCAGTGATCTCTACTTGGTAGAGGGAAAAGAGTTGGGATTTATGAGTAGGCTCCAGGCACCAACCAGCTGGGGTTTAGTTGTAGGTCAGCACCTCTCAACAGTAAACAAACTCAAAAGCTACTGGCTGAGAGAGCTCATGGCAATTAAAGCAGCTACCTTAGATTTGCTGTACTTAACTGCTTCATTCATTTACTCAAGTCCTTGAGTGGACACTTACACCTTATTTGGGGTCATGTTAGTGTGCAATGTTCTTGTAATCCCACGCTGGTCAGGTGGAGAGAAAAGGATCGTTGGGGCTCTCGAGCTGGCTAGTCCAGTGAGCCCAGATTTCAGGGAGAGATCCTGTCACAGATTTTTTCCCCTTAGCCAATCTTTTTTTTTTTTTTTTCTTTAGCAGAACACACCTTTAATCCCAGCACTTGGCAGGGAGAGGTAGGAGGATCTCTGTGAGTATGAGGCCAGTCTGGTCTACAGAGCTAGTTCCAGGACAGCCAGGGCTACACAGAGAAACCCTGTCTCAAAAAACAACAACATTTTCCCCACTGTCATTTAATGGCTCAGAAATGACTGCACTCAGGCAGTGGGACATGGCTTCCTGGGCAAAGTCCCTGCGAACTAAGTGTGAGGACTTGAGTTTTGATCCTGAGCACGTATGTGAATCTCCATACTCCTATAGCAAGATGGAAGGGGGAAGAGACAACCTCAAACAAAGGAGAAGGTAAGAACTCCGACTTCCACATGTGTGTTGTACATGTATGCATCCATATGCACATGCATGCACAGAGATAGAAAAGAAATGGCTTTGCATAAACAATGTAGTGCCCTCCGATGATATTGAGTCCCAGTCTTTGTAAGATCACACATGGTCGGACCAAGTTCTTTCACTTGGCATCATAGCCACCTTGGCATTTAGTGACCTAAGATGATTATGCTCCAATCTGAGCTCTGAAGCTTCAAACATGTTCTTTCTGCTCAGAAAATTCTCCTACCCTCCTGTCTTATCCCTGCCTCTCTAGCCTTGAAGGTGCGGAGGGCAGGCAGGTCCTTGTCCAGAGGTACTCCCAGCCCCTGCGTCCTGTGAAGATACCGGTTTTCCTGTCTTCACAGCACTATGAGAGTTTGGAATAATACAGCTGTTTGTTCTTCTTAACGACATCTCTTTCACATGTGCACTGGACCGCATGGGCCTCAGCACTAAGCTTAGTGTTTGGTACATACCATAAGCCCAGAGTTTGTACTAGATGGAGCAGTCTAGTTATGGTAACTTAGTGTTTGGTACATACCATGAGCCCAGTATTTGTACTAGATGGAGCAGGCTAGTTATGGTAACTTAGTATCTGGTACATACCATGAGCCCAGAGTTTGTACTAGATGGAGCAGGCTAGTTATGGTAACTTTTATGTGCTTTGGCTTTTTCAATATACCATTGACTACCAGTCTTACCAAGGCTGCTTCTCCCCCAGGGGTTTATCTGCCTGGGTATGATTGAGAAGAGGAGGAAGTACGCCAGTCTGCAGGACATATGGCACACAGCTCCTAAAAGATGAATGGGAACATGAGCCTCCATGGGTCCTGCCCCACAGGTGACAAGGTGTCGGAAAGAGTACCTCTCCTGAGCTTTGAAGTGGTCCCAGTACAAAAGGCTGAGGAATTTCAAGTGAACAGGAACTCCCAAAATACTGTCTGGCAGGCAGCATGCCTATTGTAAAGAATCCCCTAGTCAGGCCGCCATCCTATTTCACAGTTACTGCTCCTCTCTCCCTTAGCAGACCGTTCTGCTCCAGAAGCTCTAGTCCACGCCTAGCCTCCCACCTCTACATGGCTCCAGCTACTCCTGTGCCTACTCCTGCCTCTTTCCCCTCTGGTGAGTGGAATTTTTCTCTTGTTTGTCTCTCTGAGCACTGTCTCTTCTAAGATCCCCCAACTTGCTCCTCTCCTGTCATGAAGAGCTGCACCCTCACTGACCACACTTTTATGGCCATCCACATTCTCGCCTCCTATGTCCTAGGGCCTTCTGCCCACTCCCAGCCTTCAACTCTTTACTGTCTTACTCTGGCTTTTGGTTTGCACCTTGTCAGTCTCTCGCTGAGGGCCTTCCTGTCACCTCTGGTGCTCTATGCTTGCAGGTCACACCTGAGACTCTTGTGGTCTATACACAGACTTTTGATAACTATTGCTTCTTATTCAACCTATTCATTTGGTCATTAACTTATTAAGACCTCAGTGTGCTTACAGGCACTGGGCTAAAGGCTGAGGATGGGCATGGGGATGTGATAGGAAATCATCTATGTGCACTTAGGTGGGTACCAACAGATTAATGGGTAAAGAAAACATTACATATATCTAAAACTGTCTATCACCTATCATCTGTGATCTATCTATCTACTATCTATCTATCTATCTATCTATCTATCTATCTATCTATCTATCTATCTATCTATCCATCCATCCATCTTTCTCTCTATCAAGATATATCCCCATAATGGCATATTATTCAAATATAAAGAACTAAATTATGTCACTTTCAGGAAAATGAATGAAACTGGACATCATCAAATTAGATAAAATAAACCAGACTTAGGAAGACAATCACTCAAAGTACATGATACACATGTATAAAATATATAAAAAAGACAAAAATTTTAGTAAGAACACCTACGTGCAATTTGATATTGAATAAACTAGTGAGTGTGGTGCCTTCTTTGAAACAAAAATGACATCTCAATGGTTTGTATTTATATTGCAGAACTGTCTTTGACATTTTTTTCATTTAAGTTGAATAAATACCACATAGAGGATTAAGATGGATGCTTAATGCTTAAAAAAAGAGAAGTTCAATTAAAATTATAAATGCTATACAAACCCCCAGAGGGCCCAGAGATGGAGGCAGGAGACTGTCAAGGGGTTCTCCAGACTCCTGACAGGATAAAGAATGTCCAAATGGAGACCAGCACAGGCAGTACATGCTGGAGCTAGGCAGGGCCGGGGGCACTCTTGAAATGTATTTGAAATGCATGGGCTTTAGGTCATGCTACTGTTGGAGGGCTCCCCTCCACGGCTAGGACAAGTCATAACTTGCTTGTCTGTTTTAAAGCTTAAAGAAGAGTGAGGGCACTCAGCACTGCATTAGACGTAGGGTGGCTATTAAATGATTACTATTATTATTATTGTTAATACTTTATACTTTAACACACATTTATAGCTATTATAACAGGTCATATTTTTTGCAAGCTTTTGTAAATAGTAACTAATGTGAAAGACCTATAAGAAAGTATAAGCACGAAATTATTCATTCATAAAAAGCTATGATGTTCTAATAAATCCTATAACACACATAAGCCTTTAAGACAACATATTCAATGAAATAAACCAGGCACGGAGAACAAATACTTCTTTATCTGAGATGCTTAGAGTGGACAAATGAAGAGAGACAGAAGGAAGAATAGAGGCGACTACGGCAGGGGATGGGAAGATTGCAGTTTCTGTTAATGACGGGAAGCTCTGAAGTTAGCTAGTCAGTGCTACAGCTTGGATGTAAAAGGCCCAAAGGCACAAGTGCTGAGGCTGGGTCTCCAGCTGGTGATGCTGGGAAGGTGAGTGGATCATGAGGGGGCTCATGTCATCACGGGGTCAGCCATTCCTAGTTCACAGCTGGACAGACTGCTAGCAAGCGGCTCCTAGCTGGATGAAGGGCATGCCAGGGATATATTTTGTTCTGGTCTGTTCCCCCTCCATGCTTGCTGCACCCATAGGTGAGAGGCTTTCCTCTGCCATATTCTTGTGCCCTAATCCTGTCTTGATCTAAGAACAGAACTGGCCGAAACTAAAAACTCTGAAACCATGAGCCAAAATAAATCTTTTCCATTTAAGCTGATCTTCTTAGGTATTTTATTATGGTGACAGAAAACAGTATTCAAATTTTATGCAAAACAGAGAAGAAATGCTAGTTTCAAGTGTCAATTTCAATAAAAATGATACTAGGAACACTTAGAATAAGGTAAGACATTTTATTGCTGAATCCTAAAAACATATTTACGGAGTTTTTATAGATTACTAGCATAATTTTTAAATTGGCACGCTTTCAAAAGAAGGAACTGATCTAAAATCAAAACTCTAATCATCTGAAAACCTGGACAGCTGAACTTTCCATATAAAGAAGTCTGTAATTTTATTTTATTTTTGACAGGTATTAGATGGGAGACGGATTCACTTTACCATGTGCTTCCCTCATGTACCTGGTATTTAAGAATTTAGGACCTGATGAAGATATAAAAATGTATAAACAAGCCGGGCGGTTGTGGCGCACGCCTTTAATCCCAGCACTCGGGAGGCAGAGGCAGGCGGATCTCTGTGAGTTCGAGACCAGCCTGGTCTACAAGAGCTAGTTCCAGGACAGGCTCCAAAACCACAGAGAAACCCTGTCTCGAAAAACCAAAAAAAAAAAAAATGTATAAACAAGTTCAGTGCAACATTTATTTATTTGTTTACTTATTTATGTGTTGTGTGGGTGTGTGTAGTCAGAGGACAAACAACCTGGGAGGTGGTTCTCTTTATACCCATGTGTCTTAGGGATTAAACTAAAGTCATCAGGGGTGGCAGCAAGGGCTTTACCTGATGGACTGTACTGTCAGCCATCTGGAGGTAGGACAGAGCTGATTTTCACATACTGTCCTCTGACCTCCACATGTGCATGCGTGCCCCCCCCCCCACAAACAATACACATGGAGGGAAGGAAGGAAAGAAGGAGGGAGGGGAGGGAGAACGGAGGGAGGGAGAGAAGAAGGAAGCGGGCTGTGTTTAGAAAGAGTAGTCACTGACCTGAGTCCCTTGACTGTTGACGTCGACAGCGTCACTCCACTCGGCTGTCATTTCTCCTGTCGACTCCAGTCTTAACAGGAGGCTGGGAAGTGTGTCTTTGGTCTTGCAATCTGGGTAACTGATAATCTGGTGATACAGCTCATGATGAATGGAGCTCTCAGAAGGAATTTTTTTGCAATAAACCTCAAACTTTGGAATATCTGAAAGATTTAAAAAAAAAAAAAGGGCCCATGTAGACCTTTGTCTTAAGGACAAAGACTTAGGGACATCAAACAATGTGGAAGCAGCGACTGACAATGTGGGAAGTTTTCTTTAGAGGACCACAGGTATCTACTAAATCAACATCCCCCCAAACACCCATGTCTTCTGCGGCCCCACGTCAGGGCTGTGACACGCACCTCTGATGTTCTCCTTGACGAGCATCGTCACCGGACATCTGTTGTGGAAAATTACTCGAGGGCTGGGGTCTTCTGAGAGGGTCAAGTAAGTGACTCCAGAGTGTTCCTGATACGTCAGTGCTATTGCCCTGGAACAGACCAGACAGCACGGTTCACGGGGGACACGGCTTCTTCCTGGTCCCCGTTCACTTGAGTGTGCTCAGAGGGCAGGTGTGTTTCCAGAATACGAGCCTGTCCCTCATTTAATAGTTGACATACATGAAGTAGGGTTGCTAATTTTATAGTAGTAGTAATATGCGTTTATTATAAAATATTCAAAAAATGTGAAAAATGATTTTAAATTAAACCCTCCACGACACTATCATCAAGACAGACAATTGCCAGCGTGTGCTCACCTTGCTTGTCACCCCAGTTCCCTCTCTGCCTGCCTTACACTCTTCAAGTGCAGCACTTTCTTCCTCCGCCAAAGAGTTTGGTAAAGAAAGAGCTGGGCCATTTTAATTTTTACTCTGTTAGAAATTTCTTGATAATTTGTGCATTTGCACTATTTTCCGTTCTAAAGGTAGGCAGACTCATCTGTGTGCTGTCAGTCAGCACGGAATTCCCGCACTTCACAGGACCTACGTTTTCACCGGAGCAAGCTGGGACTCCTTGTTTCTAAGTGGCCGCACAAGGAGAGAGACCCACCAGTGTCCTGCAGATTAACATGGTATTTATGTCTTAGCAGGAGGGAACACTCTCTCTGATGCACTACGCTAATGATCAAAATTAAAGAAATTAGGTAATTTGCTAAATGCAGCTCTTAGCTTATGATGATGAAAACCCTTCGCATCTGCAGAGTCCTCCCCTAGAACGTTCCTCAGCTGTGCACTGGCATTTGGTCAAAGTGCAGTCAGCATGCTACCACATGTCCACTGCTAGACCGAGGGGACGAGTGAGGAGACCAGAGAACAGAGCACACTTCCGTTCAGAGTGAAGTCCTCACATGGACAAGGAAGCCGTTTCCAGTTACTCTGAAGTACCTGGGCAAGCCAGTTTTGGACAATTTTCTTCTGGGCCATAGAAACCAGGGCTGGGACTATACATTCATATTTTTAACTTACTTTATTATTTACATATAAGATTAATTTATACTGTAAGTCTTAGCAAATTTAAACCTAATGTCCACATGCTTTGTGAAAAATTTTTACTTTCCATTTAAAAATAATTCACAAACTTTTTAAGAGAACTCAATATGCTTAATGTTATCTAAAACCAAACAAAAACAACCATCCTCACAGGACTAGGGTGAAATATACTTTTCAATCGGGGTCTTTGTGACATGAAAAAAGAAAGGACGTGTGGAGGGAACAGTCTCTGCCCATTATGGAGATCTTCTGTTAGTCTGTAATCTTTAAAATGGTTATTACAAATCTCTTCACACATCTAAAAAATTGGGATGGTTTAAACTTCAGAGTACACAAAGCAGCACCCTGAGAAGAAGGCACCTCTCACTAGGTCAGAGCACATTTTCTTTTGTGGTTGTATACACCATAGTAAGTTATGCCTGACAGCTGGGAAAAAGACCCTGATATGAAACAACCACAAGATACATGTCCATTGCGAACAAACCATTACATGTCTCAGACCCAATCCTGTGGCTGTTATTTGCATAGTTGGTAATCTGCAATTGGAACAGCTTGCGTGCAGGAACAACCACAGCACATCCTATCCCTTGGCTTGTGTTTATCTGTGTTATTCTCTCTCTAAATGTCTTTTGTGAAAAATTCCATTTTGAAGTAAAAGTAAAGTATTGGAAAAGAAAAATGTCTCAACTTGACTTTCTTCATTTTTCCTTCATTTCTTATCATTCTCCAGAGAGCAAGAGCTCCTAAAACGATTGCCATACATCAATGCACTCTGGTACAACACCATTTCCCAGCCCTCTCTGCAGCATACGGTGCAAATGGGGAAAAAAATCTTCTAAGCGGACAACCTGCTTGTGATCATGACCTTTGTTCAACGGTATCCAATGTCTAAAAGTCATTAAAGATGAAAGAGAACCTAGAATTACACACGGAAACACTGCTATCCTGGCCTCTTGAGGAGCGGCAACAATGACAGGCACAGAGCATTGACACGCATGTAAAATACCTGGTGCAGAATCCATTTTCCCTCAAGGTTCCACAGGGCACAGCTACACTCTGTCTGGGAAACTCTCGTCTAACGACAGCTGGCAGGCTCCAGCACTGCGAGCTGTCGGCACCTGGTGCAGGAGAAAAGCCCAGCAGTATCTGTTTCTGAAGCTCGGCTGTGTCCAATGATGGCCCCATATCAGGCATGAAGTCCCAGCAAGGCAGGGAGCTGGATTTCATCTCAGAGTGCTCTCCACCTGGACTAATGCTGAAAGTAGCGGTGTCTGGAACATGGAAATGCTGGAAAGAAGACAGAGGAGCATGCTCACTATGGCAGCAGAGGGCAGGTGTGCCAGTGGTTCTGCTTCCACCGGGCCCTGCCGTGTTCACACTCACACTCAGGAGCCACTACCATGTACTGTTCAGGGCTGCTGCAGCATCCTACTCACTTCTCACTGTGGCAACTTCAACTTGCCATTGCTGGTCTCAAATCCAGCAGAAATAACAGGATTTCTATATTCACTGTTAGCTTTTTCTTTGCCCCAGGCTAAAAAATGTTGTCTATTTATAGTGAATTGATAGAATCAAAGAGAACAACCGCACTGTGGATTGCTTACCTCCTTTCCAGAATAGGGGTTGGAGACGGACAACTGTGGCTTATAAAGTATTTGGTATGGTGTATTATTAATTACTGTAGTCTTATCTTCAATCTGAATGATCTGTATGCCATGCTGCACCATGGAGGAGACGCAGAACTGACACAGCTGTGGGAGAAGCAAGGAGCGGGCAGTTTTTACACCACAAACACACACACGAAGACTTCCTGACAGAGTCTTTACTATTGCCCAAGCTACCCCATGCCTCTATGTCTCTCCAGGGCTGGAACTGCAGGTGTGGGCCACTGCACCTAGCCTCAGCTATTCCTCAAGGGTTGTTTGACATATGGATCTGCCCAGGACAGTACCAATTTTACCTTTGTGGGGAGAACTCAACAGCATTCTGTTTGCAGTAGATGTACAAGGCACACAGAGATGGCAGGGAATGTGTGTACTGTGCCACCTCCCGAGGCTCAGGGGTCACTGCAGAAGAGGGCGTGGCTAGCACGTAGGAGCTGGAGGCATGCAGACATTGCAGGGCAGCTGCACATGTGAATGTGGCAGCTGCGACAGCACACTCAAGATCTGAGCGAGTCAAGCCAGGCCAAATTCTGGCAGAGACAGGAGCTGGGTATGGAATTCCTAGCAGTGGAACTATTGGCAATTGTTAATTGTTGGGAGAGAGTGTGTGGGTTCTCTAGAGAACACAGCTCCTCCCACCCCGTCCAAGATGTCCTCAATCCACATATCAAATAATAATATTTGGGTAGCACAAATTGGTCTTGATTTTTTTTTAAAGAACACAAAGTTAGCGGGTATGGAAGTAGGGATGAATCTGGAAAGAACTGGGGGAGAGTAGTGAATATGGTCAGAACATATGGTATGTAACTCTCAACGAACCAATACACTTCTTACAATCATGCATTGAATAATATAATTTCTTCTTATGACATTAATTCCACAAGAGAATCAGATTTATCATTCTGGTCGGGGTGCCCTTTCCTGCTCACAGCACCAGACACCCCACTTCCTGTTCTGAAGGAGGAGGCCAAAAGTAGTTTGTGAACATTTGGGACTAAGTCCACTCCCCATACCATCAATCTTGTGATTGGTGCGTTTTCTGAAATGGAGCAGTTACTGGATAAACGACATAACCCAGCTTTATTACCAGGGGAAAACCCACTGTAAACCAGAAGTGTAGGACAAGTATGATTTACAATGAATAACACCAGGAGGCGGATGTACTAAGAGAGTGGCGGTCATGCCCCTGCAACACATCCACACGGACTTGCCTTCTGTGGTCCTGGGAAAGCGCCGAGTCTTATTTCAGCGTCGACAAATGCGTCCTCATCCAGCGTCACCACCTCACCATTCCCGCCATCTTTCCACTTTGGGGACGTCACATCATGGACCAGTTTAATTGCTACTGACTTGTGCACAGTGTTTGTGTTTGCCCAGTAAATTCCTATCTGAAAAGCTTCCTGGAAAAATAAGGCCTCAATTTTATTGTTATTAATTTTTCCATATTTGACTTCAGGATTAAGAGAAAATAGTACACAAAGCCGGGCGGAGGTGGTGCGTGACTTTAAAAGGTCCCAGCTCTTGGATGGAAGAGGCAGGCGGATTCTGAGTTCAAGGCCAGCCTGGTCTACAGAGTGAGTTCCAGGACAGCCAGGGATACACAGAGAAACCATGTCTCGAAAAATCAACTCAATCCAACCCAAAACAAAAAAAACAAAACAAAAGTATACAATACATTTAATAACACAACCAAACAGTCCCTTTGTACTTATTTTTTTTTTGTAACAACAACATGTATTTTATTTTGGGTTTCCAATATCCTTTTTGGTTCACAATGAAATTTAAGTTCATGGAAAAGAGAAAAACCAAACTCAAGCTGTGACTACCCCATGAATTTCAAAGACTTAAAGACTGTGAGGTTTCATCTCATTTGACATCAGAATAACATGTAACATTAGGTCCATACGGGCTAACATTCCAGTTCCATAAGGTGATGGCATATGATTGCTTTAAGAAGCAGGAGATATACAATTGAATAAAGATGTTTATAAGCGGAACTCCAAAGGAAGATTTCCTTACAAACACATATTTCTTCTTGAAATGGGTTGGTTTTCTAAAGTCAGTTCTCTGGTGTCAGAATATGAAGTCATTCTGTGGAATTTATTTCCTGGTTAGCATTTCTACCCTGTGTCACTAATGTGTGCGGTGTTATCATCAACAAGTGAACGTTCACAATTGTGGACATCCAAGTCCCAGTTGTGACGGAAAAAGGACTTAGTGGTTAGTGCTTGTCAAGTATCCTGTGTGGAATGGGAAACAGAATGTAAGTAGCTCGTGTTATCAGATGTAACAATTCATGGTAGCACTGCTGATGAGCACAAACACATCTGAAAAGTGTTTAAATATCAAAGAACATTTCATACTCTTTATGTGTGCACTGCCAGGTCAGTTTTCCACAAGTGATTTATCCTGTTAAGATCCTACGTATAAATTAAGAATAAAATCTAGCTATTGAGGAAAAATAGTATGCTAGTTTCAAGTTATATTACCTGAAAATTAGGAGGAATAATAATTTTGCCAGCAGGAACCTGCAGAACAATCTTCTCTCCTTCAAACAGCCAGAGGTCCCACTTGGACTGGTTGATGAGCAGAGCCCAGGGCAGTAGTTCTATCAGCAGGGTTCTAACGTATGGTTTCCAGACCGACAGCTTCACTCGCATTGGGCTGTCCCACTGACTCAGCTGTTCATTCCTGCTCCAAACACATCCAAGTCACTCACTGAAATACGACGAGCTCAGATTTATGAAGTATGTGGAAGCATTCCAGACACACAATGCTCCCGCAGAATACCTCTGCACTCCGCTCACCCAGGGCTGCTTTTGCCAGCAGGAGAAAGCACCTTATGAGTACAGATATCTATAAGGTGAAACCAAACTAGATGCCATCTGACTCTGACACATGCTTGCAAATGATCTTCTCTGCGGCATTGATTATATCTGGCATAATGGCTAATCAGGCTATAAACTTGGCTGGACTGAGAAGTATATATGACAATCCCATCAAAGCACACCTCTGGGTATGCTGATGAAGATGTTTCAAGAGAGGATTAATCCTGAATGTTAGCAGCACCATCCAATAGGCTGGGGCCGAGAGGGAATAAAAAACAAGACAGAGAAAACAAACAGCAGAGACCCTCTTTCTGTGCTCCTGCTGCCATGAAGGAGCCGCTCTGCTCTGTGCCCTCTCTGTTCTGTGCTCCCTCCCTACTCTAGTGGACTGAGACTTCCAAAGCTGTGAGACAAATAAATCTTTCCTCCTGCAAGGTGTTTTACTCAGGTATTGTGTCTCAGCAACAACAAATCTGAGTGGCACAGCTAGTACTGTTGTGATTGGTTATTTCTTAATGTTTAGAAGTACATGTAGAAAATTAATGATGACTATTACCTGTCTGAATCCTTCTTATTATAAGGCCACGTGGGTTCGTGGGACTGTCCCGGCCCATAGAACTCATCAAGCATCTGGTTAACTGTGCCTCCAGGTTCTATCTTAGTGGTTATTTGCTTAATGAGGGCTGTTGATATGGGAACAGCACAGTCTGAGGGATCGTAGTCTTCTCTACAAGATGGAAAGAAGAAACATCAGATTTCTAAGTGATCTATAATTTACTGAGAGAATCTAATTATAAATGTACTTAGATTGATACATTGTTTCATGAGGAGTTTGAGATTTATGACACTTATTAGATGATTTGGGCCCTGGCTCGCCCTCCCATCTGCCCATACTTGGGTGAGATCTTTGTCATCCCTTCTTCTCTGCAGAAACATGTCAATAAAATCTAAGTAAATTACATTTTAATGATTCCACTTGGTTATTTATAAGCTAAATTAAAAAGGCCAAATTCTAAGCCCATAGATGAGGAAGAGCAGTTTTAAAGTAACGTTCTTCTCAGACAAAAACATAAGCATCCATGCAGCCGAAACAGTTCAAGACCACTTTTCAGCCGCGCTTCCTCGGCAACCCGCTCTGCTCATACCGCGCTTGAAAGGTCAGGTGATGCGCGAGGTCAGGCTCCACGTTCTGCAGCTCATTTTCCTGCCCCCTTCCTGGAATCATCTGTGTTTCGCTCAAACCCAGACTTCTTTTCTCCAAATGTATGATTACAGGGTCTGGTAGATGACTCCTCATGATAAAAAGAGGGCTGAACACAATCTATAAAAATAAAAAGAACAACTTTCATATTTGCTTTGCTGCAGTTTTCCAGCTGTTTGATGCTGAACAAACTTGTAATAAATCTCTTCCCTGGGTCACTCTGACCTTATTTATCTGTGAATAGGAAAGGTCAGAGTTGTACACCACATTTCAGGATGGGAAAGCACTCACCAGTCGCTGCTGAACTTGAGAGTTGGGTTCCAACGTCAAAACTGTGCACCACACATAAATAATGGAACTGTTTGAGGAAGGCACCTGCACAGGAGGAAGGAAAGGCCCTATCAGATTCTAAACGGCTTAATAATGAAGCAAAATAAGTCACAGAGTATCAGCTTAGATGATGAAAGAAGTTTGCAGTTAAAGGAAAAAGTCACTAAGAAAACCAACCTAGCAGAACCAGACTTCATAATGGCAGACGGAATGTGGGGAGACAAAGGGGTCCTTTCCACAGAGGGGCAGGAGTCTGTGCACGGAGAGTGATACAAGATGGACTGGGAAGAACTGACGGGGAGCCAGCTGCCTGAAGCCCCCGCCACAGCCTTCCTGTGCTTTTCCAGACTTCACGTATGCACACACAGCTGTGACTGTACAAGAGAGCAAGGACTACGAGCGAGGCGCACAGTGAGAACATCTCCACATTTCTGCTCCTTTCCGAGACAGGGTTTCTCTGTGTGGTCCTGGCTGTCCTCGAACTCACATAGATCCTCCTATCTCTGCTTCCTGAGTGCTAGGATTAAAGACGTCACCCTCTTAAGCCAACAACCTTGCATACCTGGATGACAGTGCTGTACTCAGAGGCTTTGGGCTCCAGGCACACATCTCTCGACCAGTCTTCATCTCCTTTGGCCTTCACACACAACTCCGTCAGTTCACTGTTTTCTAATATGTACGAAGGCAATTTCTGTTTGGCTGCGAGGCAATCCAAGTGTTCTCGGACTACAGCTTGTCCATCTTGACCAATGTAATGCTGAACAACTTTCAGCTCTATGCTCTGAGACAAATAACTACAGATGATCTGTCTTCCACAGATGATAATCTAAAAGATAATATGTAAGTACACAAACGATTAATCCATTTGGATGTCATTAACCAGAAAAATGTATTCCTTCAGGGAGATCTGATGCTGTGCAGTACAATGAAGTAAGGCAGGGAAAGGAGTCTTTAACGAAGACACGAGCTTCGTTCTGATCAAACAGAGTTGGTGATACTCCAAGAGGAGACACACACATAGACCGGAACAGCTGGAAGTCGTCAGGCTCTTGCGAGATGACTGAGATAAAGTTGTGAGAGCATGCTGGTGCATAGTCAGACAAGGGCTGGAGAAGGGTGCCCCGGTATAAAGGGGAGCCTATACCAAGTCCTTCTGTCGTGTCTCGGGACTGGGGCTGGTACTGACAGTGGGTGCAGGAGTTGAGAGCCAGCACTCAGCTCTGTCACATGAGAGTGGCTTGCCATCCTCACTGTGATCCCCAGGCTCTTTCCAAGAACTCATCTTATCTATTAACAGATCTTGGTGGGAACCAATACAAATGAGCTTTGATTGAAATACAGAATTACATTTTGTTTTTCTATATCATAGAACTATACAACCTTAAAAATAAACAATAGAAGTTTCCACTTAATCCATGGATTATCTAATTTTACACACAGCTGAGAGTATAGGCCATAGGAGGTAGTAAGAAATATTTTCTAAGCTGATTGAAATTAGAAAGATATTATGAAACTTACTCTTACATAGTTAATATCTTAGAAAGCAGATCCTTCTGCAATATGAATATTTACTATTACTAAGGAAAACAGGACTTCCTTCTTTTTTGTAGTATTAGAGCTTGAACCCTGGGCTTCACACATCCTAGTCTAGTGTGCTATCCTGAGCTATAACTCCAGACCCTAATACAACTGCATCACTTATTGTGATATTTCTAGATTATAAAACAGTGTCAATAACTCCTACACATTATTACTACAGGTCTAAGATAACCAGTTTTCATATATCAACTTGACTGGACCATGAAATCTAGTCAGATGTTAATTATCCCGGGCATTTCTGGATGACACCACCATGTGACTTGTCAGACCTCCAGGGAAGGGCACCCTCCGGCCAATGTGGCAGGGCCAAGCACCAGGGTGCGCACTTACGCGGATGGAAATACTTGCTACTTTGGGCAGCTCTGCATCTCGGGCCTCAGGGTCTGACTGAAGCTACACATCGACTCTTCAACTTGCTGCTGCAGATCTTGGGACTTCTGTTTCCATAGTAATGGGAACTGATTTATAATCAATCAATCAATTCTCCACACTATATTGGCTCTGTTTTGTCAGAGAACCCTAACTTTATACAAATTATTTTCACAAATTTTAATTCTTATAAAGTAGGTGCCAGTATGATTACCTGAGAAGAAGAAAATGCAAATATGCAAATACTGAGTAGCTTGCTACGTGGCTCCCACAGAATGTGTTCCATGGTCGATACTGAAGATAACCCCAATACACATGTGTCTTAGAAAACTAGTACCTACTCGTCAACTCAAATTTTTACAAATTTGACAAGCACCATTGGCTCCCTGCTCATCTCAAAAGCATGTCTTTCTTTTCCTTGCTATTAGTCACTTCAAGTTGGCGTAGGTATCAAAGGCAGCCCAGGCACCTTTCTTGGCCCTCAGCTGAGCTCAACTCAGGTGGTATAAGGTAACTCCTTTCTCCTGTTGTCAACGCCTAGGGAAAACATGGAACTGTGTTTTTAATGTGAAGATCTCACTCCAATCTCTGGAACTCAGAAAGTCTGTCATGATGTCTTATAGGAGGACATGCAGAGATTGTGTAGCCATGTTGAGACTGGGAAGTCAAATACAGAAAGAAGCAGGGAAGCAGAATCAGCACTGAGATGCTGAGTTAACTAAAACTGGCATGTCTTCCTCCTCCTGGTGAGGAGCATAACAAAATACCAGTCTGCCTTATCATCTTGCTACGAAGATTAAAAGGCATAACTTATAACCTTGAAAGTTAATACATCTCCTGTCATTGATAGCACACTGTGACTATGATTTCAATGTACCATTATTTTTATGAATAAACACGAATAACTATTTTTAATTAATTTTTATTTATGAGTGTGTGTGTGTGTGTGTGTGTGTGTGTTTGCCATGTGCGCAGGAATGAAGTTACAGCCGCCTGTGAGTCACCCATTGTGGGTGCTGGGAACCAAACTCAGGCCCTTGGCAGAGCAGGACATGTCCCTAACTGCTGAGTCATCTCTCCAGCCCCATGAATAACTGCATTGGAGTGAATTATTATCTATCCAGGACAAGCCTCCTAGAAGGAGAGACCAAATATTAAACGACCTTTCTGTAGCCCTCCACTGATGTGCCATGTGTGCAGATCACTGGAGGACAGAGGCCTCTACCCGCTGAAGCGGAGTCGTTAAAGCACTCTTGGGCCTTGGCCATCTCTCCGACCCCTAGCATTGTCTTCACAACTGTTTCCATTTCTGCAGGAGCACAGTGGGAAACAGCCGCTCTTCACGGTCGCTTCCCTAGATATGCTAGCCATCTTTTAGAACTACACCTTCACAGAAACAAACCATAAAACTCAACTGTGAGTCCTAAATTAGCAGGCAAGCTTTTCTTTTAACACACGCTAGGGATTAGTAGGCACTCCCGGCAGTAAGCCTTATGATGCCATAGTAGCGCCTAGTTTAAATAGATATTTGAAAATTCCAAGGCAGTATCTAAACGGCTTACTCTTAATATAGCCAGGCCTGCAATATGTGTGCATGAGCTTACTTCACAACCCTTGCAGCCGAGGAGACGGAGAAAGAATTTGGCTCTCTCACAGAAACCAAACTACTTTTGTAATCATCTGGGACACAATTCTTTTAAAGACAAAGATTCTCTTGGTACGTTTTTATAGTTTCATTTTAAAGTAAAAAGCCTTTTAAATAGGCTTTCAAATTTGATAAAAGGGAAAATCCTTAAAACTGGCCAGGGAGGGAAAATCCAAAATGGCCAGTCACTGGCAGGGTGTTCTCACAGGGAACAGGGCTCAGAAGAGCTTTGTCTGCTTCTCTTCAAACTGGTCAACTCATAGTGCCTTTATTTTGCAAATCATGGCTACAATTTCAAGATTAATTTACCAGTTGAAGACAGCTACCTAATTTCTTTAAATGCAGGTTCTCTTTAATGCACGTTTCCAGGCCTCACTAATTGCCTGCTTTCCCCAAAGCCGCAAGGATGTGCACTGAAGACTTCTACATGTGACTTCACTTAGCAGGTTCAGAGCTTGCATTCGATCAGTGCCAAGAAGAACAGCGATATGAAAGAGCAGCTCTGCAGCGCCAGATGCACTGGAAGACGATATCTTAACTGTGATTAAAAGTGCATGTGTGGAGATGCAAGAAGACATGCGTTCGAGCTTTGAGACTGGTAGGTGTTCTGTAGGGAAGAAACAGGAAACTCAGAAGCAAATGTGAGCACAACAGTAGTTGCACAGCACACAAAGGTCCTGGGAAACTGTGTACAGGGTCAGTCTCTATTCACTTGTGAGAAGTGATGTAAGAAAGACGGACCAACTATCAATGCTAAAGAGAGTTCTGGCCAGCTCTCCGCTGCCCAGCGGCAGATCAGTCTACAGCACACCAGGGACCTGCATCCAGGATCCTCTGGAATTAGGCAGCTGCTGCTATTGCAGCCTTCTAAATCCAGGTGGGAGAGAAGGACAGAGGCCAAGACGAGCAGAGGCAAAGCTCCCAGAAACTTGACTACTTCTTTTCTTCCTAACTTCAACCACTTGAAAAAATTCTGTATTTTGGATGTATCATAACACCACCAGATCTGAACACTAAATTATCATGGCAAAATAAATGAAATCCAAAGAAAAAATTAGAATATTGCTGTGCGTATGAGTGGAAAGAACAGGGGAGGAGAGAGGGAAATCTGGTAAGATTTTATTAACTGATTTTGTATGTACATATACTGTTGCAACCTGGGGCTTCCAAGACCTTCCCATCCATATTGGAATGTTTTTTTCCTTATTTATTTATAAATATACTTTTAAAAATGTTTTATTTTTATCTGCATTGGTGCTTTTGCCTGCATGAATGCCTGTGTGAAGGTGTCAGATCCTCTGGTACTGGAGTTATAGACAGTTGTGAGCTGCCACGTGGGTGCTGGGAATTGAATCCAGGTCCTCTGGAAGAGCAGTCAGTGCTCTTAACTGTTGATCCATCTCTCCAGCCCTTTAAATACACTTTTAATTAAAATATAACTATATCACTCCCCCTTTCCTTTCCTCCCAAGTCTTGCCCAGACTCTTAAACCGATAGCCTCTTTCTTCATTATGCATATGTGTATATGCAGCTATTTAAACACAGCCTGCTGGGTACGGCTCTGTTCTTTGTGCTGTCTGCTTGCAGAGCCCTCACAGTACGTTGTGTGCTGGCTGTGTATGCTTTACAATCATGGAGAACAGTAAAGCTTGGCAGAAGATTTTGTATCCAGTTTCATAAGGGATTTCCTGAGAGCCGGTAGAGCCGAGCATAGAAAGGACCACGAGGTGTGTGATATCGGACATGCTAGTCAGTAGGAAGGTGGATGATGTATTTGTTAGTGACCACATTTGCCATCTGAGAGTACAAACATGTAAGAACTCTTAGGGCAGACAGGAGCCTGTGGTTCTTCTTCATATCAGCCGACGTCCTTTGCTCCATGTTAATGTCGTTGTCTACTTGATTATGTTTGTTCGCAGCGCCCTCTCTTAAAAACCTACATATTTTTCAAAGACTCAGTGAAGCATTATCTTTTCAATGATGCCTCTAAATTCCCTTAAACTTGCTGCCAGTAGTGAACAGGCCAGGGTTTACATGAATTTCCAACTTAAGAACGCAGACTGAGTCCCGTCCTTGGGGTTGTGGACAGTCAGTACTCTGAGGGGTGATGGTCTAACGGGGGCTCCTTTCCCCTAGGTTTCACTGCTGTTGTCGGCAGTCACGAGAACCCGAAGTCGCTGCCCGCCTGTACCTAGAGAAGAGCCCCTGTGGCTCCCACAGAGGGTGCCCTCCCCAGGACTAGGTGCTGACCCTACCAGGTCCCCAGTTCTTCACAAAAGCTCACTCTGCCTGTTACGATCCAGATGCAGACACGGATGTGAAACCCAGCTATTGTGTGTGTGATGAAGCCACTTTTCAGATTTTAATACTTCCCTTTTTTCCTTTCTACTTTTGTCATATGCTCCATACTTGAAAAACATCTTTTAGAAACCACATTTTCACATCTTAAGAACACACAAAAAAAAGTGTCAGATACTTTTTTCCCTTTGCAGTCTTAGAACTTCAAAAACGGCCAAAAGGAAGTTTTATAAAATACGTAAAAATATGTGCTGAGGGCTAAGGTTTATATGCCAAGAGTTAGACTGCAGTGAACTTCTGCTGCAGTTAACGTTCACTCTGAGGAGAAGCAAAGCTTGCTGGAGCGTGGCTCGGCTGTCAAGGGAGAGACTATTCATAGGTGACATGCCTGAGGACAACTCTTGGTTATCCACTGGAGGATTAGGCAGTCCCAGCTCTCTCCTCTCTCCACTCAGAAGAGGCCTCTGGCTATTCCACAGCTCATTAGCACCTCTACCAGAAGGCAGGTGGTGACAGAGAGAGGTGGAGCTAAAGTCAGTAAATTTTATTGCTCGTTAGCACCTCCTATAAAAGACAGGGACAGGGGTTGGGAGCCACCACCATCAACGCATCACCAGCAGGGACGGGGCTGGGAGCCACCACCATCACCAGCAGGGACCTGTTGGAGCCACCACCATCACCAGCAGGGACCGGTTGGAGCCACCACCGTCAACAGCATCACCAGCAGGGACGGGGTTGAGAACCACCACCATCACCAGCATCATCAGCAGGGCACGGTGTCAGGACAGAGGCGTTGCTTCGCTTCCTTGTTCCTTGATTACAATTAGGATTCATGTCTGTTACACACAGCGCCGTCTGGGCACAAACGCAGGGAAACTCACCTGTTTTTGCACTCCGCTGAGCAGATGAACCTTGATGATGAGGGAAGCCGTTCGACCTTTGTACTGAATCGTTCTAATAAATGTCCCGGCATGATCCACACTGAAGGGCTCTGACCAACGCCAGTTGCCCCAGCCTTCAATACAGATGTGTAACAGCTGGAAAGAAAAACAATAATCGTCATAATGCCAAACATGCCAACAAAAATCTAGCCCTAAAACGAGTCTCGCTGCTGGAGAACTCTCTGTTTGCAGTTGCCAGCATGTGTTTTCTTTCCAGGCTGCACCACTCATCGACCTCCAGCTCGATCACCAGGCTAAGAATAGCAAATGTGCCACAGTCAATGTTGTTTTCCAGATCACATCTTAAAATAACAGTCCTATCAAATGGCCAAAGGTCTGCTGAACATTTGAGGAGGAAAAGAGGCCATTTCATTCATTTGGAGGACAGGAAGGTTTAACTGTGAGATCAAAGAACATTGGCCTTGGCTGACAGCAGACTCTGCTAAGTCTGGCTCATAGTGCAATTTTTGACTATAAATTACCGCTTAATTTTTTTCTTTTGATAAAACACAAAACAGAAGATGCAGTTTACTTAAGATAGCTCTTATAAAATTACAGAATTAAGCCAGGAAAATCAGCATTTTGATATGCAATAAATGCCTTGCCCCTCTATCCTTGCATTCTATCCCGACTGTAGCTTTCACAGCAGAATCTGCTAGTGTCTCTTACTCATCAGAACCGGGACTGCGGTAACAGGTGCTTTTGTGGTCACTCAGGTATTTACTATTTTGGCCATTAATCATTAACTTAAACCATAAAAAATCAGCTGGGTGGTGGTGGCGGCACACACCTTTAATCCCAGTACTTAGGAAGCAGAGGCAGGCGGATCTCTGTGAGGCCAGCCTGGTTTACAAGAGCTAGTTCCAGGACAGGCTTCGAGAAACTCTGTCTTGAAAAAAAAAAACACCTAAAAATCAATTTAACGAAATATCTATATTAAACATAATAGTTAGCACTTCTTTATAAAATATAGAAGCAGTGTTTGATACACTTTGTAATTATAAGTAAACTGAGAGTTTAAGGAAAGCATTTGTAGGAAACAGAAACCTAACACTTTTCATTCTATTATTTAGTAGAACTAACCCAAGGAGAAACTCATGGAACACTCCCAACTACAGACTAAGTGAAACTGAAAACATCCACAGAGCTACAGACCCACACAGAAGCCCTAAATGTACACACAGTGTTATCGTCAAAATGAGAGTCTTGCTGGAAGCAGATTTTTCCTTTTAATTTCAGCCTTGACAGCTTTAGTTTGAAAATTCCCCAAGGCCACTGTGTTACAAGACGTGTCTCGATGGCTGACCACAGCAGCATGTTCTTTGAGAATATCTAAGTCTCTCCTGGAATGTCCCAACATCCCCCAGCTTTTACTACAGCCTTCCTCAGTTCTTCCTCCACACAGGGGCCGATGAGCCCGTACCCCTTGGCGAAATATGGTCTCACCCACACATATCCTATAACATAAAAGTTCCAGAGTATCTTCATGGTTAAATATTGGGTACAAGGGGGTGCGGGGTGGGGGAGGAACAACTGCAGCGTTTGGTTGGAATCTTCTCTCTCTTTTTTCTTTCTTTCTTTTTTAATAGCAGCAACTGAGAATAAAGTTGAGGTTCACACAAAGCTAAAGGAAACAAGAAAGTTGTTTTCTTTGGAGACTAGTGGCTGGAAATGACAAAAAAAAAAAAAAAAAAAAAAAGGCAAGGTACTTAAGGTCAAATTAAGCTAGATTTCCTGATCATGTCAAAGGCTCTAGAGAACGTTTTAAATATACCAATATACAATGTGATTTTAATTGAGAATGTGCACATTTGCATATGAGTTCAATTTAATTAGAGCTGCTCCCTCCCGCACACACCTTCTATTACCTCAGCACCACCAAGGAATATGCTGCTGGGTTTTCCTTGGCAGTTATTTCTTCTCAAAATGCTGGCATAGACACTTTCTTGAATTATTAAAATTCAGATACATTTGGATTCAGTTCACACAGAAAAGCTAAGTGGTAGAAAACACGACAATTCTCCTCATATATGTATCAACTGGGTATGTGCAATGTTTTGGGTCTGCCGTTAAAAATATCTGCCACTGGTCCTTGCATGCACAGAATTTACCAGGAAAGTAATTATATTCTTAGGTGAAAACACCCCTGAGAAAGCCCTCGGAAGGCCCAGGAACACGCCAGTTGCCCTGCTCGTGGTGGGGTCAACAGGCCTGCGACCTGGCACTGGCTGCCCATGGATGGCAGTGACCAGATGTCCACAGACGCCAGGCTAGGGTGGGAGTCGTCGTCTGGTTTCCAGTGACTGAAGCTCCCAGCTCTAGGAACTGAACATTTTAACTTAAGAATTAATACTCCTACCTGGGTTTTAATTTCTAGACATAAATATGAAATTTATGTTGGACTTCCTAATTTTAGTGAGGTATCTTCTGCCACCCAGCCAGCACATCTTCATGTGCGGCCGTGTAAGAGAGGCACTGTGGGGGCACCACGAGAGAGATGAGGCACAGGGGTGCAGGCAGCAGGGGTGGCTATCCTCTGGGGAGAATGGCAGCCGTGTCTCAGTCTGGGTAGCGCTTCTATTGGTAAAGATCACAGTCCACCCCATGGCAAAGGTTCAGTGTGAGAAATGGAAGGCAGCAGCATACAAAGCTGAGTGACGGCTGCTGGGAAAGGGTGGGGTAGGAGTTAGACAAGTTGGCTGCGAGGAGCAGGGACCGCTTCTGAAGCTAAGAAACCTGTGATCTATTGGGAATCAGCGGGCAGTCGCAGACCCTCCAGCACAGCGAGCATGGCACTGGCAGAAGAGCAAGCGGTGTGTGGAGGCACAGGAACCACACATCAGGATGAAAGGCGAGGTGGGGGAGGCTCTCTTGTCTTCCTTTATCACTTGGGAGCTTTTCTTTTACTTCCTTCCTTTGAAGTCTTCCTTACTGACCAATTCCTCTCCTGCCCTCCAACAACCCAGGCTTTTCATTCTCTCTGCACTATTTTATTAGTCTTAATATTTTCCATCGAAGGGAAACTTCAGCAGGATTCTCTCTCAGAACACTTAAACAACAACTTACAGGCGGCAAGCAGGCAAGGGAGTGCGGCCACAATGCTGGGGGTCCCCAGGGACCCCGCGCTGTGCTGGCAGCCAGACTGAATGTGTAATTTTACTACTGGAGATCTCAGATGTGAGTTCTATACAAAATAAAACAGACTCAGTGGTTGGGGAGCTGGAGATCAACCCTGAGGACCACCCACAGACATGTCTAAAGAGAGAGCTCCTGAAAAACACGTGGAAACAGGAAAGGGAAAGGATGACTGAGTGTTGCACGCTGCATTTAAAGTTCTGGGAACTGATGCATTCATTATTCACTCAAAAACTGCTGCAAAGATTTTTAAGGCTCAAAAATAAATTGGTGAGGTTGTTTTTGTGTTTTAAGATTTAGAGAAGGGTATAATTTTTCTAAAGAGAAACTAAAAATTCCAGAAACTTCAAAATTTTTCATAATTCATTGTACTTATTATAAGGATTTTTGAGGCAGGTAAAATATTAAAATGCAATTCAAATGAAATAAGCAATTGGATATATATTGATATGTGTTAAACCTATAACTTTTCTATATATTAATATACAAAAACTTATAAGCCATTAATTTGTTAAACTTTAAAACTCATTACGGTAAGATTTTAGTCTACAATGGTAATTTAATAAATTTATTGAATAAATAAAACAAGAAACAAGAAACCCACACGGCCAGCCACACATTTTGGGTTTGGAGGAAAGTAGCTGAGAGCTGCCCATGGCTCCACAGCACCTGCCTCCCATTTCACACCCTCCGGGGAGCCACTGCCTGCTTTAGAGAATCTGCATATCTTTAAAAATGTTCCTTAACAAGGGGAGATGATGTGTGATACCCCTCTGTAGGCTACGAATATGTTTTATTACCACTGGTTATTAAAGAAGCTGTTTCATCCAATGGCCAGGCGGGAAAGCTGAACAGAGATATAGAGAAAGTAGGTGGAGTCAAGGAGATACCATGTAGCGGAGGAAGGAGAAAGACACCTGCCACCAGCCAGAACCTTACCTGTAGGGCACAGCCTCGTGGCAATACACAGATTAATAGAAATGGGTTAATTTAAGATATAAGAGTTAGCCAGGAATATGCCTAAGCTATTGACCAAGCAGGGTTGTAATTAATACAGTTCCTGTGTGATTATTCAGGTCTGAGCAGCTGGGAAACGAAAAAGCAGTCTTTGCCTAAACTGCAGAGCATTTCACACTTGTAGAACACAATTTTTCACTGGAAAGAATGATTAGGTAGAAATAATTTTTTTAGTACAGAATTTGAACTTTATGTGCAGCTTTTTTTTTTTTTTTTTGGTAAGAAAAAGAAAAATGGCAGAGGGCTAACTTATGAGACTTTCTAAGGTGACTGCCACCACAGCACATGGGCTCCTGTGAGAACAGCTGAAACAAAGAGTGAGCTGGCTGAAGGACACATGTCACCCGCGTATTCTACTGCTATCCTCAGAGTTCAGTCAGTGCACTGTGCCATTTCATCACGAGTTTATAACGGTCATTTGAATTTCCAGAGATAACTTACGATGTCCAATACCACACCTTTCTCATAAGTATTCTGGAACAATCAGTATTTTAATATATCTGTAAAGAAAAATCATTCATGAACTTCTGTTGTGTAGCGAGTCTCTCTTTGGGGCTGGCTGTCTACACTATTTGGAGGATGAGCAGCCGCACTTCCCATTTGCATATTGCCTCCCAAACAACGGGCTATCTTATGGGTATTTTTATGGGTATTTGCTTCAAAGACTAGGGGAAACAAAATAGGGATTTTTTTTTTTTACAAAAACTTTAATAATCAAACTTGTTCATTTATTAAAATTATCATTAATGGCATTCCAAATATTTCCTTCAGATATAAATACACATGGTTTAACAAGGAAAGCAATGATATACAGGCTTGTTATGGAAGAATTCATTTCAGCACCACATATGTTTCTAAGGGGTGTGGGCTTTCCCTACAGTTAACTATGAGTGACTAAAACGGCTGTGGTGTTAACAGACAGTTGTTCTAAGCTCGGAACTGGGTCAGCCTTTTTACTGTTAATTCTACTCCATGGGGTCTAATGCTGGAATTCAATGAACTCTGATATGCCTGTATATGAGTATGCATTTTTAATTAATAAGCAAAACAGTGAAAACGTCTTATCCTGTAATGGAGTTATATTGACACACTCCCTGGGCAGCACGGCAGCTGATGCGTGTCACGAATCAGTCGGGTATAACGCTTTGAGGAAGAGTCCAGAATACGTTGGCTGGAAATGATAAGGAGTAATTTAGGGGGCCGAGAAAGAGAAGCCAAGAAGATAAACTGAAGAGGACATCTGATGGTCATTCAGATTTGGATAAATATTCTTCAGTTTGTGAATCTAAATTGTTAGCTTTTGTTTGTTTGTTTAAAAATCCATTGTGACTCAATCCAAGTATAGATGATGGAGAAACCTACCCAAAGTCAGAATCAAAGCTGGACTTTGAGATTGCTCTCAAATGTAACAGTCATTGTTCAGGAAAATTTAGTCTAATTTAGGAGACTGCCAACACATGTCCTAAGAAAAGACTGAGTGGTTTTATTAGATTTTAAAATTATTTTTAGTCATTATGACGATTTGGACAACTAAAATTGTTATCTCTAATTTTTAACTAGAGAAAAAGAAGTTAATAGACAGAAAAGAAATCCAAAATTCATATTTATTTTCATTGAGCTGGGTTGTGTTGCCACGCTGAGAAAACATTTTTATAAAGCCTAAAGTCACCATGGTGACTGTGGGTTCTTGGAGCTGCTTCAAGCCCTGCAGTTGGTTTTCTTGCCCAGTGAGGGAATGTGCTATGTGAGACCCTGTCCTAACTCATGCTGTCCCTGTCACATACAAGCCCCTGGCTCCACAGAATGGGGTTAGTTCACATTTATCTTAAATCTCTCTCAACCTCCTTAAAAATCCACTAACTTGGCAAGTCAAGAATTATGAGAAATGAAATAATTTCATAACTGTGAAGTCATCCAACATTCCTGGTGTGTGACACTCACTGGATTTGGCAATATCGTGGGCATTATTCTGACCTTTAAATAATAAGTTCTTCTATATCCTGGAAACAATTAAAAGCATGGACACAATTAGAAGTGCCACATGCAATGGTATGCCACTGTCTTTCAGTTAATGTGTCTGTCACACAGACACTTGGAAATGGGTTATGATTACAGACAATCACATTATGCATGCCGAGGTCTTTAATCACATTCCCAATCAGCAATTCTCACAAGCTAAAAATGGCAAAATACCATTGTGCTTCAACGGCCCTGCAGCACAGCGTTCCTCCAAGTGCCGTCAACACTCATGTCTAAACGAGCCCTCTGAAGGACCTTTATGTTTAGACACCGAGGACTCACATTTGCAGGATAATGGCTTGTGGAAAGCCTAGGGAATCTGTAGTATGTATTCTCCAAACTACATTTCAATATCTAGAATTTACTGCCAGGGGAGAGGCAGAGTCAGTCCCAGCAGCCATTTCTCTCCTTCCCTCACCGTTGAATAATCCCTGGTCAGTCGCCACAGTCAGGCTGCAGAAAGCTCCAGAAATGGGCCCTGGGATTGGATGAAGCGCCCATCACAGCCTTATCACGGTGATCTCTTGTAAAAGACTGGAAAGGCCGCACTGCAGCTGATTTTTATGAAGAAACACACAGGTAAAGAAGCTGAGTCTCAAACTCCTGCGTCTGATATAAGGAAGTGAAGGTTTTCACCATTGCTAGATACTTAGTGGTGGAACCTGCTCTGGCCTCATTTATTCTACCACAGATGACTCTGGAAGACACTGGAAGGTCCCTTAGGGAATCCTTGATGAAAGTAAAACCCCTGAAGAAACAGAAGTGAAGAAATTGAGTCTGGACTCCTCTGTAGCTCTTCTGGTTGCCAAGTAAAATGAAGTAGGAAAGCCCTTGATGCCAAGCGGACAGTAGTTCCTGGTTCTCAAACAGAATCAGTGTTTACAGATTGGATTAAAATCCTTGCCAGATGGTCCCAAGAAGTGTTTATCTCACTGCTGACTTTAGCTTTCTTGATGTCAGCCACAATAAAAAGAACCTTGTTACTGTCACTGCGAGACAAGGCACAGAATCCTTCCTTCCCTAGTGGAGCTGTTAGCTGCAGACAGTTGTGCGCTGAACACGGATAAGGGTGATACTGTAGATTCCTGGGAAACTCTTTCCACGATTAGAGAAAAAGACATCATGTAGTAAATGAAATCTACTTTTAATACACAATATTTAGTAATTATTCTATGCAGTTCTAGTTTATGGTAAGTAATATCTTTTTTTTTTTTTTTTTTTTTTTACAGAATAAACACAGAAGATTAAGCAAGAGTGAGAACTTGAACGTGCATTTGAAACATGGCACTGGCTTTGTGACCAAAAAGGCGGAGATGGAGAGAACCTGGTTAAGAACCTGACTTCTTTGATGGTGTGTGTATGTACGTATATACACATACACACGCATATATTTTTAAATATCTGCATAGTATATACAGAGCCAACCAGAATGATACAGAAGTCGGGATTAGAGCACAGGATTGTTAAATTATGACTTTAAGCTTCTGATCTTGAGAACTATTAGAGACGTTACTGAGACACCCCCCCCCCACACACACCCCACTTTCTCTACTCAAAAAACATCTACTGAAGGCCAATCTAGGAGAGATCTGTAGGTTTAATTTCCAAATATAGTGATCCTCAATAAAATCAATGAGTGACCCACAAAGTTGTTTAAAAGATTACATTGTCAGGAATATTGCCACCTTAGACTCAAAGAGATAGAGTGCAAAATGAAGGGTCTTCAGACTTTCCAAATTCTTCAAGCAAAAAGCAAGCTAAGAAAATGACCAAGAGATGACTTTCACAGAAACAGATGGATGGTGCAGAAACTAGAGCCAAGAGCCTGAAGCTATGCACCATGGAGAATTCCTTCCTAACAGAATATGTGGGCTGAACTAAGAATCAAGAAATACCCAGCATCTGTCGGGTGGGTTTCAGAATTTGTCTAGACCAGCAGCCCCTGTGTGTCTCCTGGCATCAACAGGAACCTCTACAGGGGTTCTCCTTGGCCCACACCCTCATAGCACACAGGCCTCTTCACCACTCCCCACCCATTAGACCCTGTAATCTACAAACTCTATTCTACCCCACAAACCCAACCATCCTTCACAGCATTAGTGGCCCTGGAGGCACACACAGTGCTGCACCAATTGGAGGAAGAGATAGGTAGACATCAGTGCAAGAATACATTCAACAATACGGCGCACATCAGAACCCAGTGGTTCTACAACAGCAAGATATGAACATCCCAAAGAAGAAGAAGCAGAATAAGATGACCTTAAAAATAACTTAAAGAGGAAATGAAAAAATTACCTTAAAGAAACTGAGGAAAAGACGAATAAAAAATTGGAAGAAATCAATAAATCCCTAAAGAAAGCCAAGAAAAAAACAAACATGTGACAGAAACAGTTCAAGACCTGAAAACAGAAATAGAGACAATAAAGAAAACACAAGCCGAGGGAATTCTGGAAATGGAAAATCTGGGTAAATGAATAGGACTACAGATGCAAACATAACCAACAGAACGCAAGAGATGGAAGACAGAATCTCTCTCATTGGAGATACAATAAAGGAAATAGATTCATCAGTCAAAGAAAATATTAAAGCCAACAAAATCATAACACAAAACAGCCAGGAAATACGGGACACCATGAAAAGACCAAACCTAAGAATAACAGGGATAGAAGAAGAATACCAGCTCAAAGACACAGAAAATATATTCAACAAAATCATAAAAGAAAACTTTTCCAACTAAAGAAGGACATGACTATGAAGATACAAGAAGCTTACAGAACACTAAACAGAATGGGCCAAATTAAAAAAAAATAGACTTCAACTAAAATTAATCAAAAGTGATGGAGAAGGACATTTCATATTCATCACAGGAAGAAATCTATCAAGGTGAAGTCTAAATTCTGAACATTTATGCCCCCAATACAAGGGTACCCACATATGTAAAAGAAACATTACTAAAGCTTAAATCAGACATCAAACACCATACATTAACAGTGGGAGCCTTCAACACCCCACTCTCACCAATGGACAAGTCAACCAGACAGAAACTTAAGCCTATTTGAGTCCTAACACCTGTTAGGGTCCTTATTTCTCTGTTAAGTTTCTATAGTACATTCCATCAAAACACAAAAGAATATACCTTCTCAGCATCTCATGGAACCTTCTCTAAAACTGACCACATACTTGGTCACAAAGCAGTTCTCAACATATAAAAACATGGAATAAAACACTGTATCTTATTGGATCACCAAGGCTTAAAGTTAGAATTCAACAACAACACAAATTATAGAAAGCCCCAAAACTCATGGAAACCAAATAATATTCAACTGAATCACCCCTGGGTCAAGAAAGAAATTTAAAAAAAAATTAAAGTCTTCCTAGAATGCAATGAAAATGAAGGCACAACATACCAAAACCTATGGGAACACTATGAAAGCAGTACTAAGAGGAAAGTTCATAGCACTGAGTGCCTGCATAAAGAAGTTGGAGAGTCACACTTAGCGACTTAACAGCATACCTGAAAGCTCTAGAACAAAAAGAAGTAGACTCACTGAGGAGTAGACACGGCAGGAAATAATCAGACTGAGGGCTGAATCAATAAAATAGAAACAGAGAAAATGCAAAGAACCAATGAAACAAAGTTAGTTCTTTTAGAAAATCAACAAGATAGACAAACCCTTATCCAAACTAAAAGGCAGAGAAAGAATATCCAAATTAACAAAATCAGAAACGAAAAGGGGGACACAATAACAGATACTGAGGAAATCCAGAGAATCATCAGGTCATACTTCAAAAATCTATATTTAGCATAATTGGAAAATCTAAAAGAAATGGACAACTTTCTGGATAATTATGACATACCAAAATTAAATCAAAACAAGATAAATAATTTAAATAGCCCTATTATCCCTAAGAAAATAGAAATAGTCGTTTAAAGTCTCCCAAACAAACAAAAACCAGGGTCAGATGGTTTCAGAGCAGAATTCTACCAGAATTTAAAAAGAAGAGCTAATACCTATCTCCTCAAATTATTCCACACAATAGAAACAGAAGGGACATTGCCAAACTCCAGCACCTCAGGAAGATTTTGGTACTGCATCAACTTAAAGTGCCAGGCTTTGTTGACTCTCCATGTGAGGCCTTGCCCTTTCAGAGGAGTGGATGGGGGATGGGTTGGGGGAAAGTGGGAGGGGGAACTGTGGTTGTAAAAAATTTTAAATAATTTTTTTTTTTTAAAAAAGGACTTTGCTTCTGAATGCAACTGATTTAACTCCCGATTCCCTGGACTTTCTTCCCAAATGGGGATCTTAATTATTCAGAGCATTTCTTCCTGTCCTGAACTTCTGCAGCGACAGCCTAATAGGTACTGATTGTTGAAAACACATTCCTTAGTGCACATTTAATGCATACAACCAGAGAAACTAAGCACCATCAAAAACGAACAGAAGAAAGGAGACTGATTAAGGCAGAGGGAAGACAGGAGGACCTGGGAGATCACCAAGTCAGCCACTGTGTTCTATCATATAAACACCATCTTTCAATACTTTTGTGCATTTTTCTTATATTGTGAAGATGGCATTCTATATACAGAATTTGTATTTTTCTTTTGGTTCTAGGAGATAGCAACAATCTTATTTCCTATATAAAAACTTAAAAAGATAAGATTTTACTTTACTATATCTCTTTAAAAATAAACATTTGGTCCATGGTCCTACTGCAACAGGAGGCTGTTGATGTCTGCGGCCCATGTGACCACCAAAAGCCAAGTGGATGTCCGTGGTCTGGGCTGCCCACTGAAGCCATGCTGATGTCCTACCTAGCCCTGCAGCTTGACCGCTGCTGCAGGCAGGAAATCTGGCCCTGCCCCTTGCTGGCCACAAGCAGGAGAGCCTTGCCCCTAGCTGACTTGCAACACCAGCAGTAAGGTGGGCACAGGAGTGTTGACCCCATCCCTCAAAGGGTGGCACAGGAGAGCTGGCCCTGCCCCTCTTGAGGGGAAAGGGAGGCCTGGCAGAGATCCAGGCTGTTCAACCCAGCTACCACCCAGGACCAGAGGCAGGGCCCTAGAGTTGTTTCATCCCAACACCCACCCCTCTGATGAATGCTGGCGTGGGTCAAAGGGCCAGTCCTGCAGCGCCATGGCCACGGGATCTCCATGGGTATGGGCAATAGCGTGATATCTGAGAGAAGTCTCAGAGAGAGTTCAGGATTGTGGAGTAGCAGAAGCCAGAGGACGTGAACTAGACCAACGGCTCATGAATGAACGTGTGATAAGAGTGTGGAAGACGGGGGAGCAGAGTGGTGCACTTGAGGGGGACAGGAGGTGCGGCTGCCCATGGAGACCATTTCAGCAAACCACAACTGGACATAATGTAGACATCAGTGGACTGTGGGGACCCCAGCTTCAGCGTGCTCATCTACAGCAAAGCTCCTGCATCTAGGGCTCAGGGAACTACCAGGAAGTCTGCTAGGAATCAGTCTCTCCTAGAAACAGCCACACAAACTAGACTGGAGCAACGGCGATATCAAACACATGCCAGTGCGGAGGAGGAAATTCCGTGGGGCTGCTCCCTACACAGACTCCAGACAACTAATGACTGCAGCGAGAGGGGGAACTGACTGTTTCTGGGGCGGGCCTCTCTTAACTATCAATACAAAGTGGTCATCCCTGAGACCATATGCACACAAACAACAAGAACTATGCACTTGTACATACACATGTAACAATAATAATCAAATAAAAAGAGGTTATCAAGTTGAGAAGGGGACATGGGAGTGGTTGGAGGGAAAGTGATGAATTTTAATTAAAGCATATTTGAAAACATAAGCATTTGAGTATCTTTGATTTCTTAAGTGTTTCTAAAGTCTTTGCTCTAGTTTGTGTTCTTTTCTAACATGAGATTACTAAGGAAGTTACGGGGTCAAGGTTTAGGCTTATTTTAATGGCTTGGAAGCTTCTTACTCTTCCATCAAAGGGTGGGGGGAGGTGTGCTTGTAGGCTCCAATATGACTGGGGGAGGGGTGAAAATTCACTGTATATATGAATGATATCCTCAATTCATTAAAAATATTACTCATTTGCTCTTTTATCCCCAGCACCATAAACAGAACAAAACCAGCTTTAACACGTGTGCACACACAGAGCACACCTGACAAATTCATCCGTCTTGTTAACACAGAACCTTTCCTGCCGTTGTCTGCTTTATGGGGTTTTAAACTGTGGCAGGGTCAACAAGGACCCTCTTTTTGCTCTGGATGCATGCAAACAAGCACATAATACGGATCCATTTGAACAGGAGTTATAGGCCAGCTCACAAAATGGACAATTGGCTGGAATTCTAAGACAGTCTTGAGGGAACTGGAGAACTTTCTAAAGCTCACACACTGCGTGGGCACAGAAGAAGAGAAGACGTCACCGCTGTCTCAGGAGCGTGTTCGTGGTATGAGTTACACGCTCAAGGTTCTGAGAAGGTTTGCCAGGCTTTGAAGTGATGAGAACATCACAGAGGTCGGAGTGACGTCTACGAGCACAGGGTGAAAACAAGGGCGGCAACACAGGCTCAGGGGCAAGCAGAGCATTTTTGGGGCAGCTTAGGAACCTTTACATTTTAAAAACTAACTTTAAAAAAGATTTTATTAAAAAATTAAAAATTAGACTTATTCATTTTCATTTTATGTATGAGCTTTTGCCCGCAAGTGTGCCTGTGCACCATGTACATGCCTGGTGCCAAAGAAGGTCAGAGGAGGGTGCTGGGTCCCAGGGGCTGAATGATGGGTGCTTGTGAGTATCACGTGAGTGCTGGGAACTGAACCTGGGTTCTCCTTAAGAGCAGCAAGTGCTCTCAGCTGCTGAGCTGCTGTCCCAGCCTGAACCTTCACATTGTTAATGCTGCATCATCTCTGGACTCTGCTGTGCCCTTGCATGCGGAGAGGCTGCAGCACAGGCTGAAGGGCCTGTGTATTTACCACCTGGTACCGTAGTGAACAGCTGCCAGCCTCCATCTTACAGGCAGGGTTTATATTTTTGGCACTTATCTCTGCTGAATATTTTGCAAGATACTGTGCTAGTCATCAAAATTAATTCTTAACTAGCTACATTTTACAATTTAAAAAATGTGTTATGTTCATGAACTTATACACTACTTTTATATCCATTTCAGAAAAATATTTTACTATTTTATAGACACTCTCTAGTGACCCCCCCCCCCCCCCCCGCCTTGCCTGAGTTAATTACTAAGATTAGGCGACTGTGGGCCTGGAGCACTGACTGCTCCTGTGGAGTCAGGGTTTGGCTCTCAGCACCCACACACCGCTGGCTCCCATCCTAACCCCAGTTACTGTATATCTAGCACCCTCTTCTGACCTCTTCAGGCACCACTACTCACAATGGTGCACATACACATTTATATAAAAATAAATCTTTATATAAAATAAACTAAATCACTGATAATTGGAACTCTACACCTCTAAAAATGTACATAATTCATAAATTGTGCCTTTTGAAGGTAGATAGAAGTACGGATTCTTAACACACAAGGCAGACGTATTCCTATTTCAAAAGATTAACCAAAGTGCTCTCTAGAACCAGAAAGGAAGTTATTCTTGATAGCTTATATGTAAATTCTACGGTTTATGGAGGAGCGCTCTTCCTAGCTTGGTTAAATCAAGCAGGGCTTCCGTTATCTTTCAGCCACATCTACTTGCTCGTATCTGGGAGGATGCCAGGAACTCACACTTCCAGGATCTAGATTCACCTCAGTATGCCACGAAAAACTTCTTTGAAGACCAACTCCTTGATGATTTTGGTCATACAACCTATCTGGCGAGCTGTAAGTCCCTGTGGTGGCATCAACAATTCTGTGCAGCTGAACATGTTCACTTATTCCCCAAGAAGCAGTTCTATTCTTCTTTTGTTTGTTTAGGCAAGAAGTTGTTGTGGAATGTCCAACATCTTAAGTGACTGCCTCAAAGCACGTGTTACAAACTATAAGGGAGTTTATGACTTCTCGCTCCAAAAAGGTTCCTCGGCTCAAGGTTTCTGGGATTGGTATGTCCGTGTTTCTTCTTGTCCTCCCGGGATTCAGTGTTGTTAGCAACCTTCTGTGTGGTTCTAAGATATCCTGACCTTCTGAAAACTTTCCCGGTGTCACTGCCACTTTCTTGGTCTCTGCAATATAAGCTACATTGTTTAGTGGAGTTAAGTTCTATGAACTTTAGAAATTCTCCTGGAGACTATGAATTGACTAATACCCGAGGTTGCATAAACACACAGACACAAATGTTCCTAAAACCAAGATTGCTGGGCAATGCAGGATATGATTTGGAATCTGGAAGAAGGAACATGTTGCTCACTTGTGCATCTGTGATGAGCCCCAGGTGTGTTAGTGGCTGGTCGTTCTGATCTGGGCTCAGACGCAGCCTCTCATTAGAGGGGGCAGCTGTACTCTTGTGGAGGAGAGGAATTCCGTGAGTGCCCTCTGGGCCCATTAAGGCCTCTGGCTTCAGAGGTTTTAAATACATTTCAGCATACGTAGAAACATAAAAAGGACATCATTTTCTTTTAAAGGAGTCTGATTTAAACTCGAAGTTTTCTTTTTTGGGTGGGGACGCGGTTGAGACCATTTCACTCAGCTCATACTGGCCTTGAACCCCCAGGTTGTGGAGAATGGTGTGAATTTCCTGGTCCTCCTGGGTGCTGGGATACAGGTGCACCATCACACCTGGCTACAGACATGCTCTATACGAACTTCATTTATGCAAGTGAAAAGTTACAGAAGTTACCCCTCTGCAAGGGGTCACACATGGACCAAGAACCCTCTCTATCACTATTAGGCTTTCCTGGGTACTGTATCAGCGATTTCTCAGCCCTTCTCCTAAAACTGCAGAGCTTGGCTAGTTTAACAGATGAATCATACAGACAAAATACAGTGGAAGAAGATAGGACCATGGGTATAAAACTACATATATAAACTAATAAAATCAAGTTCCCTTATACTTGAAATAGATATAGCAATGGACTACATAATAACTTTTTAAAAGCATACTTATGCCAAGTGTAATGGTCACAGTGGCTGCCCATTCTTGTTTCTCACTGACCTCTAGTCCCCACAGTCCTGAGGCATGCGTTAAGATCAGCCTTGCCAGCTGAAGGTCAGGGTGGTGGAGGTGATGGTGGAGGTGATAGTGGTGCAGTGGCCATGGAAACATCTAGACAGCAAGTGTTACTATGGTTGAGACTGCATGTGCACGGGCCTTTGTTCTGCAAGCTCCTAACTTTTCAACCAATAAGAAAAAACTAGCAAAAAGAAAAATTCAAAATAAATACGATGTCCATCCTGTCACACAGGGCAAATGAAAGCTCTAACATGGAACATTTTCAAGAGAAAAGTTGGGAAATATGTGAGATTTAGGATAAAGTTGTGAGAAGCTTTCGTAGGGATTTACATCTCAAGGCACCGGAGGGAGCTGTGCTGCTCCCCCAGAGTTCGGGTCCAGCGCCCGTGTCAGGCAGCTCGTGACGGTCTATAACTCCATCTCCAGGGGACCCCACGCTTCTGGCACCTGTGGGCACCTGTACTCAAGGACATATACCTACTCACTCCATACACATAACCAAAAATAATAAAAACAAATCTTTAAAAAGAGAATTTGTATTTACAAAAGCTTAGGATTTTAAAGTCCTGTCAGATTAATTTGATTTAAAATTAAGATTTTTAGATAAAGGATATTTCATTGTGTCTATATTTCCAAATTTTATATCAACAGTGGGTGGTTTCATGTGAAAAAACTCAAAATAAGCAAAAGACAACCATCTAGCTCCTTGGGGCGAACAGCCCTATGGAGCACATGGGAAGCAGGCTCTCTGACTACTGACTCACTTTAAACACAGGCAGATAGGAGTTCATTCCTGGGAACACGTCCTAGGATTTCTTTTTCTCATTTAGACCACATCTTTGGTTTAACTCACCCGTAGACCATCCCTGCAGGCACATCTCTCTAATTTACCCGGCTACAGTGACAGAAAAACAGAGCTGCACCACGTGGAGAACAGAACCACACAGCAGCACAGCACCTTCCTTCCACCCCGCTCTGCAGAAGGGCCCTGACCTCTGAGGCCTCTCTTTCCTGAGCAGCACTCACAATGGCTGTTTGTCAGCCGGCTTCTCCAGTACCTGTGGGGATCTGTGAGAACGCCAGCTGTACTGGTGGCTGTGGAGAGTCGCCAGCAGGATATTTTCATCAGTGTCCACCTGGCCAAACCGCAGCGTCTCCTGTGTGTCGTTACAGATCACAAAGTGGCTGAAGACCAATTCCTCTACCTCAGGGCATTTGTTCTGGAAGGAAAAGAATATGAAAGCCAATGTGTGTATCAGATTAATTGCAAGATGTTTGGCAGCTGTCTGCCCAGTGGCCATTGTTATAACACACAAATGTTAAAGGACCTGTTGTCATTAGCTCTGGTGTACAGCCTATTCTATATTTCTAGGATAAGCACAACAAAAATATCTTAAAGCCATCATATGTTCCAGGAATGTGTTTCAATTTATACTCCTACAAAATAAATCATACACACAGAAGAGGAAAAGAACAATGAGATCCCACAAACATTTAGCATTTCTTAAAGCGAATTAACATGCTATAAAGAGTGCTGTCCTGGGTCGTGCGTGTTTCTCAGCAGAGGACTAGAGGCTAAAATTACCATGTTCCCAGCCCTCGAAACTCTGCAATCAACGCCAATTACCAAAGCCACAGTTTGTACCCTACACAAAGTAAGGATCATTTAGGTTACTACAACCCTGGGTTCCTTAAGAGGGAGGGAGGGAGGTGTGTGTGTGTGTGTGTGTGTGTGTGTGTGTGTGTGTATGCAAATCTGCTCAGTGAGAGATATAAATAAAACCATAACTTTCCCTCTATTGTTAAGAGGTTGAACATACAAAACAGATCAACTCCAGAATCCATTTAAAGGCCAAGTTGCAGTTTTTAAGAAGAATCATGTAAGCTGAAAAAGTCCCCAGTGTCTGTTTCATTCAGCACACAGCTCAGTAGCGATCTGCCTCACTAGGCGTCTAAGGCTCCTCTGATAATGGGACTCAATGTGTCCCTCCCGGCTGCTGTGACATCAAAACACTGGTGGTGCTGTCTTTATCACCCAGGCTGTGGCTTAAAAACTAGTCAAATGCTTTTGGGAAACAAAGCACAGCTAAGAAAGGTATCAGCTCGAGGGTATAAGAATTCCCAAATAGCTAACTGATTTGCAGGTAATGGGGGCCTCTATTTTCTGGCTCAGGAGCAAAAGAATACCACGCACTGCAGTCTCCCCTTTACTGAGGGGAGGAGAGTAAAGAGTGACATAACTCAGCAGCGTGATGATTCATGGGGTTCAGACATACAAACCCAAGGAGCGTACAGATGAATGTCAGTGGTACCCAAGCAGGACAGAGAGCAGACCTACAACTCCACCAGCAAAGAACTGTGGGAAATAAAATCCAACTCCAGCCATGCAGAATACACCCAAGGAGTGTGTTCCATAGTTTTGGGTGATGAGGAGGCCCTGACAGGACTCATTCTCCTAGACACCTGTGAAGACCACCACCATTACCACCACCACACCAACTATTACCACCACCACTACCACCACCACCACCACCACCACACCAACTATCACCAGCACTACACCAACCATTACCATTACCACCAACACCATCACCACTACTATTACTTCTTTCTTCTTATCCCTTTTCTTTGTAAGTCATCTACCATTCTTGCTTATCCTCCAATTCCTATGGTGCAGAACCTTGCTTGACATGCTGAGACCCACTTACAACCATCACTGCTTTCTACATGGCTTTTAACAATTAGCTTTTAACATGAGCTTAAAGCATGCCTGCTGTTGGGTTTCACCACGTCAGGCCACGCGGAGAGCACCAGCACCAGCTGCACTTCAAGCGTCATTTTCTGTGGGCACTCCAGTTCCTCCCCAGGTCCTCCACTCTCCAGTTCTGCCTGCCTTTCCCAGGAACTCCATACTCCCCTGGTCTCTTTTTCTCCTTTATTCAGTCGAATGTGAAGGTGCTTCCTGGCCCAGTCCCTTCCTACTGTGGGACTTCTTTTCTTTGACCTCTTATTGGACAGACTTGCAGGTTCCTGTGTATAAAGTCAGTGCCTCCAAAGCAGCTTTCTGAGATTCCCCAGGTCTCCCTAGTCGATGAGGACGTGACAGCATCTATCAGCTCGGATCAGATGCTGCACTTGCCGCCCACGAAGGAACTTTACCTCCAGCATTCATGAGGACTCTTGATGCTTAGGTCCTCAATACACATTCAACACACAAACAACTAAAGAAAGTCGGTCTTCTGACTATGCCAGGACTTGAGCACAGAGCCAGATGCACACAGGTAAGCACTCTACCAAAGAACCATACCTAGTCTAATGTTAATAATTATGTTGGGAAAACATGTTGACTTTATAAAAACTAGAAAAATATTTAAAAAGTAAATTTAAACTGTCAATTTTATGCTCATTTGGAAGAATTTTTCTCAAGCAATGTTTCCCCCCCTGAATATTCTGGCTCTTACTATTTCAGACTGATCTACCCAATCCTATTTAATGTATTTATCTAAAACCTTTAATCAAACCAAAATCACAGTGTGTGATTAGTTTTGATGAGATTTTTCCACTTGGTATTATATAATCAAAATAAAATGCTTTCCTGTAAACATTTCTCTCTCCTTTCCATGCAAGAGCACAGACATGAAGGAAGGGTCTGCCTGCAGCCCCCCTCAGTTACACATCCTGAGGTCAGAATCAGTCTCAACACAGAGGTTAAGTTACCAGCTAGAGGTTCCTCCGAAAAACTGATGAGGATTTAATAAACAACAAAAGTTTTAGAGGAAAATGTAAATTAAAGAACACAAAGGGGTTGTTTACATTTTTCTAAAGTAAGGTCCTCGGGGAAGTGTTTCTCCACTGCTCCTTCATCTACAGAATTTACTGTAACTGTAATAAGCTTCAACATTTCTTGGGATATTTTAGATTCTGTTATATAATATAAAATGCATATATTCATTTAAGTGACACCATCTATGCTAAGTCCCAGAATGCTCGCAAGGATCTGTAGTTAAAAGATTCATATTTCAAGTACGGGAATCTGCACGGCAGAGATAACATTTGGTATAAGGAAGACACGTGAGTGTGATTACCATTTAAATGCTATTTGTTCAAACCTTGGAAACTGACACAGGAAGCAAAAAGAAAGTGGGGTTTTGAATTCTTAGTCTCATGAAAGAAACCATCATCAATTGACACATGCATATATACAGAGAGAGACAGAGAGAGAGAGAAAGAGAGAGAGAGAGAGAGATGGGGAGAGGGAGAGAAAAATGGAGAGGAAGAACGCTCTAAAACCACAGAAATCAGAAAAGGTCTGTTAATTTTGAACTTATGACATAAAGGTGAAGGGCCAAACTATTTTATGCCTGATAAGAATCTGTTAAAAAGTAGATGGAGAATGCAAATCTCTTGTTATACTTATTAAATTCATTTTAATTGCCAATAACTATACTATATGTTGGCATTATTAACATACAATAAAATTCAAGTTTCAGAATAAACTTCCCTCTAAAGACAATGAGGTTGTTCAGGACAGAAATAACGAGTGTAATAAGCCTGTAGCAGCCCATTTCAATGTCAACTGTCCTCTGATTTCAAAGTAGTGTACTTTCATGTTTACTTTAGACTACGTAGGGTTTGACGCCTACCACATTAAAACTTGGTGGCAAGTACCCTTGACATGGGAGGAAACAAGAAAATTACAGCAACAATTACAGAAGCATATCCTCTGTGGCTCATGTTAACATTGCCAAATCCCTGTATAAATCAGAACCAACTATTCCTAGAATGTACCTGTCAGCAGTCTCCTGTGTGACACATGGCTCTACTTAATGGAGTGTTCCTGCAAGGCTCTGCGTCAGCCAGCCAGTCATTTGCAGTCTGATGTGGTTTAAGACATTTAAATATTTATGTACCATATTTTATTTATGTGTATAGCTGTGTCTAGGAGAACATTTTTTTCTCTGGGAGAAAACTGATATTTTGAAGGCCATTTTGCAGTAGTTGCCACATATGAGTCTTCTTTAAAAGCTCTGATACCAAGACAAAAATGTCCTGGGTTGAATTCTTCTATCAAGAATTCTTTTCTATTTTCTATGTTTGTTTTTTATTAAATGCATTGTTCAAAATATGAAAAAAAAAACCCTAGAAATTGGAGCTATGGAAGTTTTTTTTTCACATTGCTATTTGAACCAGCTGCAAAGATTTAGATCACACTAGCTCTTATTTTACGCATGTCCTTTGCAACAAGAAAACCATGGAATGTCCTTAAAAAAGACTTAAAATATAAACCAGATGTGTTATCTTCTTTCCCTTTGCTATTGTAGTACTATGTCAAGCAATTAATTCCTTAGTCTTGTATAGGTCTTCATGCGTATAAAGTGAACATTAAATTTTATTTTTAAAAAATCTAATTCTCATAAACATTTTAGGTTGGATAACTTAAAAATTATTTAGAATTATTTATTTCATAAAATTCTTTCCATAAAGATCCTCAAGTTATTCCTATAAA
The DNA here is from genome assembly GCF_014885135.2 of Alexandromys fortis. Classification (NCBI taxonomy): domain Eukaryota; kingdom Metazoa; phylum Chordata; class Mammalia; order Rodentia; family Cricetidae; genus Alexandromys; species Alexandromys fortis. The sequence goes on along the minus strand of NW_026067896.1, from coordinate 2,134,894 downwards.
AATTTCCACTGGAGTTCTCTTCCTTGAACTCCTTTCCAGAGCAGACACGCTCACCACACTGCCTAGTGCCCGTGCGGAGAGGTCAGCACAGGAGGGTGCGCAGAATGGAGATGATGCAGCAATGAAAACAGCGCGCAAGCAGAAGCGACTTATTCTGCATCTCTGCATGTATTATCATCCAAACATCCAATGGGACTGTTTCCATGGTGCTAGACACTGGCAGGTTTTCCATTTTAAATAAGCCATTCAGGATTGGTTTATACATCTTCTGTTTTTTGATATGAATAATTTCTTTTTTTATTTATTTATGAATAATTTCTTATAAAAGTACAAGGACAGTTATTAAAGTTACTACAATTCTCAATGAATGTAAGAATATTCTAGTGGATAAAAAGGCAGGATGCCAGCAAAGGAAGAGACTAGACTGCATTATGTTTCTGTCTGAGAATCTGGAAGGCTTACTGTAAGGCCTTCATTTCTGCACTGAACATTCAGACACTCTGGAATATACCGAAGTTGAAGCTTTAGCTAAATAAAGCCATAGGACTTCAAACAAATTCTTGACTATGTTACTTTCCACCCAGACGTGGCGTATTAGTCAGGAGTGGACGGGCAACATCTCTGGTGTGTGTGAACCCACATCCTCCAAAGTTTTCTGAAGAGAAGCTTCGCATCACTTTACCTAGACAAAGAAGGCCAGCATACGGTGGTGCCCATTCTCTCACTAATAACAGGGAGAGTGTGAGGACAGACCAGACGTGGCTAAGCTGCACACTGCTGGGGAATGTGCATACCTGCTGCCAAGCTTGTATCGCGGTGTTCAGGGAGTGAACCACATGCTGCCCGAAGTTGACAAGCACGGAGTCCATGATCACGGTGCCGTCGAGCACCCTCTGCACTCTGTCATCGGAGAGCGCGATCTGCCCCGAGATGCCGAAGGGATGCACCACAGTTTGCATCGTGACGTTTCTGCACTCCAGAAGCCTACAGTCCACCTGCGAGGAGAACCGGATCTCCTGGCAGACAGAATCGCTGCTCCACTGTCGAAAATACAGGGTTGGTTCTTTGAAGGAAATCACCATGTACTCCAGTTCGGAGGGCACATTTTTATCAGGAATGAACGGCTGGAGATGCCGCGGTGAAGCTTGGAAGGAAACAAGACAAACAGCAATTAGGATGTGCCGATTCTGCGTGCAAACAAAGGAGGTGACTTAAGTGACCCACTTGGCTTTGAATTTAGAACTTGGTATTCATAAGTGTAAACAACTGTTTTTAAGCTGTTACAGTCTTTGAAGGACCGGCTGACACTGCAGATACATTGTTTTGTCTGCTCAAAGGCTGTCATCGCTTCCACAGATAAAGCTGTTGATCACAGCAACAGGAACAGACAACCGTCTAAATCTCTAAACAAAGACGTGACTCAGGAAAAAGCAGGTAAACTCTATGCTTGCTGAAAAGGCAACATGCTGAGCAGAAGCTATGTCCAGTTTTAATCTCCCTCTCTTTTTCCATGACATGTAGGTTGAAAACCCAAAACGTAAACTATATTAACTAGAAAAGCACTGATACCGAACACAACACCTGAGAAGTAGTTATACTGGGAATCTATAGGAGCCTACTTTTGCTAGGTGGGGGATTTTATTCATATTTTTTTAAAATGTGTAAAATTATGAGTCTTGTAATTTCATGAGAATGTGCCTATCTTTTACAGGATAGGCATCTTGAACTCAGGTGATAAACACCAAGTATTTTTGGGATCTATTTCCCATTAATGTAGGATTCAGACTAAAACATGTATTTCTTCCAAAAATATTGGAATTAGAATAACAGTAATTAAAAAAAAAACTTTCCTGAAACTTCTCTTAGGAAACATGTGAAAACATGTCACCACAATGGCCCTCAGTGAGGAGTAGGGTCACACCTGTTGTGCCAGATCAGCCTTAGGGTGAATCTGCCAGTGCCCAGGGCTGGTGCGGTAGAGCTCTCACTGTGTGGAGAACACCAAGTGCCACGGTACCGAGCAGATGCCCTCCGGACGCTGAAGTGGTGCATACCTGTGCCTAGCTGGTCCAGGTGATGGCAAAGACGAAACTCCAGGTGAGCGAACTGGAACGACATGCAGAGAGACGGGACAAACCATGGGGTGAAACACGAGTCGACTCTGGTGCAAGCAGCCAGGGCTGTTGGAGTTACAAGTGGCTCACAGGTGCTCTGAGAGCCAGATTCACTTGCAGAGCTGTGGAAGACAAAAGCAGCTCAGGGACCTCTACTTCCCAGCATCACAAGAGCACAATGTCTTTCTACAGCTATGACGGAAAATCCTACAGTCAATACGTTAATTACCAAGTATTATGTGGTACTCACACACAAGAGTTTTGTTTTTTTTTTTAGTTCACTTTATGTTGAATATTCTATTTGGATTATTTGCAGAAAGCGTCCAAACTGTTCTCCAGTCTCCGGCCTGTCTACTTACATCACATCCCATGTCTCCTCTACTCGTTTCACAGAACTGATGCACAGTTTGCTGTCATACTGGCGCAAGGAGACCACAGCTCTGAGCATGGCTCTGCTCTTTAAAACCCGAGACTCCCCGGGCCCGTGCAAATGTCCCATTATTGCTTTACTTTTCTCTACTGTCCACACTTACATTCCGTGAGTTAATCTACACTCTGTATCGAGGACCCACTGGACACTGCACTGAGTGGCACAGACAGACTTTTCAAAGTGGTCCTTTGGCTAACGGCACTACAGGAATTCTCTCTTCACTTGGTCATCCTCTTAAAGTTACATTTTAGAGTGGTCTGGTTAAAACAAAGAGAAGTCATCCAGTCTCAGAAGAATGCACACCCTAACTGGTGACACACTGCTTGTACAGGGAGTGGACATGGGACAGGAGCTCAGAAGGGTAGCGTGGACTTGTGGGGTTCTCTGGGGTGTGACTCCGGCCGCTGTGGGAAGTGGTTATGGAAAGGCTGGTGAGCACGAAGGTAACACACTGGAACGTTTACCGACATGTCTCAACTGCAGTTTCCACTTATGTGGAATGTAGCATGCACTATAGGCTAGAAAATCAACACTGACTACAGAATACAAACTCCAGGGCACCACGACGGCACAAGCTGCAGCTACAGTCTCAGACAAAGCTGCTCTGCAGCAGAGGCTGCCCTGGGATGCCCAGTCCTCTGGCCTCTGTCTTCCAAGTGCTGCCATGACAGGTGTGCACCACTGTGTCCAACACGAGGAATTCTTATAATGTCTCTAAGCGAGAATGCTGGTTTAAGCAACTTTCTATGAATTTGTTTGTGAGGTTCAAATATCATCGTCAGGGTTAAAATCAAACGTATACTTGTAGAAGGAGTGACATATTAGTTGTTCATGCACTTAACACACCACAGTAAAGCAGCTGTAGGAACTAGACAGAAATAGGAAGTAAAACCCCAAACCTCACAACTATACGGCCCAGGGAGGGGTCCCTGGTTGCAGTGTCTCACTGCACACAACAGGGAAGGGGTCCTTGGTTGCACTGTCTCACTGCACACAGCCTATGGTCCAGGGAACGGTCCCTGGAGGGGTCCCTGGTTGCAGTGTCTCACTGCACACAACAGGGAAGGGGTCCCTGGTTGCACTGTCTCACTGCACACAGCCTATGGTCCAGGGAGGGCTGAGGTCACATTCTTTTTCTCCTCTTTCATGACAGCGTAAGCACAAAGGCTTAGCAGGAGACCTGCTGAACAGCTTTAAGACTAGACGTACACCAAGAAGGCAAATACTAGAAATGGGCATAATCTGGAATTATACTGTGCCTAGGAAGCTCTGGAGATGTGATCAAGAATATCTGCGGCTTGTAGCTTCTGGAATCCATCACGACAGCTGTGACTTCACAGCTGCAAATGCCAGCAGCTTGATCTTGGTTGGTCAAATGTTGCTAGCGTCTGCAGATTTACCTCTTAAAGTTTAAAAAAATGTCATTAAAGATGAATACATTTCCAAAGTTTGACTTTATATATGGACAATTACACTTACACGATCCTCCGTTTACTGCCCCAGGTTTATTCTCACCATTCTGAGTACTACATCAAGAGCCCATCAGGCCATTTACTCTATGTTTTTGGCTCAGAATGATGGACGGTTTTGTTTGACTGACACTATTCATTATTTTAATTTTATATTTAGGTATCAGGCCCTTTCCCGGGCTCTCAGTCTATACTGTGATCAAAGCCCAGACTGCCAAGCAGCAGAACTGAGTTCCACCTCCTTTGTCTCTCATCAGGCACATGCCCAGTAGCTGTCTGCTGCCCTCCTCTCTCGTCTGCCTCTGTTACCTTTGGTCGTCTGCTGCATTCTGATTGTTGTTCAGAACAATTCTCCACAGATCGGAGGACACCAGTTTCTTCTGGTCGCTCACAAGACTGATGTCTGGCAACTGCAATTCACAGACTTTGCTTTCAGACAGGCTGAATTCTTGGAATGAAACGAAGACCTTCTGGAGTTCATCCCAATATTCCAAACTACAAGGGACCTACAGGAAAACAGAGAAAAAAAGCGAGAATTTAACTTATAAATTAGAAACTATGGGCTCGGAGATGGCTCAGCGTTCCTTCATGGGACACAGGTTCAATCTCCAGTACCAACATGGCGGCTCACAACTGTCGGTAACTCCAGACCCAGGGGATCTGACACCCTCTTCTGACCTTTGAGGGCACACACATGTACATGATGCATAGACAAATACACAGGCAAAACAACCATATACACAAAATACATAAATAAAAACTTAAAAATATAAAACTAACATCATGCTCTGTACATGCTCCAAAATGCAAATTAAACTTCCAAAGAAGCTATAACCTTACGACGTGTCAGGAAGATAAAGTATAAGAGAATGCTGTAGGATGTTCTTCTCAGTCATCTTACCCCTGTTTACTCTAGAGGACTCATTTAAAAGAAAGACTCACTTAATAGCAGAAAAACACCCACACTTTTCTATACAAAAGAAAACCAATGGACAACAAACTCAACACTTTTTCTAAACCTCCATTATTCTAAAGCTAGGGCTGGATTTAAGATACAAATAGATTAAGGGATGAGGATAGCAAAGCAGGGAGCGGCAAGTCCTGGTGAAGTAAGGGCATACTTCTAGACAGGCAGCCGGAAGACGGAAGTGTAAGGACAAAAAGTGAGACCCGCATCACTGTTCACACAAACATAAACACAGGACCAAATCTGTAAAGACCACAGAGTGAAAGAAAGAAAGAAAGCTGCCACATTTTTATTTTTAAACAGCAAATTATTGCTATGTATGCAACAAAATTCAGCAATCAGGAAAAAATGTCATTGGTAAAAATAAAAAATAAAAAAGCAGACAGGGCAAGCCAGGCAAGACTCAATGAGAGATCAGGCACAAGTTGTTCAGACAGGAGACAGCTCCTATAAACCAACTGGGAAGCGTATGGAAGAAAACATATGTGCCTTAAAGAGACACCACCAGCTCCACATACCTCAGCTGTGCCCAGTGTCCACGGCAGCACAGCACTTCCCCAGGGCCTTTCTGCATAGCACTGTTAGAAAGCAAGGAGAACCCACAAAATGTGACGCTCACATTGCTTGCTGGGCTGTCCGCTAATGCAGGCTTTGACTCTGACTGAGGAGCCGATGCTTTCCATAGCACCCGGGAGACACCAGCCTGCACAGGCTAAAGCACAGACCTTAAAAGCAACTATATCACAGAACAAACAAAACTGACTTGCAGACATGAAAATGCTACCAAACTTTAATAATACTCAAGAAATTCTAATTTAAGCAAATATGTAACAATGGAATAATTTATTTATTAATCTGGCAGCTGAAGAAGGTTGACAGCTCCAGTTTTTGCACAGGTATGTGGGAAGAGACATTCCTAGGTACTGTGAATTAAGGGCTGTGTCTCTTAGTTTATTTGTAAGCTTTTGTTTCACTGTTGAGTGAAGTGAGAGAGCATGATGTACACATGTGTCACGCACACACATGTGAAGGATGGAGAGCAGCATCAAGTGTCTTCCTTCGTCACACTTACATTATTGAATCCGGAGCTCACTGGCTGGCCAGCAAGGATCCTCAGGGATCCTTCCACTTCTGCCTTCCAGCATAGGATTACAGGCAAAGGCTGCTACACTGGCTTTTCACTGATCTCAGGTTTGCAGGCTTAGACAGTATCTTAGGGTTACTACTGCTGTGATGAGACACCATGATCAAAAGAGGGTTGGGGAGGAGAGGGTTTATTTGGTTTACACTTCCACATTGTTCATCACCGAAGGGAGTCTGACAACAGCTCACAGAGGGCTGGAACCTGGAGGCAGAATCTGATGCAGAGGCCACGAAGGAGTACTACTTACTGGCTTGCTCAGCCTTTTTTCTTACAGAATTGCTGACCCCAGGAATAGCACCACCATGATGGGCTGGGTCCTCCCCCATGAGTCACCAATTAAGCAAATGCCCTACAGACAGATCTTATGGGGAACATTTTCTCAATGATGTTCTATTCTTTCAGATAACTCCAGCTTGTGTCAAGCTGACATAAAACTGTCCAGCACAGGTAGCAAGTACTTTATCCACTGAGTCACCTCTTAAGCCCCACAGTGATGTGTTTTGAGTACGCATGTGCGATGCAGTACACAGAAAGTCACAGAATCCAGTGTGCCTGTCAGGCACGGTGTGTGCACGTGCACTCCCAGCACTTGTGAGGTGGAGGAAGAGTAACTGCAAGTTCAGTCACCCTCAGCTACACAGGCACATAGGGAGTTTGAAGGCAGCCTGTGCTAAAAGAACAAAACAAAACAAAATGGAATCAACAAGAAACAAGAAAAGAAATTCTGTTCTTGCTACCCATGGCAAGCTTTTCTACAGCCTCTTCAGGCCATTATTTCTATGATCCTTTGAATTGGAAATGCCTGTTTTCTCACTGTCTCATGTTTAAACTCTTCCCATCTGCCAAAGCCCAAATCAAATGCTACCTTTCTTTGAGCCTTGCAACTCCCCAAATAGGGAAAATAGGGAAATCCTCTGCTTTCTGAATGCCGGTAGGTTTCTCCTTTGTGAGTCTGCCTCACAGCTCTCTCTTGTCACTGTGAGGTCATGCATGTGTCATCTCCGTCCACAGCATTCTCTCTGCAGACACATTCCTCGAGGGAATGGTTTCCATCTGGCCAAGTACCAGGTTATCTCACACCTGGAAGGGTGTACGGCAAATGTTAAGAGAGATGCTCATTGAGTGCATAATTCACACGTGAATGAGCAGACATTCACACACTGAATTGATATGGGTAATTCAGCCTATATCAGTTTGCCACAAAGTTCGTAGTCAGAGCTACTGGGATTTAAATATCAGCTCACCTTGCTACAGGTTCTTCAGCAAACTGATTTTTCTAACATTAGTTCCTCTAAAAAGTGGATAACGACATAGGTATTGTCATACTTTTCTGTACAAATGAAATGAGGCGAAGCAACGCATTAGCATACATTGAGCCCATAATGAACGTTAGCACTTAGACCTTACTCCTGCCCAAAGAGCCCAGGAGCTTGAATGCTATTGCAATCTGGCAAGTGATAAGTTCTGCTTGTTAGGTGTTTAAGAAAATGTATGTGTATGAGAATTTCCCTGAAGTAACCACAGAGACCAGAAGGGGGCACCAGAATCTCTGGAACTGGAGTCCCAGTGGTTGTGAGTCTCCTTGTGTGATTGGTCTTCTGTAAGAGTATTTTTTAACCCTTAAGACATCTCTAGCTCGTTTTTAAATTAAAAAAAAAAAAAAAAAAAAAACATTGAGCTGAACTTTCACAAAATAAATCTTGAATTTGGACTTTAAGGGCACCACACCACATGTCCATGTGCTTCATCTGCTGCACAATCACCAAGCACGGTCCTCTACCGTGAGTGAGCCTGCTCTGTGGGTCAAGGGACTCATATCTAGGAGAAGAAAAATGCGAGCTCTGAGGTATGCAGGAACCTTAGATCGGAGTTCAGGAATCTTGGTGGAAGACTGGAGGAGCTTAGAAAGCACATTAACATACTCAGCTAACACACGATCCATAACACACGTAGTGGAGTGTGAAATTCTGTGTTGTCTTGGTGGAGAGGTTTACACAGTGAAGAGGGTTAAAAATTGCTTCTGACTCTACATCATAAACTATGTCAGAGTTAACACACAATAGCTAATGAAAATTGGCTGTCATACTGGAAATTTGAAGGGAAAAAAGCACCAGCAAGTTCTAATGGGATCAATACCTGACTTAAGAAAGGCTAAGCTGGAGGCAGTGTGGAGCCATTAGGCCATTCAGAGGTGATGGAAGCTGGCTGTCTCGACATGGGGGTGGAGGAAGAGAACTGTGTGAGTCTAAAACACTGAGGAAAGCCAAAGAAAAACTTCTGAGTTCACAACTTGTTGGGGGCTGCCCCTACTGTTAATATTCCTCAATGAAACATTCCAAGCTACGCAGAATTCTGGAAACAATAGAAAACTACTATAGAAATAGGTTCCACTACATCCCAGTCATGAGGGTGTCAAGATTTTCAGTCATGTATCCTCTTTCTATTGCTAAAGGGAGGGCATGAGTCTATTCACATGAAACGCCCACTGAAAACATTTCGATTATATGCCTATGCACACATTACAAGAGTTAAGGATATATTTGACTTCAACACCATACGCTTTGGTCAGAGGACATACGGGAACCGAGATGGAGGTGACCAGAGAGCTTTGCTCCTATTGGCCAGCTCCTTTAAGGCTTGTGGCATTCAGGGAGCTGGAGGAGAAAAAGTCACCAACAGGCTCATCCATCTATGACAGCTACAGGAAGGATCTGCCAGGCAAGATACGTCCTCTGTTGCAAAAATGGCTTAATTGTCATGGGGATGACCCAGTGATTTCTGGCTGGATTTGAGGCCTCTTCCACAAGAGGAAACTCATGCCTGGTTTTGTAAAACTGGTCCAGGGCTTATGGCTGGGGAGGTGCCAAACGGCAGACCTTCATTAATTAATTTTGTCTTGCTAAACAGTCATTCTGCTCAACTGCCTTCTGATTACTCACGTTTATAGATAAGTTGGGCTGTTTACCGCAGTACCAGTGATGCGCATGGTACAGCTGCTGTGCTGTGAACCCACTGTGGCTGTGTTACCTGGACAAGCACTGCCCCAGATGAGGTCTGTCAGCAGGAACCACTGGAGAAGGAAGGGCCTTCCACTCCTCCCTGTGCTCCACGGGCAGTGAATGGCTGCCTGGGTTAATCTCTCATCCATGCTCACATAAGAACTATAATTAAACTCAGTGGATCACAAGCCAAAAGAAGACATGAAGGAGGAGGAGATATTCTGGGAAGGGGAATGTTTCGGCAGGAAAGGAAGGTACTAGGAAAGGGGGATGGAGGGATGACATGCTCAACATTCTTATTTGCACGTGTGAAGCTATCAACGGAGAGATGACATGACAAAAGTTTTTTGTTTTTTGTTTTTTTGAGACAGGGATTCTCTGTGTAAACGCCCTAGCTGTCCTGGAAACTAGCTCTTTTAGACCAGGCTGGCCTCGAATTCACAGAGATCCACCTGCCTCTGCCTCCCGAGTGCTGGGATTAAAGGCATGCACCATTACAGCCCGGCTCCAAAATTCTCATATACACGGGTGAAATTGTCCAAGAAATTTTTAAATGGAAAAAGTTTAAAAAATGTATTTCCCTTCTAAAATAAAAAAAGATGTATTTGCCACTAAAATAAAAGATACTTAAGTATTATTAGTATTGTGTAGTGGCATTTCATTTGTATTTTAATAAATTAGCTTGCCTGGGGATTGGAGAGTAAAACAGCCCCACTGGTCAGCCTGACAGACCAGGCAGTAGTCACACTGGTTCCCATGGAGACTGGGTGGTGCACGCCTTTAGTCCCAGAACCAGAGAGGATTATAAAGTGGGAGGAGACAGTGTCAGACACAGTCTCATTCTGAGATTCCTGAGGCTCAGGTCACAGTCAGTGGCTGGCTACTTTGCTTTATGCATCTTCAGGTTGAACCCCAATTTCTATCTCTGAGTTTTTATTGAGTTCCAGTATTTTAAAGAAAATTTTATACAGTGTTCCAAATACAAACTGACCAATTTATTGATAAAATAAAGCTGCATAGATGTTCATCTTTATATTATCATTTCATCCAAATGTTATAAACAGAGAAACCTTACTAGTGCTCCATGTGGGAACAATCCTGGTCTTGGGCACCTCTGGAGGGGGTTCCTTGTCTCAATGTCCTGTCAGGTCTTGGTTTTTATCTTATTTTTATTTTTATAATATTTATACATATTTTTCTCTCATTTCATTCCACATGTCCTTTGGGTATATATCATGGCTTCCAGGTTAGGGTTTTTATGGGCTTCCTGAGTGTGCACTCTAGTGGGTCTCTTCAACTGTATCTATTTCTTGTGCCTTTCCTTGGGCTCTTCTCTTTCTGCTTGCTTTGTCTTATTCTGAGATGTTAGTTTTGGTTTTATCTTAATATATAACATTTTATTATTGTCCCTTAGAAGCCTGTTTTTTTTTTTCTTCAAATAAAAGACGAAAAGATGGGAGGTGAGGTGTGGAAGAACTGGTAGAAGAGCAAGAGGGAACCGTGATCAGTATACATTACATGGGGGAAAAATCCTGGTCCTGGCAAATAAATCACAGTTCTTGGGCAACTTAATAAATGTAAGCCACAACTGCCTAATTTGCAAAATGAGGTTCATAAAACATAAAATATTTTAAAGGCAAAGTAAGAATTTCAATTTATTGTAATGTTCTTTGGAGACATAGAAATGATATAGTAAAATTTATATTTCTAAACGATTCTAGATATTATAGAAAATTGATTTAAGAGGTAAGTGTAGCGAGAAGGCAGCCAATTAGAAGATTTATGCTAGAGATGTTAGAGGCTCCTGGGACATAACAATCAGTCTCACTGACTGATCAGATATGAGAGAGCCATCCTATGTCGAGGCTGCTGGCCTGAGCAACTCTGTGCATGCTGACCTCATCTACTAGGCGGGACAAGATCAGTCTGTCTCTGGAGAGGAGATTTGTGGCATGTATGAGGTAGAGGAAGGGCAACCATGAGCTCATTCATAGACAAACTGAGTTGGAAGTACCAAGGAGCCACTCCAGTAGAAATAGTCCAGAGGGTGCAAGGGGATGAGCTGCTGAGACACAGCTACAGAGTGAGAATGTAAGGATGGCAACTAGTGAGCTGTGGGGTACTGATTTGCAAGAGGGTGCAAATAAGGCTAGGAATACAGACTGGTTAAAAGAGTACGTAGACACAGCAGGCTGGCAGGAAACATGCAGGAACTATACGTAGAACTTCACATAGTTTCATGAGTTAGGAGATGCAGAAGCTGTTGGGTCATCAGGCTGCAAGGCTATGAGACACTGACGGAGATCAGGATGCTGGGGTAACTGACGTGGAAGGCAGGAAAGTTTGGGGGGTGTATGAGGAAGTGAGTAGGCGAGAGGAGAGGGATCACTGGAAAGAAGACAGAGCACGAGAGCCGACGGCACTGAAGAAGGCTGGGGTTGTGGGCAGAGGACTCTGACAATGAGAAACTGTTCAAGTCACTGAAAGTAACAACAAGGAGGGTAAGGAGGACATAACCAGATGGAGTGAGTCTGACAGAAACAGGGATCTGATTGGAGGGCACCGAGAGGCAAAGATATAATTCAGTACTTGAACAGGAATGGCTAAATCTCACAATGTGGATGGTGACTAGGGAGAAGGGAGAGAGTGGCAACTGAGTCATGACGAGAGGAGACAGCACCGACCGAGGTGGTTTGAAGAGGAGCCTATCGCTACTTCTTTCGGATGTTTTTGCATCCCATGTATTCTTCGTTGACTATTCTTAAAGAACTGTGGTTTTGATGGGCCAGTACGTCGTATATTCTGAGAAAAGTTTTCAAATGATTTACTACAGCTGGGTTTAGCTCTCACCTAGTGTAAGAGACGCCCTGGTCAGCCTCCTGTACTATGCACACCCCACATTAATGACTGGAGACAGTTGGTGGGGAGAAAACAATGTCAGTTTTAATGCTGTCCACTCTAAAAACATCCACTGTGGGCTAGTTCTCTCATTCAGACGATTCTGCCATCAAAGCCATTTGTAAATAACCTCGCTTTCAGCTCACTTATCTTCCTTTGTCTTGCAGTTAGAAGCTAACGTCACCCCGCTTGTTTCTAGATAAGTAGTGACATAATAAAACTAAAAGTCGAACATGGTCACATTGTTCTCACAGCTTCATATGGTAACAATTAATTATTCCCAAGGAAGAGTTGGCTCTGCATTGTGTGATCGTGCTCTTAGGTTTGAAGGAGGCCACGTGAATGATTTTTAGTTATATACCCATAACTGCGGATTTATTACAAATGCCTGTGCTGAATAACTTGAAAGAAAGACGACTATTCCAAGAAAGCTTGGTTGCCAAAAACTAGTTTAGAAAGCCTGGCTATCTAGCACTGAGTCACTGGAAGTGGAACAGGTCGACTGGTCTCACTGGCAGCCGTTCCACACGCAACACATGGTGCATTTCAAATGACTGTCAAGGTTATATATCCTTTTATTACAGTTTGTTTTCCTACTCACTATTTGACAGGATCTAAAAAATTAGCCAGCCATACATAACAAACTGCACTCTGAGCATATGAGGCCTTTGCATACAGATATTTTAGGCTATCTATCTGCCAGTTGGTAAAAGTACATCTATGCATTTAAAATGTTATTTCATAATTTGTTTCCAGCTGATGGCTAATTTGGGAAGATTTGCATGTGTGTTAGACATTTAAAAATAGCTTTGGTACTAAGAATATTGTGGCACTTAATTTGTTTTTGTTACTCACTAGTGCCGCCAACACTAAGAGCAGCCTGTCTGTCCTCATGATGACTCCTACGTCTTTGCGCAGTGGCTGCTGGGGTGAGGTGGTCCCCCTATGCAGGATCAGCACAGCACCTAGGCACAGGGTCAAAGGGACCATCTTTCCTGTACAGCTGTGCTGCCAGGTAGACAGGACAGACTTAGCAACTCGAGCCCACAAACTCTGCCTCAGTTGTCCTACCACAAAACAAGGTAAGCTCAATGACCATGTAGGACTGGTCTGTGGCTCAGTTACTGACGCTACTCACAGAAGAGTTTGGACTTTTCTTGCTCCTCCCAGCACACTAGTCTTCCCAGGACTTCCAGCCAACGGATGATCACAACAGAGGGAAATATGGTAAGAGAGATTCTAAGCTTTTCAACCACATGTCCCTTTTGTTTGTGAGAGTGTGCACATGTGTGTGGGCGTGGGTGTGCCATGGCAAGAATGTGAAGGTCAGAGAACCATACTCGGGTTGGCAGGCTTGTGAAAAAGCACTTCTACTCACTAAGCCACTTTGCACTTCCCTATTTTTCTTACGTATTAGCTCAGTGAGGAAAATATTTCCATTTTACAGATAAGTTATCTGTGACTAATAGGAGTTAGGGAACTTCAGAGATCCATAATCAGTGACTATAAACATTATGTTCTTCATTTATGTCTCATTTTTTTGGAGAATTTCACACACACACACACACACACACACACACACACACACACACACACACACACACCATTCTCTGCCCTCTCCACTGGGTGTCTGGCTGGTTTGTCCAGGTGCAGTCACAGCCGTTGTGAGTCCTTATGCACTTTCTGGTTTTCAGAAAGAAAAGTCTTTGGAACAAAATGAACGTGGAATACACATTCGATTTTGCCATTTCCCTCGGGCATTTAAACTATAGGTGGGGCGCTGTAATTAAAAGCATTCTTTCAACACTTTGAATGCGTTCTCCTGCTTCCTAGTTGTACAGTATTTGATGAGGAATCAGACGGTAATCTTATTGACCGTCTGTGTATGTCATGAGCTGCTTCTCTGGTTGCTTCCAGGATATTTTCTTTGTCTTTCTGACACAGTATGGCTAATCTGAGTTTATTCAGTGGGTGTTCAACAAGCCTCTTATATGCACAAAGGCTTGGGCCAAATCACCTTCCTCTCCTCAGCTACTTTTCCTTCCTTTTCTCTCTCGCCCCGGAGCTTCCATTCTGCATGCGCTGGTGCACTTGGGGGCATGCTCCAGCTTTTCCATTCTGCATGCGCTGGTGCACTTGGGGGCATGCTCCAGCTGTTCCATTCTGCATGCGCTGGTGCACTTGGGGGCATGCTCCAGCTGTTCCATTCTGCATGCGCTGGTGCACTTGGGGGCATGCTTCAGCTGTTGTTCCATTCTGCATGTGCTGGTGCACTTGGGGGCATGCTCCAGCTGTTCGGAAGACTGTTTCCTATACTCGGTTCTTTATACACAGAACAGGAGACATAGTCATCAAATAGAATAATGGAAGTTTAGTGTTTAATACTTAATAAAATTGTATTTTGACCGCGGAATCTGCCTATTGTGTGTTTCCATTCCATTGTAAAAGCCTGGCATTGAATGAGGTGAAGTGCAAGTGTTTTCGTCTCTGATGCTTCTGCTCATGTGCATACATTTCAACATGCAGCTCTCTTTCCATCTGTTCTCTAAGAATAGGAGACACTTCTACACATCTTCAGCTAATGGAAGTCACATGGGTATGCACATGGAAACACACACACACACACCCTTATAATATTGGAATCAGTTGAGAAACCACAAGTATTCAAATGCAGGAAATCATGATTTTATAAGATTTTAATATAATCTACTCTTGGGAGACAAAGCTAAGCAAACTCCATTTCTGCTCAGGAACTGCTCCAGCGTGCAGTTGCACTCCGCTGCGGCGAGGGCACAGCTGCAGTCGTCACCTGCGATGCCCCACTGGTATTGCGGCTTACTGCACTGCATCCAGACTGCCTTCCTGTCCGGAAAACCTCTAAGTACAAACAAGACTCTAAGTCCAGATTTCATTTTCCCTTGGTATCAAAATATGGTAATTTAAGAGCCCTGAGAAATACTTTGTAGTATTTGAAAGGAAACGTGTAACATTCTTTTATTAGAATCTCTGTTTGGCCTGTTTTTTCAGAAAACATAACACATGGCCCAGTTGTCTTATCAGTTTATCAAGCGACCAGGCTGCAAGCAAGTGGAGGTGTATGATATGACATCTTTCAAGACAATAGTTTTCTCAGAAGAGGAGTAATACCAATATACTAAGAACTTCTGTTAAAAACTAACTTAAAACAGAGACAATTTTACTATTATGGGGTTTCTTTCAATAAAACTAATATAAACCCTAAATTCATAATGTATTTTAATCTGTCTCTAAGTATTTAGAAACTTTATTCTTTTGTCTGTTAACAGTCTACTGTCCACAGCTTAGTTTAAACTCAATGGCTAACTAAATAATTTTCACATAGCGTAAAACAGACTCATCATGCTTCTTGATAAAGTATCTATTAATATATGCCTCATATCACACACAAATGTATGTACGATAATAATAAATGTATATATAACATGCTTTAGTTAGTTACTTTATAGATCACAATTAGTTTATCAGTATTAATGAATTATTTCCATGACAAGAGAAAGCTGGGGACCAGTGTCAGGAACACACACACAATTCTTGACTTCAGGAAACCAAGAACATGTAATAATAAATTAGTCAAAACCTTGGATGGCCACCAGAGATTTGAAATATGTTTTTAAAAGCATATTTTTCTCGCAATGTACAAATTTCATATTTTTCCTGATAAATCTGAGTTCATCTTCATAGTCTAAATTAGTGCAGCCAAACAGCTGAACACCAGAGTATGAATGAGATCCCGGTGTTCTACAAAGATGTGGACAAGCAGGCAAGAAAGACCTGAGCTTTCTGATTCTGACAGGAAGAAAAGTTAGTTGTAGGTATCAGGAACGGAAAAGAAGAAATGTGAAACTACATGTGCACGACAGCTTCTGAGTATGGGAGCCTGAATAACACACCTGTATGAAACACGCGTGCCCACACCACCAACTCCTGAGTACGGGGGAGACTGGATAACACACGTGTATGACACACGTGTGCCCACACCGTCAGCTCCCGAGTATGGGCAGTCTGAATAACACATGTGTGTGACACACACGTGCCCACACCGTCAGCTCCCGAGTATGGGGGAGACTGGATAACACACGTGTATGACACACACGTGCCCACACCGTCAGCTCCTGATGTGCTTGGCTGACTTCTAGCACTTTTGGGTAAACATCTCAGGAGAATAACTTGGACTCATCGAAATGAACTTGTCTGCAAACTTCTAAGATTTAGTCCAAATCCCGGCCCTTGGCTCTTTCTGCAGACCAGTTTCTGGCTTTTATGCTGCACAGGCTTCTAGATGCTATCAGCTTGCTCCTCACTGTTTCCCCAAACCCCTTCTCTCACAACTACTTACACTTCCTCTGAGAAAAGCAAAAGCCAGAAAACCCTTCTAACACTTCATTCTCTGAACTTCAAAATCAGACACAAGGATTTCTCACTGCACTTAAAAGCATCGTAGGCTGTGCATGGACATTTTTAGTTGGTGAGCTCCTAGCACTCTGTACTTCTCTGATGGTACACAGTACAGACATGCATCAATTCTAGAGGCTGTGTATTAATTTCTTACCAGAAATATCACCAGGATCTCACTGTAGTCTAACTACAATGAATGCAGAACGGGCTTTTGCTTTGCTAAGACTTTCAGGAGACAGGCTCAGCCAATTAGACAAGCCTAGTACTTTTGGAGTTTCCACTTCAGCTGATTTTCACTCACTGAGTACTACCTTAGATACTGGAGAGCAAAGACAAACAGCACACGACCTGACTTCTCAAGAAGGCCAAGTGAAGGACAGAGTGAGCAACACAAACAGACCCAGGTAATGTCAAGGCTCTAAAGAAGGACAACTTCCCTGCACCTGGTCGGACGCCATACAAGGTTTTCTGTTGAAGAGTCAAGAAATGAAAATACAGGAAAAACTCAAAACTCAAAAAACAAACACAAAGAAGTAGGATGTGCCTGATTATACTTGAGGCTCAGGATCAGGCCTCTTTTACCTTAAAGATTTCATTATGAATACAAAATGCATACCACTTGAAGTATGTGCTATCACATTTCAAAATCCACAAATCACATTACCAAGAAATGACAACATGATTAGCACACACCACAGTGAATTATCTTTGAAAAAAACATAAATTAAAGAGTAAAAATCAAAATATTAGCAAACAAAATCTTTGTAACTATATGTGTATTAAATTTTGCTCACAAAATGTAAAAGTTCTTGTAATTCACAAGTATTTCTTCAAATATAATTAAAGAGAATAAAAGTATTTATTTTATCAACTAAATCATATTCATACATGACCACCTCAACATTATAGACAAGTGGAATGCAAAAGAATGGTATGGGACAAGTGTCACGTGTGTGGTACATAACATCACAAAAACATGAATGCCTTCGACAGTGATCATCATCCAAGTGTGAGAAGCACGCCCCTGACGTCTCGGCCGGACATGTCAAAGCACAGCTCTGTTAACTCCACTCATTTTCAGGTTCCAGGTAAGCTAACAGACAAAGAATGTTCTCAAAGCTATTGTTAATTCTTAAGTCTCTAGGTCAACTCTTCAAACTTTAGAGAGGCAAATTGTCTCAGTTAGAATGACTGGCTGCCTTGACCGCTGTTATTTCTTGTTTCGTAGTGACCAATGTCCTGTTGAGTAGATCATCATGTAGAAAGAACATGATGCGGAAAACATACATTTTGGGAATGTTACTATTTAGACAATTCTGTCAAATTCCTAACACCTTAAGCTACAGCTACAGAATTTGTTTAGGGGACAAAGCAGACTTCAACAGGAGTTTTCCTAGGAAGATTTATTGAGAGTGAAACAAAAGTGTGAAGTAGAGAATACATAGTATCAATAGAGGTAATAAGAATAGAAAACAAAACCCTGCCCAGTACTAGCATCTACACAATGGTCTTAAGCACACAGTAACCAGAGTCGTCTTGTCTCCCACTCCTCATCCCCATTCTGCCTCTTAGAGTAAGTAACTCATTACTGAAGGGAAAATAAAACTCCAACCAAAATTTACAAAGAACAAATTTTTTCTAATATAACCAATTGATAAAGTTTAGTATGTAATCAAATAAACTGCATTGAATTTAGAGACATTTCCCTTAATTAAAAAACAATAGGGGCTAGGGAGTTGGCTCCACAGTTTGGGGTGCTTGCTTGCTCTGGAGTCCATGACTGGAACCAAGCCCCGAAAATTATTCTCTAAACCCCACACGAGGTGGCAAATGTGTGCCAACCCACATTATGACAGAACAAACAAATAAATGCAACAGAAATCCCAATAAAACAACAGCAGAATGGTTTACTTTTAGTATTTAGAAGTATGGACATTTTTGAATTAAATGTAATTTAAAAAAACCCTGGAGATTATTAGTTCCAGTTTAAATTTTTAATATTCAAAAACTAATGATTTCAGAGAACATTCAAACAATTCTAGTCATGAATAAGAATATAGGATTACAGATTCCTTGACAGGTACAATCTGGTATAGTTCTGAGAAGGTAAAGCAGGTTTGTCCTCACTGGAACATGATGAACTTTGACTTTTAAAGTCTGGCTTTCCAGCCACGCACTCCACTGCACCTCAACAGCACATTAAGGCTTAATAGCTTGATCTGAGTTATTTAAGAAAAAAAAAAATTCTGGCTAAAAGCCAAATTCAAGTGCTTTTTTTTTTTTTTTTTGTAGAATAACATATCTATTTCTAACTTCTGGCATGCTTTTCTCCTTGGACTGAATCCCTGACAGACATCTGTATTTTGTAATCTATCCTCCATTTCTGGCTCTGAAGACAGATTCTGAGTTCTACCCCAACAACCCGTCTCTATTTGAGTTCATTGGTGTGACAATCATAGTACTCAGAAGGAGGTTGGGAGGTCATACAGACAGCAGCTTGCTGCTCTGGACAAGATAACTCTTAGCCATAAAAATCAATGACATTTAGAGACTTGTAGGAACTGTTCTGTGACAGTTTCACTTCGTGGAATGGTTTGCTGCAGCACATCATGGCTTTATGCAAAGCCAGCCGCTAGGGAGCTTACACTTTTACCTCATTCAAGGATGCGAACACTGACATCAATCACTGGCTTGGATCTAAAATCAAGGCTAGGAAAATACAAAGTCTCTAGGACATTAGTACTGATTTATTCATAATAATTCACCACTACTGTGGCTGTGATTCTTTGTTCAATCTTGTTTTCAATCTACCTTATTCATTTCTTAGTATTTTATAGCCAATTTTTCCTTAAACAACTCTCCAAATTTACATGGTTGGTTCACTTACTTGCTACCCGACCTTAAGCTAATTAATCTTAAGCAAGCTTCATATGAGTGAGACAGGGAGTGTTCACTATATGTGCAAGAGCAAAGCTAGAGTGTAGGACAACTGCAAGCAACCTTCTGGCAATGCAGGGACTGCCTGTGGATTTAAGGTCTGTGGGTTAGGGAAATGACACAGTGCATAGTACTAGGTGATACACAGCTGATTAAAGTTAATGGGTCACACTGGTCAGTCTTCACATTACTGAAAGTGAAGTAAGCAGGCACGTTGTGCCCACTGTGATGCCAACACTATGTTGCCTGTGAAGTAACCATTCCAGAATTCAATTTACATCTAGTCAAGATCTTAACAACTGCAAGATTACAAACAGTATGAGGGATAAGGAAGGTGTTAGATAGGGTTAATACCACAACCAATGGTCCACAGCATGATAGGACATGTTCCAAGTCAGAGAATCCTTTCCCCCAGCAAACACATGGCACAGGAGGGGGACAAGTATAAATGAAAAGAGATAGCAGACATGTGTCAACCAGTGCAGCCTGGTGTGGGGGCGCACACAATGTTCGCTACACAGTTTGAAGACCTCAGTTCAGATCCCTAGAACCCACATAAAAGAAGCTGTCCATGGCAGCATGCATCCGCAAACCACTGGGGAGACAGAGATAAGAAAGTCACCAGAGCAGGCTGGCCAGCCAGCCTAGCCAATCAGGAAGCCTGTCTCAAAACAGAGGAAAGCAATAGAGGGAGATACCTGACTTTGACCTCTGCCCCTACAAGCACACACACACACACACACACACACAAATAAAAAGGAGAAATCTATAAATTAATGCAATCCATGAGCCTCAGTGGAATCCTGAGTTGGACAAATCAATTATGGAAACAAGGTTTCATTACTTCAAGGAGAAACCACGCCGAGGATTTGTAAGGCATGGTAGTGCACTTCCTTGGCTCTGAATAAGGCAAATCTAGGAATTTAGTTGATGATTATTTTAACTCAGTGTCGCAGAATCCATCTGAGAGTGAGTTAAAGAACTGACCAAGGTTCCTCTGAGATTATTCAAGTCAGTTGATAGATGACTCTCCCTCTCTTACACACACACATCACCACCACCACCACAAACAACCACCACCACCACCATCACAAACAACCACCACCACCACATCTTTCATCTTCTCATGACCATTGCCCTTTGACGGGTATTTATTTCCTAGGGCTAGCTAAGACTCTTTTGTATTCTTTGCACAAAAAGCAACCAGACCAATAAGTGACTCAAAAAAGAAATAAAACAAAATACAAACAACAAAAGTCCTAGGAAGAACATGAGGGTTCCAGTGGTGGCCTAGAGTCAACATGTGACTCAGCTGCTTCTGCAGAGTCCCAAGTGTCTCAATGCTACTATGTGGCTGATAAAGTTGTGAAGAAATCATTGCCATCTGCAAGTCTGAGGTATTCAAATTGGTGACACCAATATTTAGAAAACTATGTGACACATGCTTTTGATTTAGATCCGTTTTATACAATGTAAGATGATCTGTAATATGGTAGAAATTTATTTCATAATTATAGAAGCAATATGATGCATTATAGAGTAGAATATAGTTTGAGTGGAAAAGAAGAGATTTAAAAATGTGCTGAGGGAAGAAGGCTCATTTTGGGGGACAGAATTTGTGGATTGGTAAATCTGAGGCACAATGACTATATGTGAAGGTGCATTTTGGGAAAGACATCTCTAAACTCATGTCCTAAAGTGCCTCAAATTCAGTAAGCCACAGCAGGACATCTGTCTAAAAAGAGCACATCCATCTAAGCTAAGATCCTGGCTTTGCCCTGGACTGATGGTATGGCCTGAGGAGCCTTCTTTAATCTCCGTGAGCCTTAGCGTTTCTGTATAGTGAGTAAGAGTAACAGCTATGATGCAATTAGAATGAGTTTTGTAGCATGAGCAACAAAGTAGTCTACTTTAAAGTGGCCTGCACAAGGTAGGCACCAGCAGGAAAACAGTGGATGGGAGCAGAGCTAAGAACATGTCAGAAATGGCCCTTCCAGTCCCCAGATCATAGGTTTGCTATGACTTGGCAAAGTCTGTCAGCCACCACACAGCAGCACATGGGTGTGTGAGGTTCCGCAGTCAGGACATTACTCGCCTGCAACAATTCCTAGTCTGCTATCTGCTTGTGGTTCTATTGCTGGTCCCTCCTTTCCAAACTCTGCACTTTCTCTGAGTATGACTTCTATTGCACACGCTGCTGCTCTAATTCTATGAGCAGAACTCTTCAACTATTTCTCAAATAACTATTGCTAGTTGCTGAACTGCCAGATCATTTCTAAACTTGTGATAAAAATTTTACAATTACTCCATTACAGCCTTAAATTATAAGTGTCCACTGAAGAACTGATCTCTACCATACTCTGACTACTCCATATTTTCTGACTTTTCAAACTCCCTTTAACGGTAGCATTCTACCCTGTTAGTTTCCTAGAACCGACCCAAAGAGTTATCTTTAATTTTTCTCTGGCCAAGTCCAGACACTAAAAATACAGAGGTGTTGGAGGAGGCCACTTGTTGGTTCCCAGCTGCTTAGCCCAGAAATAATCACATAGAAACTGTATTAATTAAATCACTGCTTGGCCCATTAGCTCCAGCTTCTTATTGGCTAACTCATATATTAATTTAACCCATTTCTAGTAATCTGTGTATTGCCATGTGGCTGTGGCTTACAGGCTTAAGTTCTGGCATCTGTCTCCAGCGGGGCTACATGGTGTCTCTCTGACTCTGCCTTCCTTCTACCTTGCTATAGGCCAAGCCAGTTTCTTATTCATTAACCAATAAAAGTAGCACACAGAAGGACCTCCCACACCACTGAGGTACATTACAAACTGCCTTTCTGTACTTCCCCCAACTTTTGTTTTTTGCTCTCTGAATCAAAGTAAGTATGTGGAGCATGCACTCGGAGTTCAGAGGAAGACTCTGGCTGTCTTGCTGTTCCTCTCCAATTTACTCCTTTGAAATCATCTTTCACTGACCCTTGAGTGAGGCCAGCAGCCAGCAAGCCCCAATGATCCTCTCTCCTCTATCCACCACTGTGCTCAGAGCTGCAGGCACCCACATAGCCACACACAGCTTTTTATGTTTGAGCTCTTACCTGCGGAGCCATCTTCCCAGCCCCTCCCTAACATTCTAATGCAGAATAGTAAACATCAAACACTCCAGCTGTCAAACACAGTCCTTTGTTTCCAGGAAGAAACAGTTCCCTTCCCCCATCCTTAAGTGCAAGAGTCTTTAATAGGAAGAGAGAAATAGGCTAATAAAATTTCCACCACCAAATAAAGTGACAGGACAAACATGACTTCAGTATTCTTCCAGTTGGCAAATGGTTTCCATTTACTCTAAAAGCACATTGTGCTGGAAGACTCCTCCCACCTCCTCTCTGAGGGCTAGAAATGCTATCACGTCAAACTATTGACTGCTTTTTATTTCCAAAATCTCATTGACTGTTTAAGTTTTGTCTAATTCTACCTGGACAGACTTCACTTAAGGAACTACAAAGTGAGGTTTCTTACTACACCACCGAATGGTGATGCATCCCACAGTGAGGCCAGAAGAGGAGAGCTTTGGAGCAAACAAAAGAAGCCAGCTGGACACCGTCCTTGGGGTTGCTCCTGCCTTACAGTGGGACTGCTCAAGTCTCCAGCATCTTCTTTTTCTTTCCTCCTCTGCAAATTAATACTAATCTTCCCTTAGCTGGGTATGGCCAAGTGACCTCAGTCTGGACTTTGGATCTTGGCAGCACAGTAGTACAGGATGTGGGCGGCTTAAGGCAGGAGAATGACTTCTGTCTGTCCTATCCTTTTCCTATGCTAGAGCAGAAATAAGGTACCCGAAGTCTGTGCAGCCATCTTGGACTCTGCAGACATCTAGTGCTGGAGAGAGCATGAGGCTGTGTAAGGACAGCCCTAGGTTAGCTACTCCAAGGCTTCCCGCAGGAGAGGGGGATGAACTAATGTTCTGTTTAAGCTCTTGGTAACCTGTATTTTCTGAAAGAGGAAAACCAGCTCCAGCAGTGTTTCCCATACTCCTGGGACTCTTGGCAGAGAATCACACAGCTTCCAGGGTCAAAACCCTGTGACTTCATGCACTTTCCCGAGGGAAGATGCCCAAGGAGACTCAGACCCTTTCCTTCTCTCTGACATGAGGGTACCACCGAGCCCTCTACAGGGCTGGCTCCAGCTAACGTGAGCCATACTGGCACAACTGCATCCTCTCTTTCCACAATGTGCGCACTCTTACAACAGACTTCTCATTGCTCTGACATCTGCCAGCCACCTTTGACTTTTAAGAGCTTTCTTCGTTTATAACCCCTTTGCCATAACCTGCCAAGGCTCTCATTTCCAGTCTGTCTTTGCTTTCTCCTTTCCATCTTTACAGACTCTGGGCCAATCTACTCTAAGGACTGAGCTGCCAACGGCTTATGAAGCTATAAAGGGATAGATGAATTCCAGAGTCTCCAAGGAGTCAAAGCAACATAACACAGGACTCACGGACCCATAGAGATCTCAGTGTGAATCCTAGTTTTATCTCCTTCTTGTTTTCTCAAGTTACTTAACTTCTTAGACCCCACTTACCTTCTATCCAAAGTGGAGATCACAGTACTGATTCATGAGCAACAGGGATAATGAAGAGACACGACTGAGAAACAGCACATTGTGAATGCGTCACCTCCTTGTCCTCAATGGAGTGGACACAGACTGGACGTGGACACCACGACCACAGCCTGCAGCTCTACCACTCACTCCATCCCGGCTCAGCCTGTTCTTGTCAAATCAGACTATTCTACTTTCTAGAAATATTATGTTCAGCTTTCTCTATTCAGTTCTGAACATACTTATTTTTAAAGGTACTGGGAACTGAACCCAGGACCCCACGCATGGTAGACAAGAACTCTACCACTGAGCTAATTCCCAACCTTGTCAGTAATTTTTAAAATACACCTTCTCCTTTATTTCTTGAAATCCTACTTCCTCACCAGTGACCACCTAGATAGCCATCTCTTCATGCAGCCGTGTTGTAGCGGCTCCAATGAGCTGTAAATTTCCTTTGTTAAAAGGCACACTCTTGGCATCTTCTCCAGTGTACAAGAGGTCATGCCTGGCTTGTGCTGTGCCCTTGTCCCTCCTAGGAAGCGACAGGCAGCTTGAGAATAGAGTGAGAGCCATCCCACTACTCAGCACCTAGCCCTGCTCGCCTCCTCTGTCTACTGAGGTGATCAGAAGTTCTTTGGGATCTATCTATTCCTAGACTGATTCAGACTTTCACAACACCACAAAAACAGAAGGATTAAAAATGTACTCGGGGAATACTCTATTTGTATTTCCTCTTTTCATCCAAAAAAGGAGGCGGTGGCTTCTGGAAGTTACGACTCTCAGTAGCTGGTCCAGCACTGTCCATCATCCACAAACATTTATTAGTGTCCACTGGGTACACGCATTTCCCCTCTCCTTGATTCTGAAGACTCCGGCTCAGCTTCTCACTTCCTCCAGGCCTATCCAGATTTTTTTTTACCATTTCAACAATGAATCTCATATCTGGCTTTGAGTACTTCTCCTAAAGATGATGGATAGGCGCAAAGCCTTCTGGGACACATTAGTACAGCTGCCAGTGGGCAGGAGGTGCTTATAAAATGGAAAGCTCGGGATTCTGGGAACACATGTGCAACTATAAGTGAACTATAAGCAGCCCCATGCTGCTGAAAAGAAACACCCAAGACTACTTCCTTTTATTCTTCTTAAGCTATGTGAGGAAGAGAGAAATCACACTACACTGTGAGCCTCTATAATCTCTGCCTGTTGGGTCCATGTGCTCTAGAATTATATGGTGACTGTAAAGGCAATTTTACAGCAGCAACAGTATTCTCTACGTTATTTCGTAAAGCCAATTATATATGCCTGACCTGGGATATTTTCACATAATTATAAAAAAGAAAGGAAAAAAATCACACAACTATAAAATTTAATGAGGTTTTAGTTTGGTATCTAGACAAACAATGGGTTAAAAATGTCACTAGTAAATTACAACCAAATCCATGCTAATACAGAGATATCAATACACCATACTATAAACCAATTCCAGGCTAATTGGGAGATATCAATACACCATATTATAAACCAAATCCATGCTAATCTAGAGATCCCAATACACCATATTATAAACTCAATTTTTTTAGAATCACAAAATTATATGATTAAGTGCTGAAACCTCATTATCACTGTGAATCTGTGCAATTGCTATGCCACAGTCGCTGCCCTGGCCAGTGCAGGCACTGATTTTAAACTGCGGTGAGAAGTGACCTCCTGTGTCTTGAGTGATATGGGAGCCTGTCTACCGAAGATGATGTCAGGGATAGGGACGGGACTAAAGTGGCATGGATCATTTTGGCAGGTACAAGACAAGAAGCTAGAAAAACAGTAAAAAAAAATTCTATTTTTTCTTCCTTTCATATTTCCATTTTAGGGGAGAGTCTTTCTAGAGCCCCTCTGCCAGGGATGGCCTTCCTCCCAGGGCTACTCCCCTAGGGTCCACCCACACCAGCCTGTTTTGCTCTCTAGGGCTGCTCTCCTTGCTGCATCTGAATGTTAACTCTCCCTGCCTTTGCTCAAGTCTCAGTGGAATCTCTTCCCACACTGGACATAAAGACACCGCTGATGATGTAGCTGTGAGAAAGGCAATGTCTCCTCAGATAGTCACTTTGTCAGCAAAAGCCTCTATTAACCACACACAGATCCAGCATTCCCCGGAACTACCACAACACCAACAAGCCGCCAACACAAAAGGTGACCTTCCCACCTTTTGTGGGAAGATGGGGCTTCTTCTCTAAAAGCAAATTCAGAGTTTCTTCTTCTTTTAGAAGATTTATGTTCTTGGATTGGTCAAAGAGCTCTATGGAAAGCCCAAAACAACCCTGGCTATTGGCAAGGCTAATGGGTGATCTCCACAAACTGATGGCAAGGCTCTATTGTTGAAGACGACATCTGTGTAATTCCCTGAACACAGAGGAGTCAAGCTGGTGCCTACCTAGAGTCTTCACCCCTACTGATCAGTGTTCGTGTTACTGGAAAGTACTCTGTACACTACCAGAGGAGAGAGGTAAGCACCAAGCCGGCTACAAACCTGACGATCTACAATGTGAGCTGCACAGTAGAGGCACAAATGTAGGAATAACTGACCACCATCTAAATGGATTTAAGATCAGCTCCGTAGGATGGAACCCATTCCTGACACTGCTCAGGGGACACAGAACCCAAGATTAGATAGGCCAGGGACCAAGGGGAAAAATAAAACCACTGTTCTGCTGAAGGAACACAGACAAAATGACAACATCTGCTAAACTCATAGATCAGGGTCTTGCTCAGCCATCTCAGGAAGCTTCCTCCTGCAGCTGACTGGAACAAAAACAGAATCATAACTGGGCAATGTGCAGAGAGACACTTCTCAACATTTGGTCCTGAATGGGACATCTCTTCCCCTCAGGGTTCAGGCAACTCTGTGGAAGAGGAGGTAAGAGCACTGAGGATGGACGGTACCAGGAAATCACACCTAAAAGCAGGTCCCAGGACCAGCAGTAAATGGACAACACAAAACAAATTCAATGGTATTTTTGGAGGTTATTTTTGTGTCCTAACACTTTGGGCATTTCCCTCCTTCTACGTCCTACATCTTTCTTTAGCTATGTTAACAGTTAATCTCTCTTGCATTTACTTTTACTGATTTAAAGCTACTTTGGCATATTATTGGATAATTATTTCATGATAAAGTAAAATGGTAATTTTATTTTCTTCCCCACAATTCCCAATAGTGCAGGGCTCACTGTTACTTAGGTAAACCATCTAGAATAGTCTCTTCCCAGATATTTATGTAGAGCAAGGGCTTTGTAGTCAGACAGATAGGTGTGAAGTTGAGACTCCCCTTACTAACAAATTCTGTGATCCAGGAACAGTTCAGTTTACCCAACTGTAAAATGGAGATGATGCCCATTTCATAGCAAATTAAAATTTGTTATTCATTCAGTGTGGCTTCGCTTTGATTTTTATAGCAATATTAATTCATTATTAACTGTTACAGCAGCTAAGAGTACCTGAGTTCCTAACACCGTCTTCTGTTTGTTTTAGACACGGGCACTCACAGGCGCACATTCCCCCCCACAGATACATGTAATTAAAAACAGCTCTTCAAAAAAAGGAAAAACCAATCGTTCCTACTTTTAAGCTGGATGAGTGGAAGAGAACTGGGCACAAGTGCACTGACTGTCTTCAGCATACACTTCTCTCCCCTGGAATCAACAAACGACACTACTGACTTTGCTTGTTCCTCCTGTCCCCTGTGCAGAGACATTTAAGGAATTACAAGATGATTATTTCTCATTATGTACCAAGAAGGAATATGATGAGTTCTCTAAGGAAATCATTCAATTAGGGAATTTTGAGATCTGAAGGGCAAATTTACATGGGAGAAATAAATTTGTCACTAACATAAAATGTCAGAGCACTTCCCTGGCTAAAGATGTTTTCAAGGGGTTAGATAGATGCTCAGGGGTAAAGGGCACCTGCTGTCCTTCCACAGGGCCTGAGTTCAAGTCAAGGTACCTGCATCAGGTACATTACCCTTATCTGTAACCCCAGCTCCAAGTGATTCGATGCATCTGGCTGCCACAGGTACCACAGATCAAGTTTATAAACCCACATGCAGAGATACACATACATATAACTAAAAGATGATAAAAAAAAGACCTTAAAATACTTTAAAAAGACATTTTCTAATTTTACTCTTGTTCCATCAATACTGTGCTTGTTTCCTCATTAATATTCTGCATATAACAGTCAGGCTAAATATTATCCCTCCATAGAAAGTAACACAACGGATCTACGTAAAAATTACAATGTCCATCCGGTGTGGTGGCAGAAGTCTTTAAGCCTGGAATTTGGGAGGCTGAGACACTTTCTAGGCTCTCTGAATTCAAGTGCACTCTGGTCTATATATACAGCAAGTTCCAGGTTAGCCAAGGCTGTACAGTCTGGTCTATATATACAGTAAGTTCCAGGTTAGCCAAGGCTGTACAGAGAGACCCTGTCTTAAAAACAACCCATTGCCAAGTCAGAAAGTAGACATCTCAAATTGGAATCCTTACAAGATGCAATAAGTTGAGGGAAAAGGTGACCCTGGAAACTGCCACACAAAATCACACACCAGGAAGTTCTTACACCTAAGCCCATTTAAAACAACACTCTTTACGGGTTGGTGGCATTTTTCAATCCCAGTTCTTGTTATACCACATATACCTTCATTTTGTTGACATGTCAGTATTTAAATTTATATGATAAAATCATTAATGGACACAAAATAAAGTCATTTTGGTTTCTATAAATATTAAATTTAGGGTTTTTTTTAGAACCTATGGTTAGATGAATAATATAGGCA
Organism: Alexandromys fortis; assembly: GCF_014885135.2. Lineage (NCBI taxonomy): Eukaryota > Metazoa > Chordata > Mammalia > Rodentia > Cricetidae > Alexandromys > Alexandromys fortis. The sequence goes on along the minus strand of NW_026067896.1, from coordinate 2,106,082 downwards.
TGTTCCTATATGTTCCATTAAAATTCCAAAATAAATTTACTAACATACTATGAGTAACTTCTTAATAATTAACTTTAAACTTAATTTACGTTAATTAACTTCTTAATACTTCTACATAGCAGGCAGCAGGAACCCAGGCATTCAAGTATTTACCACTAACAATTTTTTGAGTGGCCCTATTTAGTACAAGAACAGAGTGGTAAGCTATGCGATCCCTTTCTCGAGACACACAGTCTAGGAATGGAAGAAGATATGGAGAAACAGAATAAAGTGAAAGGCAGCATCCAAGTAGTGACATCAGTGCTCCAGGGTTCAGGAGGGCGGCGGCACATCTAGATACGCTGTCCGAGAAGCTTTCAGGGCTCAGACAGAATGTTAGCTAATCCAAGAGTAGACAGGACTCTAGTTTTCAAGAAAGGAGAAACTGACAGTGTGTTGGCTTATTTAATTTTACTATTGTTTTACTTGAGAGTCAAGAGGGAAGTCAAGTAAGTTGAGGCACTACATGGAAACAGACTGCCTGTGGGCATGCCTTTGGAGCATTTTCTCGATGGCTAGTGGATGTAGGAAGGTCCAGCTCACCATAGGCCGTGCATCTCAAATCAGGTAGGTCCAAGCTGTATAAGGAAGCTGGCTGCCATGAGAGCAAGCTGGAAAGCAGCATCCCTCTGAGTCTTCACTTCAGTTCCTGCTTGAGTTCCTGTCCTGATTTCTCCCAATAGTAGACTGTGACCCAGAAGTGTAAGCTGAAATAAATCTTTTCTGCCCCAGACTGTTCTGGACATAAAGTTTATCAGAACAATAGAAATCAAACTAATAAACAAGGACAAAGTGGGTAGTTAAAGTTGGTTTGGTAAATACAAATAGGCTAGTTTAACTAAAGCATGTTCAATGTCCAGGGCATGCCAGGTTATCACAGCAGGCATAGCAGGGTGACAGACTCACGGAGCATTTCCCTCGGTGAGCCATGTGATCTCTCTGTTCCGATACGATTTTGGAAGGGCGAGGCTGGATGGCATGGAAAAGTCTCGTGACAATGTCTAGGTGCTTGTGTAAGCTGAGTAGAGACGAAGACTCACTATGTGTGAGGCACTGATTTAAGCATATTAACTATAATGTCCCATTTACTGTAATGGCCTGCAATTACTTTGGAAGGTTGATAACGACAACTGTTACTGTTAGGAAAGGAAACAGTTGAAAGTCTGGGAAGCCCAGAAGTTTGCCTAAGGAGACGGTCAGAAGAACCTCACAGCCCACAGAATCTGCACTACACCACACTCTCCAGGGGCACCTTCCATGCTTTCCTTCCACTCAGGTTAGCCACGCTTTGGACCTGAGGCTCCAGAACAGAATTCAGACCATTACAGGACAAGGAGGACAACAGGAGGGTTCCCTTTGGAAGAGGACGTAGGGAGACTCTTCTACCCATCAACAACCAAAGAACTGTTCATGCTCGACGGAGCTCCCAGCACATGAGTGGCGCAGATGCTTTCTGACCCCTAAGAGCAACTCTAGGACCTGAACCTTTAGGTACAAAGGAGAAAATCTGAGCTGAGCTGATCCTGTGACTGATGCTACATAGTTTCTGTTCTCAACTTCTCTAAGGAAACAAGACAATTTGTAAGATCCTAAGATTGCAACTGAAGAGTTGCTTCTGTCCATGAGATCCGTTCCCAGACACATGTTAAATTCTGTTGCTCAAAGGAAGAACATGAGGACAGACAGCTCCAGGATCTCAGGAAACGGCATCAGGACACTTCTTCTATCTGTTGTGTCCTGTTGCTTTATCTTTCCTGTGAACGCTATACTACTGTATACATAGAATCCTTGCTGTGAATTCTAGAGCAAGCTCAACTTCCAGAAACCGCGGCCCTGTCTTGTTCCCTAGGACGGTATCTCTACTTTGAACTTTACCCATACATTGGTAATAAATATATTTTTTAATAAGTTATAAAACATTGTATGACCAGATACTGACTCTGGCTATTGAGAATAGCCAAGCTTCCTGTATGCTGCTTGGATCCCTGGAACTCCCCCTGATCTTTAATGCTTTAGGTGGTCCAGAGACAGCAAACTATCTTTCTCCTTTTTACACATGTGCATGCATACAGCACACACATGAATGTACTCATCTTTGCTACTACTGACAGAAGAAATATGTTTGCTCTAATATTTTTTCTTAATGGTCATCATTTTCACATACTTATTTTATTTTAGAAAGATAAAAGCAGCCACTACACACCTGCAGCACATCTCCGAGGTCCGCTGTGCTAAGATCCGGGTCCTCTGTAGTGTTGAAAGGCACAGGAGTTATCCGCACCAGGGTGAGCACGCGAGGCTCCGGATACCTCCACAGCATCATCCCTGGGCTCTCGTCTGTCTCACTACAGAACAGGACTTCATAGGCACCAGGAAGTTTCAAAGATTCTGCCAAATGAAAACAACACTGCAAGTTTTTAAAAAGGAACACGTTGATTTCTCAGAGAGAGAATTAAAAAAAATCACATAAAGAAACTAACTGATCAGTTTAAATAAGATTTGAGACAGAAAAAGTCAATTTCAAAGAGGGACTGATTGGTGTCATCACTCCACACTGTCAGTGTGAATGGACCTCTTTCTCGTGCTCCAGGGCTATCACAGGGACTGGCTGGTTCATCACTCCACAGTCAGTGTGAATGGACCTCTTTTTCGTGCTCCAGGGCTATCACAGGGACTCGCTGGTTCATCACTCCACACTGTCAGTGTGAATGGACCGCTTTCTCGTGCTCCAGTGTTATCACTGCACTCACTCCACGCCACACATGGCACACGCACTCACGTGGACACTGCCTGTACTCACCAGCATCCTGTAGGTACTGAAAGGTGCCTGTCCGCAGGTCATCTGAACTTGGTTCACTTTTCAGAGCTTGAGTCTTATCCACAGGAGATGGCATTTGGGGTGCTGATTCAGGAACCGGCACTTCAAAGCTCCCCTCTTCCTGAAGATACCCATTGAATAATTCATGCAGAAGGGACAAGCAATTCAAATGCTCTTGACCCCAGAAGACCTTCAAAAGGGTATGAAAATATTAACAGTCTTTAAACATAAATATTTCTTGAGAATAATTAGGTACAAATCATATTTGAATTAATGTGATGCTATAATCATGTTCAGTATAATTAATAATAATAAACTACAATTTCCAAGAAATAATAATTTATTGTTTGAAATTCTAATACTTGAATAACCTATCATGAGTTGTGTGGATAAGAGTAAAGTTTAAACTTTAGATTAGTGATGATATTACAATGGTGTGAAACACTGTTTGCCAGTTCATTCAGCAAGAAGGAAAAAGAACGTTTCTTAAAGTTCAAGATCAGGACACACAGGTTCTCTTGGCCAAATATTAATAAAATGGTAACAGTCTCATGGGTGACTTCTTCCATTTGTCAGAGATCAGTCCTAACAGGAGAGAAGGAAGCTGCCCCTGTATGGTTCCTGGAGTCTGTGTTAGGGAGACCTCTAAATGTGGCTGACAGTTGTATGGCTGGGGCAGACGAAGGGGCCACTGGCAGTGGTACTGGGATTTCTCTACTGCATGTACTGGCCTTCTGGGATCCTATTCTCTTTGGCTGTTTACCTTGCTCAGCCTTGATGTAGTAGGGAGGGCCTTGGAGTTTCCATAAAGCAAAGTGCCTTACCCTCTCTTAGGACTAGAGGGGATGGGGTGGGAGAGTGTGGAGGGAATGGGAGGAAGGGAGGAAGTGGAAATTTGGATTGGTATTTTTTTTTTTTAAAAAATCTAATTAAAAAAGGAAACTAAAAAAAAAGTTGAAAGATTGCAATTTTTGGTTGATTTTAAGAAATGCACATTTAATGCATCCCCTTTAGTGATAAACTAGTCACTAAAATTTCTATCATTGTGAATCTTTTTTTTATTAATTTATTTATTAAAGATTTCTGTCTCTTCCCCGCCACTGCCTCCCATTTCCCTCCCCCTCCCCCAATCAAGTCCCTCTCCCTCCTCAGCCCAAAGAGCAATCAGGGTTCCCTGCCCTGTGGGAATCTTGCAACTTTTTTGATTTCCAACAATCCTGAGGGACATGAAATTGCATGATGATGTTAAGAGCTACCTAAGTATTATCAAGAAAGAGAATAGAGAATCTCATGCATTCCATACCTGGCTATAGGCATGAACAAGAGGTTGGGATATAATATACCAAATTTTAATAACCGAGCATCATACGCCTAAGGAAGTTGCAACTATGACACAGCTCTGTGTGTTGGGTGGCGCTGACCTGATACAGGTTGACTGCTCTATTATTAGAAACTCCACACAGTAAAAAGTTTCCCCAGACATTTCCACTCTCAGTTTTACAACCAAGAGAAACCAAACTGTATGTTCATGGAAAAACCTGCCTACAGCTGTTCACAGAAGCATTTTCCGGGAATAGTCCAAAGTGGAATGATTCCAAAACTCCCTCAACTGATGAATGAATGGTAAGAAGATACTCTAAGGTTTGACTGAATACACCAACAACAGCAGCAAGACCCCAACCCACTGAACTATACTGTGGGAACAGGAAAATGAGATGAGATGACCCATTCTTCAGTCACGCTGTGAAGATGGACACCATCATTCCATATACTTCCTTATCACACAAAAAATTTAAATTTTGGTGAAGTATTTCAAAACAAAACAAAACAACAACAGACCAGTTAAAAACCTGTGGGGAAAATCTGGTGGCCCCTACAGACCTGTAGCAGACCACCTCTTAAATCCACGGCTATCTTTGGTATGGCCTGCTGTGGGCCTGGATTGCCACTGTGTTTACACCATTTGGCTTCCAGATTGACAGTAGCAGAGAATGGTCCCATCAGAATCCGGCTTCTGTCTCTGAGGCTTGTTTTAAGGAGAAAATCACTTATGCTGAGGAGGAATGATGATCCAAGACTTCTGCCTGAAGGAGAGAAAAAGAAAGGCTGTATAGTTTAATTACTCCTCAACAACAGCAACAACAACAAAAACAGTGGGGACGCCTCTCTCGGCCAGGGTCTTCCCCAGCCTTGTGCCATTATTACAAAATTCTGAAACAGGTAGACATTCACATTCCTAACAAAGCAATATTTGCCAAAACATTAGGACTTTTCCATGTGTGCACAGTTTAGGTTTTATGAGTGGAGATGATTTCATTAAATTCTGCAAGCTTTTCACAAGTACATTAGGGACAAGGACAGCTGCTCCATTCACCCGTTACCATGACGTGAAGGGCAATTCTCTGTGCTTTCTTACGGCAACAGAGCACAGTTTAGTGCACTTTGCTAGACACACAAGTTTTGGGTTGGCCCATGCTAAAATTCAAAACAATCAAAATACATAACATGTGCTTTCTAAAAATTTTGGCTTAATCCAAACTTCACACCTCATAACCACTCGAATTTTACAAAGTCTTAAAAACAGATAGTGGCAGGTTAGATTTATGAGAAAAACTGTATGCCAGAGTTCAAAGTAAATATGTACAGAAAAGGAATACACTTTAAAATGTAGGTTTCCTTTTGAACTTGAAGTAGGAGTGTGGATCAAAACCTTTTCATAAAGCCTATAGCAGACTTTAAGGAATCTGGATGCCCAGTTAAAGTGGTGAGTTCATTTTCCTCCCAAGAAACTCATATTCTAAATTGTCACTGAGAATATTGAATTTCACCAGGCCATACCTTAATGCTCAGGGCTTATTTTCCTAATGCTATATGATCCTGAAAAAGATGAAAGATTAAGAAACACCGTAGGCCCAGGGTGTAGGCATGTACTGACTTTCTGTGACATCAATGTTGTAAGTACTTATTGTGGCAATCAGAGACACAACTTTCCTCCACAGAAGGCACCAGAACCACAAGTGTTATCTCTGCGACTTGTTTTAAAGTTACCACGGTGAGAAATGAGTTTCTTAAATCTTTTTATCAAACATGTACCACTGAAACTTCTCCCTTTTCACAATTACCTTGAGATCTTTTTTTAAGACAAGGCTTTGCTAAGTAGAACACACTAGCCTCAGACACACAGAGGTCAGTCTGCCCCAAACCCGCCTCTGCCTACTGAGTGCTGAGAGTAAAGTCATCCACTGCCCTGCAGGCTGACTATCTCCACTTGAGCTGTGCGCGCGTGCGCGCGCACACACACACACACACACACACAGAATAGAAACCTAAAAGTCAGCTCAATGAGTCAATATACCTCCTGACAACTGTGTTTACATGTAGCACGATACTTCATTCTTTTAAGCTCCATTCTCTTACTCCAGTATTTTAAGTCATCAAAGAAAAGAAGCCATGTAGTTGAAGTGTGCACGAGGCTGTCACATTTCAGCTCTTCCATGAGCACAGCACTAGCTGTGGGACCTGCCCCACAGAATGGTTTGAAATCTTGTAACTAAATTTGATTGGGAGAAATAGGCTAATCTTGGCAGAGACAAGGCTCGAAGGTAGATTTAAACAGGCAGTGTAGCAGTGGTAATTAGGTTCTTGTCAGAAAGGCTCCCCAAGAGAACCATATTTATACAATTAACAATTCTTTTGTGTGCGGACACATGTGAGCTGTGTAAAAACACAAGAGATGTGTAACGGTAAACAGAAAGCAATGATCTTGAGCAGGCCACATCCTTGAACTCGTCATTAATAAATGTCTTTCCTATATTCAGCTACTCGGGATGTTGGAAGTCTGCTTTCTTCAAGTACTTCAAACACTGAAATCCAGGAACATTTATTATTTTAATCCATTACAGGCAGCGCTTGATTTAACTTTATTGGTTGTGGTGGTGGTAGTGTTATAAGTGGGGTACAGCAATGTTCTTTTACACATCCTTTCAAAAGGGCTTAATTACATTTTATAGTTTGGGCCAGGAATTCTGCTTGTTTTTTTGTCTAACTAGGTTCAAATGGAGTTCAGGTCAGTGATGAATCAGAAGACAAAGTCAGAGATGGTTATCTTTCTGGTGTGCGCTCATCTCCCTCTGGAGTGGCTGGGCAGGTCCATCACGTCCACACTGCACAGGAGATCGCCCTAATGGCCTCTGCTGGGGCTCATTACAAAGTTTTCATTTTTCATGCAGCCTTGAAATGAATACATCAGAGATTGGACACAGTGCTTACTTCTATTTCTCTGAAGTTACTAAACTCTGGATTCTAAATGATTCCTGTTGGGCTGCCAGATGTGGGAACCCCATCAGAACTAAAACACAAACGTACCTGGCAAACGGTAAGCATGGTGCAGACACAGCCCTTTCCACAGAGGAATGCACACCACAAAACCTAAGGTGTGGGCATCGCAGGGACACAACTTGTTTCAACAAAATAAATATCTTCTGTATGAACATGTCCAAATAGCAAGAACTGACTAGTTTTTTAAAATACTAACCACCCATAGCTACTCATTCTCCACACCACGTAGAAAGCCTTTTTCTGTGCTAGTGAGATGTACAGTGGGTAGCAGGACTCTGATGGTCAGAGACGATGTGAGTTTGGTCACCGATGGTCAGCGATGATGTGAGTTTGGTCCCCGGGTAACGGTACTCTGATGGTCAGCGATGACGTGAGTTTGGTCCCTGGGTAACGGTACTCTGATGGTCAGCGATGATGTGAGTTTGGTCCCCGGGTAACGGTACTGTGATGGTCAGTGATGTTGTGAGTTTGGTCCCCGGGTAACGGTACTCTGGTGGTCAGCGATGACATGAGTTTGGTCCCTATAACCCATGTATGATGAAACATCAGAACTGACTCCATAGAGCTGTCTTCTGACCTTCACGTGTGTGCTGTGGCATGTGCACCCACCCACACCCCACGTCACACACACACTAAATAAAACATTAAAATGACCTTTCCTAAGTAGTGGGATTGATACTGTTCATTCTTGTCTAATAGTTTATCTACTCACACATTATAACAACCATAGCAAAAATACCATCTCAACATCGAGTCTCTTATAGTTATGTATTTTTTTATTTTTAATCATATTAGAGAAGTAGTATAAATTATTATTTGGGGGAGAAATTATATATTTTACTAGTTTTTATTTCATTTTTAAGTTTGAGAACTTCGTACCTTTTGGAGAATGCCAAGAACGTGCAGAAAAACATTCTCACAGATAAAAAAAACAAGAAGCCTATGAGTAATTTCAGGGTGAAAAGACACTATGCCAGCTTTTACCGGGGCAACTGTGAACCTTATAATAGAGGTGAAGGAGGAACCCGGCCTGGAGGTAACAGTGGTTCTCAGTCCAGGGACGAAGAGGTGTTGTGTTTCAGGGATTCTGGCCCATCTGTTCTGCCCGCCCACATTTTACTTCTGCAAACCCATAAATGCACCTCTACCTCAGGGACTATAGAAAGGCATAAGAATTCTTCTGCTTTTCATTATCACAAGATTCGGTAACTCATTTCATTGTCAAGATAATCCCCTTCACTCTTTCTTTTGTGCTTGCCAGGTATGCCAAAATGACAAATAAAACCCCAGATGTTGCAGGCCAGTGAGCATTCCTCTTTTCTTTGAGTGTTGGGTTTAAGCTACTTGGGACAGAGTATCAAAAAAGACAGGATCCTGATGCGCACACCCAATATTCTTAAGGACTGTTGGTGATCTGTCTAGCTGTCAACTGGCTGTATTTATGCTTCCATCCTCACTGGATCCTTAAAAGTTAAGTTTGTCTTCTGTCTTTTACAGTCAAGAAATTTATTTCCTGTCCTTCAGACCCTGGAAAGAGATGTATTTCTTTGTGAAAGCAGTAAGGGTCTTTGGGTGCTGTCATGGCTAACGACTGCACATGGATTTTAGGCAGTCGTATCTAACGCAATGCTAACTGGCACCCAAAGCCTGTGAGGTGCCTTGGAGATCTCCTTCAGGAGAAGCACAGCATAAACAGTGTTGCTGGTCCTGAATGTGTTGAGCGTGAGGGAGGCATTCTAGTCCCATGGAAGAGAAGGGCTGTGCTTCCTTTCCCTCTCTGGTTCTGTTTATATACAGAGTTAAGTATAGCAAGGGTAGGCAAAGTAATTTAAACCACTGTTGCTTTGACAATGAGCTCAACTCACCATGTCCTGCCTGGGAGAAAAATTCTCAATGTCTCCATGGTCAGAGAGTCTTGTCAATGGTTTCCTATTCTAAATGCCAACCAATGGCTTCACCCTGTGTCAGCAAGCTGTTCATGCCGTGTTTCCGAGTGCTTTGTCTATTTGGAGGTTGCTAATTGTCCACAAGAAAGAGCACGGCAACCTCAAGCCCAGGGATTTCCCAGCTCTCAACTGTGTACTCCTGTTTGCAGAACTCTAAGGCGTGCCATCTTACTAGAGCCATAAATTACGCTGACAGGGAGCTGCAGCATGAGATCAATCCCCACCCTCCTGTGGAAAGAGACTTGCTGCCAATTCGGAATTTATAACTACATAGTTTGCGTGTCTCCAAAATGACATGCTTTGTATGTGCCCACGTGGGGAAGCTGCAGCTTTTAAAGAACATATTCTACAGTGGAACAGATTTAACAGACAACTAAGACACAGTGGCTTTAAAATGTTTCAGAATATAAGATGCAGTTTCTACCTCAGATTTGTCTTGTTTCTGTGAAAGCATTCGTAATACTTGGTACCAAGTGACAAGAACACAGCATCGCATCTGCAGTCAGACCACAGAACTAAGCATCCTAGCAAATAGGAGTCAGTCATTGAGCCGCTGCCTCACAGGCTTGTACAACAGGGAGACAGACAGCAAGACTCAGAGTCCGCAAGGGTACAGGGGTCTGAGGAGAGCCAGATAGCCAATTTATTTCCTTTAGGCAGAAAATACTTAACTGCTCTGCTTTGTTCTGCAAAATGAAGATGGGAATTCTTTTAACAAGCTCAGTAAATAATTTGTAACTATTCATTTTTAAAATGAGTAAATGAAGAAGAAAGTCTTCAGATTGTACAAATGTACTGTCGATGTTTGGGGGAAAACGTGGGCTTTCTTGTTTCATGTCTTTATTGTCCCCTTTCCCCACATACTTTCCATAAGCTTCTAACAGCTTAGATGATAAAAAAAATAATCATTAGGCAAACTCATTTTTTCTGTCCTCTCGGCAAGTGGGAGAACATGCCTACAGCACATTCCCAACTGGGCTTCTCTCAGAGTTACTTAGCACATAGGATTCCTCTAGAATTACAAATCTATTTCAGCTCTTAAATTAAAATTCATCTGGAAAGAACTGCTTTTCCCTGTTTATATAACATTGTCACATAAAGAGTGTTAAAAAAATACTCCTCTAAAAATAGCCTGCGTGAGCTAGGGATTAGCAGAGCTCCGCCGGAGCTGCTCCTTTGTAGTTTTTTCCACGATGTGCTTGCACAGTGGTTTTGAGTGTGTTTATTAAAGTCAGCACATCAAACAGGATCAAAGAGAAAGTGAGGGAGAACCCAAGAACCCCCAAGTGTGTTGTCTCATAGGGGAGCTATGCAGATTCGGATAAACAAGTGCGAACTGTTGAGGTCTTAATGAAGAAATTTTCGACAATTATTTTATCTCGAGTCCTTCCATACAGGACACCATGTGCGCAGCAGATGCTGTGCCGTGTGCAGAGCCATTCCTCTCTGTTTAATGGCGCGTCTGAGATGACTACTTTGTCACTGTGCTCAATTTGGTTAGCAAATAGTTTGAGAGGTGCAGCTGCTGCAGATGCTCACAACAGTTACACAAACTGTAAAATCAAAGATTCAGCTAAGTATTTCTGCATTAGAGTCAACCTATAAAAATCTGACATTAATTCCATTGAGCTCAAAGATACACCATAAAAATTGGGTTGAATACAGAACATCACCACTTGAAAAAAAAATATGACTACTGGGAGGGTGTGCGAGAGAGAGAGAGAGAGAGAGAGAGAGAGAGAGAGAGAGAGAGAGAGAGAGAGAGAGAGAGAGAGAGANAAACTATACCTAACTGCCAGGTGTGGTGCACATCTTTAAGCCCAGGACCTGGACGGCAGAGTCAGGAGATCTCCAAGCATGAGGCCAGCCTAGTTTACATACTACGTAGCTAGGACTACAGAGTGAGATTCTGTCTCAAAACAAAACAAGTTAAACCCAACAACAACAACAACAAAATAACTCCCTAACCCAACAAAACAAAAACAAATAAAAAAATCCAAAGTATACATATTTGTAAGCATTTCAAATAAATTGAACAACTGGATTGAAGACATCTGACTACATAATGAAATAAATGTTAAATGCTTAATTTATGTTTTTTAAAATAGTTACAACTATATATGTACTTTTAAGTTGTGTGGTGATCTTGGTGTGATGGCCAAGTTCAGGGCTAGCCTTGTTTCAAGGTGAGTTCCAGGGCAGCTTGGGCTGCAGAAAGGGAGCCTCTCCCCCACTACTAAAAACAACCCAAATGGACGGAGCTGTGCAGAGATCTCTATTCCAAGGCCCCCGACCCCAGCCTTCAGCAACAAATATAGCCCGCTCCAGGCTTAGCTAACTTACACACAATGGATTTTGCTGATTAAACTTGGTTATGGTTTCACCATTTGTAAATTTCTTCAATTAAATGACTAATTTCAATTTTGATTTAATATGACACAAAAAAACTTTAAAGTGTTTGATTTAAAGTATTTTTAAATCAAAGCCCAAGTTTCTATTTTTGTCTTTAACAAGATAAGAAGAACATAATTATAAAAGAAGAGAGTATATAATTTCTCCAATATAAAAGGGGAAGTTTCAAAAATAATTTATTCATAAATTTTCATTTAGCCATTTATATGGCTAAATGAAAAGTTTTCAATTGTATTGTAGAGAAAACAATTATGAAGTACAAATATCTTTAAAAGTTAATAAAATAAAGCCAGCAATTGAGTTTAGAGGGAGTGAGGACAAGACAGGAGCAGGGCCTGCACACAGCTCAGCACAACGTGTTTGGGTCCTGCCTTCCCGGCCAGGACGGAGGGGCAGTGTCATTTTCAGGGTTGGAGAATCTTTCATGCCCCCAAACCCTGCATTTTTCATTTCTAACTTTAAATACAACAAAGAAATAAGAGTTTTTAGCTGGGCTGGTTACAAATACTTCAGTGAGGAAAAAGAAATCATCTATGTTTTGGCTTGAATTTATTACCACTCAACTATAAAAGCTGAAACAAACAAACAAAAACCTCTTAAAACTACTGTGTTCAAACTGGTTCTCTAAAACTAAACCACAATTAGTCTCTAGCTGCCACTTCGTTACGTTTTGGTGTGCAGCTACGATGCACACAGCTCAAGGACGTCAGTGCACAGCCTCCTCCACACAGGCAGGACTGAAAACGTCCGGTTCCCTCCTGAGATCTGCTTTAGAGGACTCGTCTGGCACGTGGCTCCCACTTTCCCAGTAGCAGTGTCTGTGACTGCAATGGTCATTTCCTGCCTATGTTGACTTTTCTTTTCACATACCTTGTGCCCACCCTTTCTGAGTAGTGTGGAAAAGCACGTAACAACTTAGTCATAGTAGCCAAAGAGAAAAATGGCGACGTCATGGCCAGGCAGTTCTTGCCCTGCCACAGCACTCAGCAGGCCTTTGGTGGGTTGAACAGAGGCTCAGCCTTCCCTGGCTAGGTGTTGCTGCTTGACAAAACGCCTCAGTGGCATTCTTGCCACTGCTACCATGGCAACTTCTCATGTTAGAATAAATCATTCTCAGTGATGCAATGTACTGCATTAGTCACCTGCAAGGCTTACAAGACACAGGTTATTGGGCTCTGTGCCCAGAGTCTGATTCAGTAGCCTGGCGGGGGTCTAGCACACATTCCCAGCACGGTCTCAGGTGATGTGTCACAGACTGTACCGTGTGTCACAGACTGCGTGTCATAAACTGCACTGTAAAAAGTACTGTTCTAATGTTTCAAAAAAGCTGAAATGCTGTCACAGTCTTCTCAGCTTGAAGAAAGTTATGACCGAACAGTCCTAAAGGCAACGGCAAGAGCGAGTCTCAGGAGGTAGACGGGGCTGTTGGAGGGCGCCGTTCAGGAATACCCCAGGCTTACAGGACATCACAACCTCAACAAAACGACAACAGCTTTACTCCAAACTGCACTGAACCAGCATCTCCGCAATAAGGTCACAAGCTAGAAATGTCCGAATCTCTAGTGACTCTGGAACTTATTTCCACATAGCACAGATCTATAAAATGCTGCCCTTTCATCTGCTAACATAGGGTGCTGTTTTCTCCCCTCCTCCCTCCGCCCCACCCTCCTTCTCCTGTCACTCACCTGGTGCTCTTTGTGTTGCTCTGACACTGAGGGTTGACAGCGATGCTAACACACACGGTGTATGAGGATGTGGGACAGTTTCCATGGAGACCACAATCTGGGTAGTGCGGACAGAAATTTTTTGAAAGCAGGAAGTGGCTCTCCACATGTTTTCTTGAAAAGAAGTCTGCACTCCATCACAGTGAACTCTGGGCTGAGACGACTTTCCGTGGTAACATCTGGAGACGGGAGGCTCGTCCTTATTCAGGATAGTGTCCGATGGGGCTGAGGTCTCTTTGCTATGTTCAAAGCTGTGTACCTTTTTAATCTTCTTTAATAAATGATTTATCTGATCCAGTTTGGTGAAACTCAAGTTAGCTTTCAAAGGCTTTGATACATCCAAGTTGATGTCAGCTATAAAAAAAAAAAAAAGGAAAGAAACTTACTGGAGCTCTTTAATTAAACTTACTGGAGGTTTCTAATTAAATGTTAATCAAAGTGCCAGCGCAGTGTGTTCTTTACTTGTCACTTCTCCACGTGTAGCTGACCAAAGGAGAGTATTACTGAGCTGCTTAGTGGCCTACACTGCTGTCCACTCATGCAAGGCCCACACCTGGACAGGTCATTCTCCCCTCGGGTTCTACGGCAAACAGAAGCAGGCTTTCCAGTTTGGTACCTATCTGAAACTGGTACTTTCTTACCTCCTTCTCCTCCCATGTTGAGGGCTCTAGGACTCAGGCACAGGTCATGACACTTACTTCTGCTTACAACTCTTCATTGACTCCTATTCATTTATGATATAAAAAGCCAAGTTCCTTCAATAGAGGAAAAAATGTTGCCTTTAAGCTGTAGCTCCCGCTTGTCTCGCCTTCAAAGGTTCCATACACAGAACCCGCTTCTCCTGGTCCTTACTATGTCTAATACAAGGCATTTGCTCATGGGTACAATGTGTCTCTTCTGTGTTTGGATCATCTCTAATGTTCAAATACTGCTCAGCATTTTCTTTAAGAACTTGGTTCACAAGGTGGAGCGTGTGTTCCTCCTTGGGGTTCTACATCTGTATACTGTGTTTATATGAGTTACACGTCCTGCTAGTTAAGAGGACCCTAACTACATATCCTCTGTCCTCAGTACACTACACCAGGCTTCAACATGAAACGTGTGTTTGGGTTCTGGAACATTTTTGTAAGATACTAATCTGGTTCTGTGGGAGGAAGAATTCTGATAATGAACTTCCCCCCTCGAGATTCCCATCCCCTGGCTACCGAGTTAGAGTAGAGGTACTGCTCTGCTGTAAAGGGAGGGAGTCTATGGTTACGCTCAAGGCCCAGGTTAGTAGAGATGGAGATGGTCAAAGGCACCAGGAAGAGAAACCAGGGAAAGTTAGAGATGTGAAGCCTAAGGAAGGTGAGGAGAAACACGCTGGCCCTACAGTTGGACAACAGCCAGTCAGGACTTGGGACTCTCCATCCTACTAACACCAGGCACAACTGGAGTGAGTTTAGAAGCAGGCTCTTTAAGAAGTCTCCTCCACATTACTGCAGATCCCAAATGACACACTCATTTAGATGGAAACTAGCTGAACCCACCTAGGCACAACTACAGTCCACAAGAGACTTCATTCATATCTGTTGTAATTTGCTTATATTAATAAAAATATAAATTCTATATGGTTGTTTACCCACACAACATATGCAGGTCCTGATGTGAACATTAATAAAATTTCTGGGTCTAGGAAAATTGGTTTTAGCTTGTTTTATCATTCCCGATGGCAAAGTTATTAAGCACATAATACACTTTTCCTCTGTTGTGCATTTACTCCTTCAATACTGTTTCAGGAACCCAAGCAGGAGAGGAATATCGTCTCTCCCACTGGAAAGACGATTGTAAAATCTCCAAGATGGCTACTTGGGAGATTCTGAAAAGCAAATGATGTGAAATTCCCCTCTGTATGCGGTGAATATTGTTGGTTAATAAAGGACTGCTTTAGACCTATAGCAGGGCAGAAGTTAGGCAGGCAGGGAAAACTAAACTGAATGCTGGGAGAAAGGAGGAGGAGTCAAGAAAGAAGCTATGGAGCCACTGCCATAGACAGTCATGCTGAAACTTTGCTGGTAGGCCATGACCTGGTGGTGATGCACAGATTAAAGGAGGTGGGCAAAATTAAGATGTAAGCCAATAAGAAGCTAAAGCTAATGGGCAAAGCAGTGATTTAAATACTATGGTTTCTGTGTGATTATTTTGGGGCTAAGTGGCTGGGAACCAACAAGCAGCTCTTCTCCAACAAATTGACTCCCAATGTGGGGCTAAATCCATGCAAAACCTGACAAAGCTTAAAAAGAAATTCTAGACACTAGAAAACAAAGTTTAGTCACATTTATTTTCCCGAATGGGCTTTGCTTGCTGGAAGCATGCTGCGGCTCCTTTAAGAGAGATCTTCCTGATTCAGTGGTAGCAGGAAAAAAGCCACACACATTTGGAATGCTGGCTTTCTGGGCCATGCTGCCAGCATTAACTCTAAGGAGGTCTTGCTATGGAGCATTTAAATGGGGATGTGAGTGAGCATGGCTCTCAGAGGCAGCAAATACAGCTCCGCCATGCTGGGCTGGGCAGGGCAGTCAGGCACTGCTGTGCTTCCCCTAGCAATGGTGCAGCTCAAGTTTTTAAGAAGTGCTTAGCATTTTAAGAAGTGCTCCTGGACAGTAGAGAATTACAGATACACAATAGGACAGATTCATATATGAAAGACCTCTAAATGGGTCACAGTGTTGGATAAATGTATGTAGGCTTGAGAGAGGGAAGAAAGAGAGTCATAAGAGAAAATAAATAGCTTATAAAAAAACAAAGCCTTTAAAGAAACAGAAAACAGCCAGTCATAGATTAAAGGAGTAAAGATAATACAATAATTATTCAAAATTAATAGAGTGAGAAAAGCCACGTAAAAATGGAGTATATGCAGAGAGTCTGGATTATGTATATTATTGTGTTTTCTTTTAATTTTTTGACTGTGAAAAGTGTGCATGTGTGTTTCACTGATCATAACACAGAATCCAGAAAGGGTACAAACACATATTTCTGAAAAAGTCACGAAATCAATTACACAAAATAAACAAAGTTGTATTAGCAAGTGTTGTTAGATATGTATACAAAAAGAAACAAGTACTTCGACCCCAACCTCATTCAAAAACTAGATTAAAATGTGTAATGGATTTAAGTATAAGGTACAAACTTTTTGAGAAACATAGGTGAGTTTCCAGGTAGAAAAGTAAGGAGTCTTGGAGTTCTAGAGATAAGACACAATTCTTGTAGATGGCACAGATAAGCATGATTCACAGTTTTAAAAATTTATAAACTAAATTAAAATTTATTAAGTATGGTACATTAAAGGTAGAGTAAGAGAATGGCATTATAGTAAGTAGGGGTAAGAGGAGTATGTGGCTCTGTTTAAGAGGGCTATGCAGTTATGTCTCATTCAAATTCATGGACTTGTACAACAGAAGGCAACTTTGTTGCATATTAATGAAAAACAATTACTTCAATGGCTATTGAGTACTCGATGGGGAACAGGAAAGACCCCCTCCATATCTGAGTCTCACTTATGATCACTAAGGCTAGTAAAATGGGCTTACATGACCTTGTGGGTCTAGCAGGTCCACCTTTGGCTCACTTCACATGGAGCCAGACTTCCCCAGGCAGGGAATACCTAAAGCCTCAGTGTGCTCTTCAAGTTAAGTTTCTACTTCTCCCAGAGTCCACACAAGACAGTTCAACATTTATTCTGAACCATAAACGATGAGGTCATGGTGGCCCCTTTTCAGAATCTGAGAATGATGCAATACTATTTCTTTCTTTCTTTCTTTCTTTCTTTCTTTCTTTCTTTCTTTCTTTCTTTCTTTCTTTTTTTTTTAGTTTTTCGAGACAGGGTTTCTCTATAGCTTTGAAGCCTGTCTTGGAACTAGCTCTTGTAGACCAGGCTGGCCTCGAACTCACAGAGATCCGCCTGCCTCTGCCTCCCTAGTGCTGGGATTAAAGGTGTGCGCCACCACCGCCCGGCAGTGCAATACTATTTCTAAATGTCAGGAAAATTATAGGGTTATTATTAAATTTATTAACATCATAAGATGTAGCAGATGAAAATTAGGAGCTTTAAACCCAAGCCGTCTTAGTCAGTAAAACTCGAAAGCACAGGTCAGTTTGGAGGAATCATAAATACTTTATCATGGGAATAAATACAGTCTTTCACATATTGTGATCATATGGCAAAACAAATGTTAAATGCAGACTTTTGTAAATCAGTAGAGTTCAAATTCTTATTAAGAAAAAGAAATGTATACTAAAAACCTAGTCATTTTGGTAATATTCAACTATACATGTATCTGAGCTGTATTATTGACTTTATTTTACTGAATATAACTTTTTGAATAATCTGAAGTTGAAAAGACACGTTTCCTCAAGCAGATGAAAGGACGGCCCACAGTATTTATTCACAAATAGTAAGTAAGTAAGAAGGCCTATGTGTAATTAATTAGGGCAAGTACGGTTTCCTGTCTTCTTCGCTTTAAGAGACTCTAGGAGATTGCCACTGCAGACATGATCAGCAGGGTCTTGTTCTAGGGCAGAAACAGGACTATGAGCAGAGCCATGGGACGTGCATTCTTACACAGGCCACTCTTAAGTCTCAGAACGTCAGAAGCACAGCTTCCTCGGAATATGAAAATCATGTCCGAGTGTTTCCATTCTTAGACATCAATTTTGTCTCCTGAGGGTGAAGTGTGGCTTCTGCTGACCTGGGGCAGGGGCTGGATTCTGAGTGTCTTGCACCTACCACTGAGCACCTCCCTGGCCCTAGAGCACCAGCCGTGACCCTGTGTCGTCATGCCCAAGCTGCTCTGTGTGTCAGTTCTTCAGGATCTGATGAGGACAAATGTGATATCATAAGTAAATTCTCTTCATCACTGAGCAGCAACTGAGGAAAGTTCTCAGGAAGTCTGAAATCCGAGAGCTACACACAGCACTAGGTGATTGTAACGCTAGCTTTCCAGAGAGAAGTGGTGGTGTTTAAAACACTAAAATTATTCATCTAAAAAAACAAATGCTTCTTTGCATACATACGTACAGAGGCCCTCTCCCTGTAGGGAAACTGTAGAGCCCTCCCGCTGAAGAACAGGCTGTTGTGCAGCCTCCTCTGGACAAGAGGCAATAAGGTGAGACCACTCTACCAGGCAGCGCCCCTCCGCCAGTCAGCCCAGCAAGTGCCTGGAACGTGCACACTTGTTGGCACAGAGAGCTCAGCAGCATGTCTGAGTTCTTCCACTGACATCACAACTGTCATGCCTGGTCATTCAGTAATTGTCCTGATAGTTGTACTACCAAGTGTCAATAGGCTTCCACATTCTTAAGATTGTGTGTGTGTGTGGCAGAAAATTAGCACCTTCATGATGAGCATTTTCAATTTCACAAGCACAAGGAGGATATTTTTAGAAATGGAAAAATTGTAAGAAAAAGTGTGCTATGTTTAAACATAGAAAAATAAAAATAAAAACTGGGCCATCAAATTGCTAAAATGCAATAAACTCATCACTAACAAAAATGAAAGAAACAGACTCAGAACTGTTTTCAGTGGAGACACAGGGGGTTATATAGAATAATGCTGCGTGCGAATCGTAAACATAACTAAATCAGCACAGACTGTTAATGTGGGCTTTATTCCAATTATTATCGGATTCTTCATCTTGAGAGTTTTGAATTTTTTCATAATCCTTACTGAACTTTAATAAATAGATTATTTTCAAAGTTGAGATTTTAGGAAAATACAGTAACGGAATGTCCCAGCTGAGTCATCTTGTCTGCCAGATCAAGTTTCTCACCAAGCCTGGAACATATTTTGTATCTTTAAGTTACCAAATAAACCCCGGGCTGTCAATTATTAGATCCTAATTGCCCTTCCCAACTCTCTCAACAGCTACCAGGAAACAGAATGACGGACGGACTATTGAGTTAAAGACGATTAGACCAATACAAATAAATTACAGTTATTTCATGCTTCCATCATCCTGCAAGGTGACTTAACAGTGGACGGGAATGAATCATATTACAATAATGAAAACAGAGTGGGAAATCAAACCCCAGGGTGACTCTCCTCAGGTTATGGTAATGCACACCTTGTGGGGGACCAAACACCAACGGGAGAAGTTTCCTGAAAACGGTTCCAGCTATTTTCTCATTCAGAATGTGCCAACTTGACTTGCGCCATTAGTCATATTACTTACATTTATGATGTATTTTCAAATGGGTTCAATATGGCTTGTTACACTCACACCTTAACATCTATGAAGGAAAGCTTCATTGTTAAGTGTTCCTTCCTTTGGAGTTTTATTTGTAAAAGATAAGATTTTATTTCAGAGCACTAAAGCTCAGCCCAGGAGGATGGCTGCGCAGACGGACAGTGGTATCCCTAGCCCTGTGTGAGGGAGTGAGCGAAGAACACAGCAGTAACATGCTCCAACCAGCTTGACTTCCTCATCATTATAACCAAACCTTTTTACTACTTAGCTATAATGCACTCACCTCTTACGATTGGATCATATACATTTTCTGTTACCCAATAATTCAAATTCTAATTTTTGTTACATTGTTCAAATAAATATATTCCTGATGATAGTGGACAATGGAGATTGTGAAGTCAGAGGACTGAGACCTAGAAACCTAGAAGGCTGCTGAAGTGAAATCAATGTGTGTTCACTGAAGCTGAGACTTCTAAGCCTCCAGTAGGGGCACACCGAGTGCATTACAGCAGCGAGTATCCTGAGTGCTGCGGCCACAGATGTGACATCAATGAGCCAGCAGCACTCTTCCATCTCCCTGTAGCCTGGTACCATGACTACCAGGGTTGCTATTTAGCTGCTTGTTTTTATGATAAAGAACTGTTTTTTTTTTTTTTTATTTGCTTCCTTGTCCTAACTCAAACCACGACATAGAAGTTACGATTAGAAGGTGATTGCACTGGTTTTCTAACATGCATGTGCTGGATTAAACTCATCTAGTGAGCCTCTCTCCTCAGGGAAGCCTAGATGAGGGCGTGACTGTTAATTTTGATTGGCGGTCCAGTGATGTGCACCTGTGGGAGCTCCCATGAGGGTGTTTCTGGGGAGGACTGACTGAGGCAGGAGTGAGCAGTACTATTCCCTGGATACGAAGGGGAGTGAGAAAGTCAGCTGAATCCAGATCCCCTTCGCCTGCTCCTGACTCACTGAGCTAGAGTGGGTAGCCTCCATCACCACGGACAGGAGCTGCTCCTGCTGCCCTGCAGACAGACCACCTGCTCTGATCCCGAGCCAGGATGAATCTCTCCTTTGTAAAGTTCTTTGTGTTAGGGATTCTGTCGCTGTGGCAATAGAAGAAACTAATGAGGGGCTAAATATATCAAAGGTTCCACTAATTTTGGAGTTTCTTTGGTGCCAAATTTTTGTTTGTCTTGTTCTCAATAGTGACAATGAATCAGGCCTTCTGGAGGGAGAGTGCGCTGTTTTGAGTTACAGTGTAGTGATTTCTATTATCTATTATCTATTTCTATTAGCTGCTTCTGACATGAGCAGTCACCGAGAGCAGAGTGACATGCAGGGAAGGGACACAGACTACAGTGCAGTCAGGGGCGGGGGGGGGGGGTTAGACCACACATGGGAGAAGAACAGGAAGCATGAATTCTCAAGGGAGTGAGCATCAGGTCTCAAAATGTCAAGAGAGGCTCCTACTGTCAAATGATGCTACAATCTGAACATCGTTAAAAAGAACCAGTTTAAAATGACACCGTAGAATAACAACCAGTTGGCCATCATTGGGATGAGACAGAAACCCAACTCACTTTTGAAATGGACAAATAATGAGAATGAAGTAGCATTTATTCTGCTTTTTGATGACAGATACACAGAATAACCAAATAATAGGCGAGAGCCTCTTTCTCTTTTCGGCATGATGACAGCTAAAATAAATCAAAGAGAAGACCAAGAAGCAGGAAGCCGGTATTTACACCTACCAGAGCTCAGGCACTGAGGACCAGTGACTGCCAGCGTCACACAAACAGCTCCTCGGATGGCATCTGCATCCGATGGGACAGCACCGACCTCACTACAACACAGTCTCATGTGAACAAGCAAACAGGAACCAGGTTAAATACAAACAAACCAACAAAATCACCATCCACATTAGGAAACACAGAGGAAGGCGCAAAGAAGGAAGGAGTGAGGAAAGTTCTGACTTGGTACCCCAGGGCAGGGGAGAGGGCAGGAGAGGCAGAACCCTTGAGTAGGAGGAGCTTAGAGGCAGGGCCTGTGGCACGCGCATCAGAGGGGAAGTCAGTGCAGTGCAGGACCAGGTCAAGGCCTTAACTAATAGGAGAGTGGATTAGAGATGGGAGCCCAGGGGTGGGAGGATGCAACAACACCCTCAGCATCAGCAGCTGTGAAGAATCTGACCACAGAAATGGAAGGGATGAGCAAGAGGAAGGGGTGAAAAGGATGATTTGATTTGAGAAAAACTGACATAAAAAGACAAAAGGCTTATTTAAAAATCAGTTTGTTTAGTCACATACACATTCACAATTTCGGCTGACCCTTCCCCTATCCCATGCCTATCATCCCACTATCTGCTTGAACCTTCCTGGCCCCAGTATTCCCCCTCTCCACTTTTCTCACTTACAATCTACTAGCCCCTTCCAAAAATGCATTGCTAACTCAAGTAAAAATTACAATAAAAGGAGAGAGGACAACAGCTGTGATACAAAAGAACCGGGAAAGGAAAATACTGAGAACTAACATTTAAGTGGACTTGGGATTAGGGGACAGGAGAAATGTAGGGTTAGGAAGTACACTAATTAAATTAAGGATGTATGAAAAACACAAGTTAAAAACTAATAGGCTAATCAAATCTTTTTTTTTTTTTTTAAATTGGAGCTTGAATAGAGGAGAAAAAAATCAATGTGAATTGACCAGGAAACTATCCCTGCAGGCTAGCTTTCATACAGCTGAAAGCACTCTCTGGGGAGAAGAGACATCAGTAGTCTTATCCGGACTGACTCTACAGACTGCAACAACGACTTGCCATATAAGCAAGATAGGTTCAGTAGGCAAAAGACTATGAGAGCAATAAACTCTTGATCAGATTTGAGGTCTGCTTTACAGGAAGGAATTCATGTCTGGTACTACAAACATGGTAGAAACGCATGGCTAGGGAGGTAATAGGCCCTAAGAGAGAATTTATTCATGTTGTTTTGCTAAGTGGCCAGGCAATCAGACTCTCTAATAAATGTTTATTTGTATCTAGAGATTTGTGATGCTCTTAACCTGGTTAGGGAAGCTCCTTCCTGAAGAGGGTAGCAGTTAATGCAGAGACATACTGCTCTTCAACACAGACTCGGGGACACAGAGAGAGAGTGGAAGGAGATGACGGGGAGGAGAGCTGTGACACACTGGCCTTTAGACATGACTGCTCCACAGCAGCTCACTGCGGCTTGGTTACCTACACAAAATCAAGAGAGCGAAAGTTCCAGCATAGAATAGGGAAAGGCTTCGGATGCTAAGAAGTGAATAGCAGCTGATGGCTTCTGGGAGATCTCTTTTCTTTTGGAGGGAGCACTGGTAGGTTGCCCATGCCCGTGTGGATGACCCCAAGTTCATATACACATGGGCAGCACTAATTAGACTTAGGAGGTCATTTAAAAAACAAAACACCAAGTTGGGAAGGAGATATGATGGGGGGTAGTAATAGGATTGGGATATAAATAGGATATATTACATACATGTATGCAATCTTCAAAAAGGAATGTCTCTTGTTAAAAAACACTCATTTTGGCAGATGCGGTAATTTGCACACCAATTCCAGCACTCGGGAGGCAGAGGCAGGTGATCTCTTTGAGTTCAAGGCCAGCCTGGGCTACATAGTGTGCTCCAGTCAGTAGGGCGACATAGTGAGACCCTGTCTCAAAAAAATGAAAAACACCTAAATACTATCCACTTTTGACATGAAAGCCTCTTTCTTTCTTTCTTTCTTTCTTTCTTTCTTTCTTTCTTTCTTTTTTTTTTTTTTTTTTTTTTTTTTTTGGTTTGTCGAGACAGGGTTTCTCTGTGGTTTTGGAGCCTGTCCTGGAACTAGCTCTTGTAGACCAGGCTAGTCTCGAACTCACAGAGATCCACCTGCCTCTGCCTCCCGAGTGCTGGGATTAAAGGCGTGCGCCACCACTGTCCGGCTCGAAATCCACTTTCAAAATTGTGAATTACAGTTGAAAAACTAAGGGTAAAATAATGAAAACCTCTCCTGCTTTGAAGTCTCGTCCATTCCTCGACTGCAGTTCAACATCACCTTCACTGCTCATTTCCATAAATCATGGGGAGGAAACCATGATATATGCTGACACTGGACATGGAACCAATGTGCTCAGGACATGAAAACATCTTAGGGTTTTATTGACTTGTTTATGTTTCTTAACTGTACATGTGAGCCCCACAGTGGCAGAAAACTGGATCAAACCGGAGCCAAGACTCCAGTGACTAAAGGAAGGGCCTTCTCAAGTAAGTACCAGGGCAACATCAAGAAAAAGAAATTGTTTAGACTTCAGAGATATTTTTCTTTTCACTTTGAATCTTCCTGATTCGGTAAGATGCCTTATTCAGCCTTGATACAGGAATAGGGGGGTGGGGTGGGGCTTGATCCTGACTCAACTAAATAGGCCAGGCTTTGTTGACTCCCCATGGGAGACATTACCCTTTCTGAGGAGTGGATGGTGGTGGTTGGGAGGAGTGAGAGAGAGAGGAGGGGGAGGGGGAACTATGGCTGGTCTGTAAAATGAAAAAATATAAAAATATAATAAAAATGATAATATCACTAGCATCCCCATCTCCCCACCAAAGAAGATCAGTAAGATGACTCAGTGGATGAAGATGTTTCCACCATAAATGACAGCCTCATCTTGGACCCTGGACCCAACAAGGTAGAAAAGGAGAAGGGACTTCTGCAGTTGTCATTGGATTCCTTATACTTGCCATGTTGTGAGGCAATGCAGGCACACACAGCAACTACGTGAATAATGCCAAAATTATAGTTTTTCTTGGAATTTCTTCAGAAACCCCCTTCCCCGCCTTTGACACATGGAACTTACTGTACAGCTGTGATGACCTTGAGTTCCTCATTCTTCAGCCTATCTTACATATACCCTCACACCAACAATGTTTAAAATAACACGCAATAAATCCCATTGAGTAGCTGATTTAGTAACAGCAGAACCTAAGAGCAGAGTTCCACCAAGAAAAGCTAATATAATACACACATATTTATACACACGCACACGGGATTTAAATCTTGAAACCTCTACTTTACCCCCACATAATATCCATCTGAATGGTGTGTCATTGTACCTAGGGGCTGTTTCATCACTTTTCAGAGCACGTATGTATACATGTTAATTCAAATCCAATAGGTCCGCAGAAGAGAAACAGTTGAGAATGGATAGCTATGCACAATCACAGACCCAGAGAGACTAAGTAAGAAGGATGACGGCTCAAGGGGAACACACATTTCCCTGGGAAGGAAAAATAGGGTAGATTTAGCGTTACTGTATTATGGACATAAGAATGAACAGCCATTTTCTTGAAGTACTTTGACCTTGAAGAATTATTGTAGTAAAGAATCCTTGTGGAAAACAATGATGGTTTTGCTGAAGGGGCATTGTAGCCACCCCATGACTTTGATCACAAGACACTGCAGGCATACCTGAGGTCCTTGTAATATTGTGTACTGCAAACAGTACATGATAAAGGACTAGAGTCCTGGGGGCATGTGATGCTCTCCTTTAGTAGTAGGACATGTAAATTAGGTTAGGGGCCTTGGTACGAGGAAATACTTTGTGTAACAGTAAATATACCTTTGTATGGCTGTTGGGGTTCAGTTGGTCAGAGAGGAATGACCTTTTGCCGCAGAGGCCTTAGAGAGCCTTCTTTCTCCAACCGTCCTGCACTACACATTGCACCCCAACAAATGTTCTTGTGTGAGTGGGGCTGTCTCTGACTTCCCTCTGCTGGGTTGCCCTGTCCAGCCTTGATATGAGGGTTTGTGCCGTGTTATTTGCATCTTGTTATGCCGTGCTTGGTTGACATCCCTGGGAGGCCTGCTCTTTTCTGTAGGGAAATGGAGGAGGATTGGATCTGGGGGGATCTGGGGAGAAGGGGGAGGGAGCTGGGATGAGCAGAGGAGGGGAAATTGCCATTGGGATGTAATGTATGAGAAAATTCAAAAAAAGATTATGAATAATTAAAGGAAAACATATTACATATAATTATATATATGTATGTACATATATATTACATTTATATACAATTATATACATATATATATAGAGAGAGAGAGAGAAAGAGAGAGAGAGAGATATGAAACCAATCCAAAACTAAAAAGGAATGAGAAAAACTAAATGTATAAATTAATGAACATGTTAATCAGGGAAAGACTCAACAAGAGACTCTTAGAGGAAAAAGGCCCCAGCAGCCTTTCTAACACACAACCTAAGCCCAGCGCAGCAGCTTCAACTATGAAGCAATATACAATCGATGGAAAGAAAGGCAACCCCTTCGGAACCTGTGTCTGATATAATCTCATTACTTACTTCAATAATGATGAATGAGGTAGGCTAATTATTACTTCATATTAAAACAGAAATGACTCAGAATGATACCCCACTTGGACACTTTTGTTCTTTGTTATTGGTTAAACATCACTTCATGGCTAAAGTGACAGTGGTTCAGAAATTTTTCTGCAAAAGATCAGTGGGAAAAAAATATCTCAGGGAGCCACAAGTCTTTACAAATGACCTCGAGTTAATTAGAAAAGGCTGCGTCCTTACCAGTTCTGCTCATGTGTCAGCTCTGATTAAATTATTTAAAAAAAAAAAAAAAGAGCTCTCCAAGTTAAGAACAGCTATGGCTAACAAACTCTGAGCTGGGCTCAAGCGAGCACATTCCTGCACTGTGTGTGATGTCAGAGTGAGTGCTCCACAGCGGAATCCGAGCTGCGCCAAGTGCGAGTGGCTTGTCAGTGAGAAAATATCTGACCAGCACCGGTTCTTCCCTGTGTCGGCTAACTGTCAGGGAACAGGTGCCCTGCTTTCAATTACAGGGCTAGCATGCCAGTGTAAGGCCGGGATTAGTTCAGCTTCTCACGGGGAATTTTCCTCGGTTGGGAATGGATTTATTATGGCTTCACACACGGAACAGAACTCATGTCAGCTGAGGGCACTGACACTTCATACGATTCAAATTAACCTGCTGTGGGCTGCTCCGCAGGGCTTAGACTGTGTATTCAAATGACGACATTTTAAAAACAGGTTGAAAGAAATCAGGATAGCTGAACTGCAATGGTTCCAATTTGTTCCAACTAATCTTTCACCTGCTGGAAGTACCGTTCCAGAGTTTGTGGTAGCTGCAGCTCCTGGGTTTCACCAAGCCAGTGACCTTGCTAATGGGCACTGTTTGCCTCTGAGGAATGATGTGGGGCCTGGAGGACTTTGGAGGAACTTGTGATGTGGGGGTTAGATCTGTCAGTAGCCTAAGGTACTATTTAAATAACACACACAAACACACACAGTACTCAACACCTCATTTTTACCAATTTAAATGCCAAAGGACAGTATTTGTGTCACCTTGTTGAGCCTCAAAATGGATCTGAAAGACAATCCAAGAGCAACCACCTTCATAACCTTTGAGGGAACTTGATGGGTAGGCAGTTTTCCCTCAACATTTCAAAATACAATTTAGAGATGTAGCAGAAAGACATTCTTTGGAAATGATTGATGTATACACTGAGTTTAAAAACAAGTCGCAAAAAGACTTTAATACTAACACTGATGTTGCCAATAAAATTAGAAGTATTATTTGCTATGCTTTGTGCTACTTGTGATGCTTCTACCAAAGCAAAGAAACAGTGATGGAGAACAAGCGACCATCCTCCTAGACGTCTACTACCTGACAGTAGACAATGTCAGCTGCACTGCTCCCTAGTCCTAGCACAAGCGACCGTCCTCTTAGAGGTAAGGCAAAATAAAAACAAACAAAAGTCCCAAATTTTATTGAGTTGCTAATATGTACACCATAATATACTCTTTATATGTGAGACTATTTTTAATGTGCCTTGTGCTTCCCCTTTAATTAATCCTACTCTCGCTGCAGCTTTTGTGAACTCTTGAATATAATGGACAACCTGGCCAAACAGTGAGAAGTGGGTCAGTTGGGTGGATTACTTCCTCCAATATGGTGGAACGGACATAGTTTACCGCAAGGGAGATTTTGTCTCAGTAAATTTTAAAGCAGTTCAGTTGTTAGTGTTTAGAAGGTATTGTCACAGAGCTGACATGCTATTTCAACTAACAGTCCCTTAATAAATTGTGAAGCCTTTAAGTAAACATGACACTAAATACGGTCAGCTCCAGTAAGCAAATAGTGGAGCTCACACCAAAGGGATGGGAAGAGTGGGGAGAGTGAGTAGTAAAAGGAGGAGGCAGAGGAGGAAACCGACCAGCTGTGCTCATCAGCATCTTGCAAACCAGGTTAACTCCTCAAAGGCACAGAGACCCCGAGACCTCAGCTAATGCTTTCATGTCTCAGTCCTAGTCTCCTTATTCACAGAACAGGCAGAGCAGCAGTAGCTAACCCGTGGCTCTTCACATGTATGTGAAGATTAGATGCGAAGCTATCGATCTATAGCCAAGTGCTTACTGTACCTCAGAACCCTTCTTTATGCATTTGACGTGAGTGTGTGCATCTACGCAGGCTCCCTTTTATATGTATCATGAAACTCATCCATCATCCATATAATTTTCTTCATATGCAGTAAGATAACCGAGGAACAAAAAAGTACATAAATTCCTTTAGAAGAACATTAAGAGAAAAGAAATTAATTAAGATTAATTTCTCTGAAAAAGCAACAAGAAAATACAAGGTTTCAGCTTCCAGGCAACTATGCCCTGATAGGCAGGAACTCTGTCACTGAGGACTTGGCTGCTCCCTCAGACTCACATTTGCCCTTGACTCTTTAGGCTAATCTTCTCACCTTCTGAAAAATACGCCAACTATTCATCATCTGGGAAGAGAGTCAAACTTATCAACAGACCCGATGGGCCTGTGTCTGTCTTCACACAGAAAATAAGGTGTCTGAGTATTATTTCCATACCTGGTCCATTAAGAAAGTCTTTAATTTGTAGCGTAACCAGGGAAGGTGGAATTCCACTTTTACTGTCTGTTTCTCCAGGCACTGTCTGTAGCCACATGGTGTTGTAGTCAAGGGCTTCGGGCAGAGTCTTCCCAGGATCTGAGTGACAGAATTGAAGAGAAACACTGATGAAACCACAAGCATCTCAGTTTGGTGTGTGACTCTTGGCAGACAAGGAAGATCAAAGTATGGTTAACTTGCTGCATACAAACTCCAGTACTTCCCGTGTTTGCAGGCATACGGTGTGTGTGTGTGTGTGTGTGTGTGTGTGTGTGTGTGCACGCGCGCGTGTATGTGTATCAAAAAAGATAGACCAAGTTCACAAGGCATGATAACACGGGAACTAGATCAAAATGCTTTCAGCGTTTAAGTCACAGGGTCTGTGTGCCGGTAAAGAGCGAATGCTGACGATTGGCTCCCACCGCACACACAATGCTGGAAACGGAGAAGAGTGGCAAGCTCGTCAGCTTAAAAAGGAGGCCCATACACTTTCAAAAGATGCAACCAGATTAGAATTACTCTGGGGTTAATTGGATCTGTTTTAGAGTTTGTCTGACATCGCAATCATTTTTATGGCTAAGCTTTTGAAGTTGCCGTCGGTAGCCTTCCCAAAAACCATTTCCCCATGATGATAAAGTTTGGTCAACCTTTTATTAGTTCTAATTATGACTATACCTTTAGACTCTTTCTAATTTGATGTTTTCCATTTTCTATATTTCATTTTTTTCTGTTTAGCATTACATATCCTTTAAGAATATATTTTAGATACAGGTAATGCCAAAGAACTTGCTTCTAAAGGCTTGGAAATCTATAGTTTTTTATTTACATAACTCTTTAAATAAAAATGACTATTGTATGTTGGCATATAATAGGCTTTAAAAATATCTTTTCAATATTCAATTTTTCTTCAATTTCACTGTTGCTTTATTCTCTGTGTTTTAATGTCCCTTGAATGCCATTTTTATAGAGATGTTCTTGCCATAGAACCCACTCATCCCATTTTCAGCCTATCTGAAATGTGTTATTAAAGCATTATTTATTTTAGGCTTTATTGATTGGCTTGCTTTCAAGAACAGCATTTACATATAGTATATTATATTCAACATATGGTTATATAGTATTACTGTCATATGTGCACTGGGCATATAAATCCTGCTTTGGAATTTGTGTTTCTTGACCTTATCATGTGATCCATATGAAATTTGGCACATATGAACCTTTATGTTATTTCAAAGAAAATCCCGAAAGCGATTGACTGTGACGTTCAATGTATGTGGTAAAGATCAAACACAAGCCAGTGCGTGCTTCCCTTTCATGACTGCAGAATGTGAAGCAGGGGACTAGGTAGAGTAGCCCCACTGCAGAGGAACGGGACACTGTTCTCTCCTCCAGACACAGCAGGCAAGGCTGGGGAGAGCATGGTGACTCCTTTTGCTGGAAGACTCAACTTAGTTTGCAGGAGCCGTGTAACTATCAGTCCCTGAGTGTCTCGTCCCAAGGTACCATCTATCGACACATCATCAAAAGCGAGATCTCTAGAAGGAGACATTTTCACTCTGAAGGGAAAACAATCGAGCAGCAAATAAGGTGATCTAAGAGGCAGAGTAACTAACGACAACGAACTGAAACCCATCTACTTATTGGTGCGGGCACAGTAACAAGACCCACTGGAAAGCAAAACTCAAAATAGCTCAAAGGAAGTGCATGGTTCAACTTCCTGGAAGCCGGAAGTTTATTGTACTCATTGTTTTAAAAACTAGTCCCATTGCTGTACTTTCCAGAGGGAAGGTTTCTGAGCAGGCCGTGTGACTGTAAGTACATTGATTGGTACACGTTAGAGATAGGTGGACAGACCTATCCCTGTGGGCAAAGGATGTGAAGATGCTCGCGTCCCATGCAAATGTTCATCAAAAGGTGACTTCAGCAGAGAAGTTAACGATCAGGGAGACAGGATGATTTGTCTGGGGACAGTCAGCCTCTTTTGCTGGCCATTACCATAACTGCCCAAGGGGCGGCCCATGGACATAGTAGCTGAAGTACACATTATGCCTGGGCTCAGCCACAGGCACCTCCACTCCGCAGGCCTGACCTAAAGATTGCTTCTAAAGAATACAGTCTTCTAACAGCAGAGATCAACACTATATGGTGGCTCACAAATAAATCTTCTAAAAACTAATGTTTACTTATGACAGAGCTTGTAGATAATTTAATGGGAAGCATTGTGGAGGACCTATACACTGGATTCAGTGTCTCTGTATGAAACTTGAGATGGAGAAACACCAAGGAAGACCACTGTGAGCCAGCTGCATCGGGCTTTCCTGTGTACAGTGGAGGGAACACAAGGCCCTGCAATGAGAGGCCAGGAAAACAAATATATAAACTTTTATGCTTTTCCTTATTTATTTTATGATTCAAAGTTTAAATAGCTAGCTTTTCTTTGTTTAAAAAAAAAGCCACAGAATCAAATGTAGTCTATTAGGTCCCTATACTAACTGAAAATTAAATTGTGAAGGAACTGAGGTCCAGAATATGTCATTATGATTCAAGGTCTGAGAAGAACCAGGAACCAGTTCTGGACTGCAGGAGAGCCCAGGCGAGCGGCGGCACACTTTGTTCTCCAGCATCAGCACAAAAGTGCTCATCTGCTCACCTGCTCTGTGTCCTACACAACGAGAGAGGGACGGGATCAACTGTCCTGTTCTCACTTCTAGAAGTAAGCCTTCCATATCCTGCTACAAGGAAGTTGGGTTCTACTTTGTGATGGTAACCAGAGGGTAATGTGTACAATAACAATTCAATGCATTTCTTTTGACTTTATATTTTATTTTGCATTGTTCTTTGATATTCTAAATCTCTTTCCTATTTGGTTGTTTTCATGTTAAATTATAGCGTGATTTTCAAATATTTTATAGGATAACATTTGATTAAAATTCAGGGCAACTTAAAACAGATACTTGCTCTCCTATTTAATAAGAAGTAGCCATACATCCAAGGAAGATGAACTTAATTCTAACTGTAAACATCCCTGTTCTAAGCAGAGGGCTCAGTACCATTAAAATGTACAAAAGTGTACAGAGCAGACATTGTGGCATCATTTTTATAGATAAAGTCATTTATATCATCAAAAAATTAGTTACTGCATGAAAGAGACTGGGCATGAGAACTAAGCTAAAAAGTCAAGTCTTGTGATTTTCTCTCCTGCAATATGTATCAACATGTATCCGTAATCCTCCTCAAAGACTGGGTCCTTCTCACTTACTCTTCTCATTACCTTCCTCCCTGAGCCATGCATTTAAGCAACCTACTCAGCTGCCTTGTGAATTGGTTTCACTTCATGTTATAGACGGCAAGGAATGTTCCCAGAAGCTACAATTTCAGATAAAGGTTCAAGTTGTGATGCTTACGACACACAGGTTCATCCTCAGCCTTGCAGGAACATTAACAACCTTATATCCTAAAGACACATGCAATTCATAACGCCATATGACTCAATGAAATCAAGATATGATTTAGGAGGTGTAAGAAACTAGTTTATGGTTTTTCAACTGTTGGTTTGCTGAAATGTCCTTGGTACATGTTTTTCAGTCCTATGAAAGGGTGACACAGCCACCCGATGTGACTGAAACATTCCCTGTTGCATATTTCATGACATTGAGACATGTGAATATTTTTAGCCGACTACAATTACTATTCTAAGTAGGCTTGAAGGTAGCAATATAAAATAAAATCAACTGCAATAACATTACCATGTGTTAACCTATGCCACACAATGAACCAAGAACAGAATATGTACACTGTCTGTTTCTCCTGACCAGTGCCCTCCCCATGTCACAGGTAGAGAAATAAAAGTTTAGAGATTAAGATTAACTTGCTTAATACATATGGCTATAAAAAACAGCTTGGATTAGAACTCAGTCCCGATTATCTCTAAATCTAGAGCTCTCACTGGGTTCTGTTCAATGCCTGTCTCTTCAGTGGACCTACAGCGTTTTAAAATACAGAAAAATATCCAGTGTAATACACTGTGTCTTTACTGTTACCATCCAACAAAGTGTGTTATGACTTGCCTTTTCTCAGTATGATACTTTCCAAAAACTTTTAAATTTTCTATTTTATTCTTTCTTATATTTGAAAAGTTATTATCAGTATACAAATCCTGAGTGGGCAAAGGAATTGTGATTTCATTTGGCCTGAGAAGTAAGATCCTGTGCTATGTACTAGGAAGTACAGCGTTGGTTAATTCTCCTTAGAATGGCTGAATTTCTCCACAAATGACCAGATGGTACAGTTATTTCTTCAAAAGCAAACAAACATACCAAAAACAACAACAACAAAATCAAACAAATAAGGAAAATGACATTTTGAAGTTGCCTTAGGCTACACTGTCAAGTTATGAGGCTAATTAAAATCTGGTCTTCATTACTTAAACAAAACAAATACCATTTAAAATATTTATAAACACAATTAATATGATTATATTGAAAACAACTACGTACATCTTTATTTAAATGAGAATTGCCAATAATACAGCTGCTATACATAAAGGTATTGGCAGAGACCTCATTCCTGCTCCAGGAGGGCCGGGCATGAAAAAGGCCAACAGCATATTACTTTACTATTTAAAAACTTGTTGACTTACAGATTATTATTTACATAGACTATATTGGAAATCATTTGTAATTTATTATTATTAATTGTCAAAAATGAACTCAAGCTGGTGAGCTAGTCTTTAAACTCCCAGGTTTCAGAATAAGGAGGTGAGACCTAGCGTCGCATGGACTCGCTGATATAACTGGTCTTTAAACTCCCAGGTTTCAGGATAAGGAGGTGAGACCTAGCGTCGCATGGACTCGCTGATATAACTGGTCTTTAAACTCCCAGGTTTCAGGATAAGGAGGTGAGACCTAGCGTCGCACGGACTCGCTGATATAACTGGCACAGCTGGGATCACTGAGTCATGCAGACTGGAAACCACACGGTCAAGATAACAACTGTCACGCTTTCCTTCTCACTTCATGTTTTTAATCAGATGTAGATGAGTAGTAGATTTTACCTGGCACATGTTCTCGTTAAAATCTAACAAAATTTATATTTCATGTATATATATATATTTATATATATATGTAAATTTATGCCAGGTGTGGTGGTATATAGCTGATTACGAGCTCTTGAGAGGAGGTGGCAGGAGATGGCACGCTTCAGGTAAGCTTGGGCTACACATCCCCAGACCCTTTCTCAAAAAAAAAAAAATATATATATATATAGGATATAAAATACATACACATGTGTGCATGGAGCTTGGGCTACTGCTGACGATTTCCTAGGAGCAGTGACCACCATGTCCATCTACTCAAATGACCACGCTCACAGGACAGTGACATGAGTGCCACAGGAAATCACATGCTAAGTTCTGGAGAGCACCAGTCCTAACACATATTGTACACACACACGCGTGCTCACACGTGCAGATACACACACATGCACACATACAAGCGTGCACACACACGCACTTTTAGACATTCTGAAAAGTAAGAACAACACAAATTAAAAAGGCTATGACTCATGCTGCTGTGAGTTTCTGAGTTTGTTTTGTCCTTATCTTTGTTTTGAGAGTGAGCCTTGAGCTGTGTGCACAGCTATGGGAAACAGATAATCAAACAGCATACAAACTCCTGGGGATTAAGGTCCCTGTGATTTCAGGAACCTTGTAGCCTTTTTCTTAACTGTGCTGAGAGCCAGTGTGTGTGTGTGTGTGTGTGCCTGTGCAGAAGATGGTGGCTAAGCTATAGTGGCAGCAACAATGGCATTTAAGATTTTAAATCACTATTACACTTAGTAAGTATAATAAGACCAATATACACATACCTGAGATGGGTAGAAATATACAAGTTTTCAACAGGGAAGGCAAACACTGAGTAAGTCAGATAAAAGCTATCCGATCACGTGGGTAGAGGCTGGATGGGATTAAGAGCTCTGCTGCACAGGATTAAATGTAACAACGGAGCACAAGAGGGGCAGAGAGAATGGTGTAAACAATTTTGAATAAATGATGTCTCCAAGGCCTTACATTTAAAAGAAACAAACCAAAAACCCATTTTACAGAATCAAGAAGCTCACAGAACCTAAAAATGAATAAATTCAAAGAAGGCAGGTTCAAACACACGATCATCAGCATGGAGAAGAAACAAGGTCATGACAACAGTTACAGAGAAACACTGGTTATGGATTTAGAAACTGACGTCAATAAACACAGACTTCTCATTAGAACCCATGGAGGGTGGAAGGAAAGCCTAATCTACCACTAATAAAATTAGAGAAACCTCTGTATCAGGCTGTCTGACACAGCGTTTCTAAAGTGTCTGAGGTCATTCAAAGGTCACACCTCATCCCATGAGATAGCTGAAGGCAGAAGCTAGGCTTCCCTTGCTACAGGTTTCCAAGAATCTGCATCTGTTTCATAAACGAGCAGAGTGAGAGCACAGGGAGGGACGAGGCCTGAGGCGTTAAGTAGAGGAAGAGAGACAGTTCCAAAAACTGCACTGATGAGTTTACTAAACTTACTTTGAGATACAACGGCACGTCCCACAAATGTTCACCAGAGTCTCACCACTGCAGCATCAGTCCTCATTATCAGGACCTCTATATGGCAGAGAATGAAGTCTTCCCACCTTCCAGGAGTGATTTCATGTGGCAACAGTTTGAACTCTAGACGCCTATTGTCTACGATGACTAGGACCCTGGCATGGATTGTTTTGCCTTTTTAACACAAATTAATGAATAAAATGAATTAGATGTCACATCATGAGTTAAATAAAGTCTTCGATAATGCTAATTTTGTTTTATAAGTTTGCCTCCTGATATACAACCATGACCAAAAGCTACGTGGGGAGAAAAGGGTAGATTTCAGCTTCCAACTTCCAGTTTATCCTGAGGGTCAGTCCAACTGGAACTCGAAGGCAGAAAAAAGCAGAGACCATGGAAGGGTGCTGCTTACTGGATTGGTTTCTTAGACAACTCAAGACACCTGCCTACGGGTGTCATCACAGTAGGCTAAGTCTTCACACATGGACCATTAATCAATGAAACACCCCACAGTCTTGCCCACAGGCCAATCTGATGAAGGTGTTTTCTCAGCTGAGGCCTCTTAGAAAATTTATGCTTGTGTCAGGTTGACAAAAACTAAACACTAAAGATTCTTAAATAAATCATTTATTTTTATCTTCTTAAAGATTATTCTCTATACATAATGTGCCCTTTAAACGAGGGAAACAAAATTCTTTGCTCCACAGGACCCTCCTATAGAGGATATATAAATATAAATATATATGATATACAACAGTATTTGCAGTAGTGGCTTATGACCATCATGGAAATCAATAAACAATTATAATAAATGTGTTTAGTTAAAAACTAATTAAATAAATACAAAAATGATTCTCTAAACCCAAATAATAACTCCTTAAGAACTGTAGTTTGTTCAAAACATTGATTTAATAAAGCCATTGAGAAGCATATTGTTCTAGTCTGCTTTCTGTTGTGGTGGTAAACCCCATGACATAAGCACCACAGGAAGAAACAGGTTATGTCCATAACTGAGGGAAGCAAGGACGGAGTGCAGCCAGGAACCCAAGGCAGGAACTTCAGCAGGGACCCCAGAGAACACTATCTGTAGGACTGTTCAGTCAAGGCCTCTCTGCTCACAGGTAGAATCATCCACAATGCGAGAGGGTGTGCTATATCAATTATCAATCAAGAAACTGCATCCAGAGACGTGCCCAAAGGCCTGGTTCATGAAAAAAATTCCTCAGCCAAGTCCACTCTTCCCAACCAGCATATACATACATGCTAAATTCACTACTGCTTGGCTATTACTTCAGTAAAATCTTCATTTAAATATCAAAAAATATGAACAATGTAGAAAGACACAACCTGCTTTTTCTCTGAATTTAACGTCTGCTGCTTTTGAAATTTTCTCCTAAACTTTTTTTTGGAAGGCTAGCTTCCTTCTACCAATCCACTTTAGATAAGAACTCTTGACCTTACAACTCAAGCCCAGAGTCAGCCACTTCCATTTCATTCCTCCCTCCCTTCATCCCCATGAACGGTAATAGAATAGCCATGCGCGGTTTTTATGTGTAAAATTCTGCCTTAGGATGACTGCATTCAATGCACGTGGAACGGGTTTCTTTTAGGAAGGTGGGGAAGCGCCTCACTCTGTTCTGATGACTAAATTGGTAACAAGAGCTGATCAGTTCATCCAAGTGGACCAGCTCAACTTTCCAAAGTCCAGTTTTGAATGACAATTTCAGTAATATTTAGTAAAAAGTCTTTAAAACACTGAGAAAACTAGTGTTTTCTTGTGTATCAAAGAAAATCTGTATCTTCAAAAGTCAACGGGGCTATTAAACTGGTCCACTGCTTGCCTACAGATTTTAACCCAACATTTTTGAGGCTTTCTACTAAAGCAGTATGGATTAATTATCGATTATAGCTTTGAAAAGGTAGAAAGATGAAACTATAGACTGGAATCAATTGTCCTTGTTGACAGCATTTGTAAAATCCCATTTAGAAGATGAGGAAGTGAAACACAAGAAGTGAAGAGCCTGCACGGGACAGATGCCAGCTCATGGCAGGGCTGATAATGAAAGTCCAGCGTTCTGTTTCCAAGCTTAGTAATCTTTCTGCCACACAACAGTGATGAAATCAGTAATAATAAACATTTATTAGGGCTGCTTATGTACTAGACTTAATGCTAGAAAATATTAGGATTAGTACCTTAGAATATTGACAATTATCTCTTTTCATCACAACTGTCCTATCAGATAATTCTACATCCTATAATAGCACCAGAATGTGAAGGCAGATTTGTTATATTGTGAAGACAGGCTGTATTAGATAGTCACATAACTGGACACGTTTAACAGACAAATGGGGGAACCATTTGTACAATCTGTGTGGAAGGAGTCCGGAGGAGATAATGGCTTCACAGCTCTCCTCAGGCTGTAGCTGTTCTCACCACAGCTGTGACTCTGGGCAATTACTTCTCTAAACTTTCCTTTCCTAGTTCCTCCATCCGTAATAAGAAACATAAGATTCCTCACAGAGTTGTTATTATTAGGGTGAAATGAAAGAATGTATTAAAATAGGACAATTCTTGGTGGAGTACCCAGTGACAGTTACAGTTGTTTTTTAATAGCCATTGTATTTTAACTACTTGCAGTTTTGGTTTTCTAACACATTTCCTCAAAGTGCTAGACTAACTTTTAAAAAACATGATGTTGTAAAGTATATACTACACTAGTAGTACTGGGCTATAATCAAGAATTGCTGTATTTGGATCATGTAAGGGTGACTAGCTCCAGAGGGTCATTACACACAAACACAGGCCCATGATATTTTCTCTAGCTTCTCCACTGTGATTGGGTCCTACACCTTACCTCCAACCCATGAAAGATATACCTTAATCTTTCCTTATTCTTTATTCTAAGAAGATATTATCATCCAAATATGTTTCTTTGCTGTCAGCTCTTATAACCTTGAATACAAATTTAGACAAAAAGACATAGACATATGGTTTAGAAATATACTAATAAAATAGATTAAGTCAAACCTATTTCTATATTTTTGAAAAAGTATAACCCATCATTGGCAGTTTCCAATTGTTACTATGGACTATTTGCTTGCCTCATATGTGTGTGCGCGCACGTGCATGCATGCATACACACACACTCACAGCATACCCATAGGAGCTTGAAGTAAGTAAAGAGTGTTGATGTGGTGGGATTCCCCTCTGTATGCTATAAATATGTTTTATTGCCACTGATGAATAAAGAAGCTGCTTTTGGCCAATGGCTTAGCAGAATATAGTCAGGCTGGAAAAGATATATAAAGAGAGTAGGTGGAGTCACAGAGAAGACATGGAGCCACTGCAGGAGACACGCCTGATGCCTGTCAGAACCTTACCAGTAGGCCACAACCATGTGACAATACACAGATCAATAAAAATGGGTTAATTTAAGATGTAAGTGCTAACTAGAAATACGTTTAGCCTATTGGCCAAATAGGATTGCAATTAATATAGTTTCTGTGTGACTATTTCAGGTCAGGGAAGCCTGGAATGAACAAGCATATAGAAGAAGACTCTGCATACAGAATATGAGCTGTGATTTTGGCTATCTACAGTTCAAGTTTGGGAAGATGCTAGAGATGTTCCTATCAGCTCCTGCCTGCCCCCATTCTTCCCTGTCTTTCCCATTTATCCCTCAGCAGAACCACTGAAGATGCCTACGTACATAAGAGACTGTAGTTAAGTGACTTTGAGGAAGTGATGGGAATTAAGATTTGCTATTCTACTCTGTACCAAGTTCCAAACAATCCTAATTCGAACTGTAAAGAAGCATCAGTTAAGTAGGCAGAAGTCCTCAGATAAAAATGTAAGTCCTGAGCTCTCCAGTGCCTTGAATTAGATGTAATATACCTATTATATCACAGGGACTCATGATGAGAATGTTTGAAGAAGGAAGACAGGAGTTGCCAGTTAATGATAACAAATAATTCCCAGAATAGCAGACCTATTTTGATGGCATTTACCAATACCCAGAGTATAAATACTCAGCAAGGTTGATTTAAATTGTCAGTGGTTTAATAGTTCTTTAGAGGTGAACAGTTGTCCTTCAGATGTCTAGTATGAGCTGCCAGCTTGATACTATTCGACAGAGGACTACAGGAGAGACCAGGAAGCAGTCTTGGAAAGAGCCTTTTCTACACCCTTGGCCTGAGTCTTCATCCTTAGCCTTGCTGTCTGTTTTCCAGTAATGTGCTGTGTGAAATGGTTGTGACATTTCATCTTCATTGTCAACTCGAATGGACTTGGAATCCCCTGGGAAACACACCTCTGGGTTTTACTGTGAGGACATTCCAATGATTTACCTGAGAAGGGAAGATCCACCTGAATAGGAGAGGTACCACCCCAAGGCTAGAGTGGGATTTCAAAAGTAAAATGGGAAAAAGAAGAAAAGGGGAAGGGAGAAAGCACACGGAGTACCAGCATCCATCTGTGTGCTTTGACTGGGGACACAACATGACCACCACCTCATGTCTGGGCTGCCAAGCCAGGTTGCTATGATGGACTGACTGCATGTATCCCCTCAAGCGATGCGCCTAAAGCCCTTCCTTTCCTAAACTGTGTTTGTTGTATCAACAAGAATATAGCTCAATGGCTTCTCTAATGAGAAGAATTAACCAGTCTGACTTTCAGACAGCTCAGTTC
Source organism: Alexandromys fortis (assembly GCF_014885135.2). Lineage (NCBI taxonomy): Eukaryota > Metazoa > Chordata > Mammalia > Rodentia > Cricetidae > Alexandromys > Alexandromys fortis. The sequence goes on along the minus strand of NW_026067896.1, from coordinate 2,066,353 downwards.
TCCAGATGTCTCACTGTTGGCCGCCATCTGTTAGGTGTCAAACTCTCATGTGCTTGCTAGGTTCTTCTTCAAGTCTTGACTCACAGACCTAGACACTCAACTCTGGCTTGCTGCCAAATCTCCAACTCTATATTAGGAAAAGGGTCTCTTACATTGTGTTCGGTTCCATTTCCACTGGCTCTCATTATTCAGTGCTCATACATCTTAACTCTGAACAGCTCATGTTCCTAGATACAAAGAATTTCAGAAGTTCTATATAATAATATGTGGTTATTATAACATGATACTATATAAATGCTGTCCATATATAAGGAAGGCATGATAGGGGCTGTGACTAGTCAATACCATTAATAAACTTTTTCATAAAAGGTATACACGTCTTCGTATTCTACACTTTGATAGTCTTTCTTGATTGCATGTAAACTTATTCAACTGTAGTAAGATGAACAATAAACAATAAACCTTTTATTCTTCTTTTCTTAAGCAACTGTACTAATGTGGATGCCCTACCTATGGACTGTTACCAGTAAAAACTGCTATGACTCCCAAACACTAGACACTGTAAGTACTTCTACAGCCAAGAAAGAGCCCATGTCATTAAATTATTGAGGAAAATGATGAAATATTCAGGGGCGCGATGAGAATACTAATGGTAAATATACATTTTCCCAACTTTTTTTAAACTCAAGTCAGTTGCAGACATGTATTTACCATACTCTGTGAAGAGGAAGCATGTCTGATCATCTTGAAACTGGAACTAACCCTATACCTAGCAGTGCGAGCGACCCTCAAGTATATCCCAAGCCTCTTACCTGCACACTTGTAATCAGGGGCCACACCTTTCAGCACAGCGTCAAAGATGGACATTTCCACTCTCTGTTTCCTGTGATGACAACTCAGAAGCAAGGAAGGCTGGGAGACAATCAAGTAGAGAAACGGATGGAGCTCTATGTCGCCGGTTCCTCTTCGGCCAGGCTGCCTGACAACAATGACACCAGGTGCTTGTCTAGCAGATGACCGTGTGGATGCATGCAGGCTTTCAAGGGAGAGAACCCTTATTTTTTTTCCTGAAGGAAAAAAATTGCTACCACTTAAGAGATCTTCAGCAGTCACCATGGAGATGCATGCCTGGTTAGGCTTAGCTACGTCAGCATCATCTTCTGGGAGGTTTAGGGAATTCTTGCCTATGGTCCCGTCCTCCTTCTGTTCTGGTACTGCGGACTTGGGTAAGGGCACCGAGGAATAGGTCATGAGTGAGATCCTACTGGCCGTGATAAAGATGTCGAAGGGAATGAAGTTGAGGTTTTTCACGATGGAGGACTGCTGGGAGGGCCGGGCTATGCGGTGCTGACTGGCGCCTCTGCACTGCTCTATCTGCACAATCTGGATTTTAACGCTGTCACTGCCGATTCCACTGTCCTGAGCGCCGCTGTGTCGGGAAGAAGTTTCAGCCACGCCTCCATCAAATGTGTCCATTTTCTTCTGTTCTTGTTTAGAGATCTAAGAAAAAGCAAGCAGATATGTCAAAGCAGTTATGTATCAAGTGTTACTATATGAACAATGTTATTTAAATAAGCTGTTTAAAGGAACATAAAATGGACCTAGTACATCTTAAAGCCATAACAACCACAAAAGCTATGTGAAAATTCCCTACCCCAGAATCACCTCATAACCTAAGGGAAATCTTTTTTTTTTTTTTTTTTGAAAGGGCCTTCCTTGCTCCTTGGCCTGTGCTAGCCTGAAACCATGCTGTGCAGACTGAAATTCACAGCAATCCTTATGCCTCAGTTTCCCTGACAGTCAAGAAGCCTGAAATCAATGCCAAGAAATTCTTGAGAACAAATATCAAATTTCCTTCATTAAAATGTACTTCTGAGTGTCATTGTTTCTCACTCTATATTAATACAAATCAGCTTTTAAAATGCTACTCCAAATGATTACTTTAGTAATCTTAAAATAATCCCCCAAATTATATAATAAATGATTCCAGCCTCCAATCAGGGTTATTGTTGGTAAACATAAATTCCACATGACTGCAGTTCTACTGTGCCTTTCATCCTTATTATAAGACTAGTTTATAGGATTTTGAACAATAAGAAAAGGAAAATAAAAGAAGATCAGACTTTGAAGGGCAAAGATCAAATTAAAATAACTGCATGACATTTAAAAAGATGTTAATTTATCTTTTTCTACAACAGGACTTGGGAGGAGGGAAAGGTGAATCAACAACTCAGTACTGAAGGCCTCTGCCTCCCTGTGGAGAGGGAAGGCCATGTTGGTGGCAGCAGATGGGCAGAGTCCTCCGAGGCTTCAGCTTCTCCTTCCAGGACCCTAACAACCTAGTGGGCACTGGGTGTTGCATTTGCTTCCCTTTGAAGTGATGCAGATTAATCCATATAAACATGAAGAATCCATAGAAATAAGGAAAAGAAAACAAACCTTCCCTAGTCCCACTGCATTAGCAAGTATCATCAACAGGATAACATATTCAATATTTTTTTCTGCTGCTCAGGCCCTTTTGTGATTATAATTATATTGAAGAGACAAATTTGAAACCCATTTCTATCCTTGTGCGTTGCTTTGTTCCTGTGGCAGGGTCCTGCCATGTAGCCCACACTTGCTCTGAGTTCTCTAGAGTCAAGCAGGCCCCAAACACACACACAGTCACACAGTCTGTCTGTCTGTCTCTCCTGCCTCAGCCTCATCCACGAGTACCTTTTAAAAGAACCTGTAAGGAGCTGCACACAGTTGGTTTAAAAGAGTAATTTTTCAACAATTTCTACATAATTAGAAGTTTTGAGCTTTTAATTCTTGCCAATAAACATCCGTGTGAAATGGTAAGGACTTTCAGGGCAGGTTCCCAGGAGTGAAGCTACAAGGTAAGCAGCACGGGAACCTGTGAGGTCACCGAGTGTGTCCAACCTTTCCAGAAGGACTGCATCAGGACCACGGCAGTGGGGAACGGAGGAACGGTCCTAAAGCTCAGTGTAACCCCGAGTGTTATCTATCAGCCTTTAGATTCCAATTTGACTGGTTAAAAAATATTTTGTCAAATGCTTCAGATTACTGTAAGCTGACTGCTGAAGACTCTTGGCTAAAGTGTTAAATAGCAGATAACAAAGATAACAAGGGCATACTTTTGAAAGCCTTGCCAACAACTGTTATCTTGACTCTGGTAAACTGACAAGTACAAAATGTTATCTATTTGAAACTAAACGGTGTATCCCTAGTCTTAGAAGGAACTGTGTTTTCTGAAGTCACTCTACCTATGTTGTACTCTCGCCCTAACCCGCAATGCACTGTGCTGGCCACAGCTGGCCAAGGGTCAGCCATCAAAACTTGCCCTTTTTGGTGATCTTAGTACATCACACAATTCTCCTACAGCATAAATTATATCATGCTTAAATGCACTGTGGTATTAATATCAGATAGTTTAGAACAGTATGGTGAGATGGCAGACTGCATGTAAGCCAGAGTTCCCACAACTGCCTTTTCTCTGTGATATCCTGCGTATGCTAATGCAATGGATTTCTCGCATTCATGTGACACAGGGGAGAGGAGACAACACTGTGTTGCACTGAGTAGCTATGCCACTGTTTACACTGTACTGTGTTCTGTATCCTTATTTTAGTGTGCACTCCTTCTCACAAAAGGCTTGTGGCAAACAACACACTTTTGTGCCCACAGCAGCATTCTACATATTGTATTTACTACTTTTCGTGATTGCATTACTTTCTCCTATGTTGGTTAATCATGCTCCCAAAACAATGGGCTATTACACACACATAAACACACATTCAATCTACAGGTACAGCAGGATATCCCATGCATGCAGGTACAGCTATCCATTAATACTCCACATCCTACAACTGTGAGAGTGTCTACTGGTGCTCAGAGATTCTAATAAGTAATAGTGAGGCATAGCTCTGTATGGGCACTGGAGTCAGACAAACCTGAGACCAAGTCCAACACTCTCTAATTACAGGACTTTGAACAAAATTGCAAACCTGTGTTGACAGAGGCTGCTCATTTGTTTCTTGGCCACCCAGACCCAAAATAATCACACAGAAACTAAATTAATTAAAACACTGCTTGGCCTATTGGCTTGGGCTTCTTATTAACTAACTCTTACATCTTAAATTAACCCATTTCTATTATTTTATATTTTACCACGAGGCTCATGGTTTACTGGTAAGGCGGCAGCTACATGGCGTCTTTCTGACTCTGCCTTCTTTTCTCCTCTATCTCTGCTTGGAATTCCACCTTGCCCTGTTCTGTACTGCTATAGGCCCAAAGCAGCTTCTTTATTAACCAATGGTAATAAAACATATTCACAGCATACAGAGGGGAATCCCACATCACCTCTGTAAGGAAATGCATAAGATAGAATTAATTATTCCTCACAGAGTTGGTACAGGGATTTGGGAATGCATAAAGTATCAGTGCCTGGCACATAGACAATGCCCTAACCTAGGCAGCTGCTAGAGGTCTGTAGCTTTTTCAGGTGAAGAACTTAGCTGATATGGTCTCTATCGCTGCATAAGTAGTAATATGTCCTCAGCACACTGAAGAAGATGCAGTGATAACTGTTCTTCCTACACTACTAACTGAAAACACATCACATAGCAGACTGAATTTACTACTCCCAGTCCTGAGCTCTGAAAGCCTTTCACAGACTCATTCACGAGCCTGTGGGGCTCTGCATCCTGCACACCGTGAGCTGTCCTTGGAAGAAAAAGAGGTAAAAATTTTGCAGTGTTAAAAAATCATTTCTTAAAATGGGAACTCTAGTTAAAAGTCTGGATTTCCTCCATTTTTCTAAATTTCAATCACCTCAATGAGGTGAATATTGAGACATGTTTGAAAATCCAGCAGTTTGTCTCAGCTCACTGTAGATTTATCTGTCCAGTTGAGGAAGCTCTGGCCCACTGTTAAAAACCACTTTCTGATTCACTGTGTTGGTCTCTAAACTTGGGCATCACCAAGTTTACCACTGCTCTGAGGAAAACTGAAGTTCACGGAGTAACCATCTCCAGGTAACTTTTGTTTGTTACTGTGCAAGGTGACTCCGTTCTCAAAACCAGCTGTCTCTCTGGGCAGTGCTGTTACAGCAGGCCTTCGACTCTTTACCTAACTTATTTAAAATGGACAATAAAAGTTTTCTTTAATTAGCTACTGGTGTGCATTAACATGATCACGATTAAACCATAAAAACCAACTGTACATAACTCTGGTCCCCTGTTCCATATGTTTTGAATTATTCTGTTTGAAAATGTACTTTGCGTCCCTTTTAAAAGCTCTACCTTCTGCTTGCAGAGAATTAAATGCATATTACTGTAGTGAAGAAGATAATGTTTCAGACCTCCAGGCATATATTAAACACACTGGCAGCACTTGAGACAAAATGCTTTACTTATTAGATACTTCCTATTCTAAACAGTGTCATCAAAGGCTAAAAACAAAATCCATATAAAAGCTGCACAATGCTTCCACACAGAACCTGTGCCAAAATCCCCGGACTTTCCAACTAATGAGGAAAGGCTGTGTAGTCTAGCATGTGAATGTAAGATTTTCCAAGCATTCACTTTAGGAAACTAGACTATTGATTCCATATGGGTTATGTTAAATGAAACTGTATTGGTAAAATAACCTTTAAGATATCTGGCATGATAACAATAATTAAACACTATTCCAAAGACTAAAACAAAAGGGAATTTGGTTCCACAATGGCTAATTAAAATAAAATGAAAAAGCACAGCAGGCTATCCATCAAGATAAATTGTTATTGTTTAAGAACTTTTAAAAATACAGCTAAAATATACTTTTAGATAAAATCTGAAAGAGATGGAAAAATATTTGTGGCTTAAAAATGGATAGTTTGGTGAAGAAAAAAGTATAGGACTCTGAAATTTTATGTGGAGATAACAGCTTTAAAGCCTTGAGCACAACCAGATGGCACTTAAATCACAGGAATTCTACAGTTTCACTATCAGTGGGTTCCAATAGAAGAAGGTTTCCAATAGCTGGGAAAACATGTCATGCTGATAGTTTCCTTCTTACAAGATTTCAGCGCATTTCCCCATCCTTTCAGGGCTATGCAGTATGCAGACATCCAGCACATGAAGATGGTGCTGAAAGCGGGGCAGAGCGAGAACTGCGGCTAATTCCTCTTAATGCAGACAGGTGTGTTTCCTAGCCCCACAGCGCCCCAGGGGAAGTGACTCGAGCACACTGGTAAGGGGACAGCATCCAAGAACCAAGTGAAGGGTTTCTCCTTATTCTAGTGAGGCGCTCATCAGTGACCTTCTGGAACAGGAAAGATAAGATGGGTCATGTCAGCATTTCAACAATGGCTCTAAAAAGCAGGCCTAGCTAGGTGTGGTGCACACGAGTGCATTCCTGACATCTAGGAGGTGGGGATAGGAACAATAGGAGTTTGAGGCCAGGGTGGAAGATGAGACCCTGTTTCACACAAACCTCAAACCACACCAACACACACACACACACACACACACACACACACACACACACACCAGCTTGATTAGCTTACATGAAGAAACGTGTGCAAGCAAACTCCTGAGCTCTGTCGAGGACTAAGTTAATGTTTGCTATGATGGAAGGCAAGGAAGGGAAACTCAGCTGTGACTCCGACCTACCACGCTGCACGACCGCCTTACATTTCTGTCCAGTGGTCACTATATGGTGAGCAGAAGCATGTCCACACTTGGCCAGGTAGACACGCCATGTTCTCCCTCGTGGAAACTGCAGGTGTGGCACAGCAGCGACACACCCTGCAACAGGCAACACAGGACTCTGACCTTGATCAAAAGAGCCTTTTCCAATTATGAGTTCATTTTCCACATCTTATAAATTATAAAAAGTCAAGTGTAAAACCACAGAATCAAAGTTTCAACCACATCTGTGTATCACTATGACATGTATCCTAATTTTACTGCCCTGACTCAAACTCAGCAGTGCTTCAAACAAGTAAACATCATGTCTGCCTCACAAAATCAAATACAGTTAAAAGGGAGAAGTGGTCACAGCATCCTGAAATTACAAATGAGTGTATTTATAAACTTGAGAAAACTCATGCGCTTCATTATCTAAATATTTATGGAATGGTATGGCATGCTGGAGCTGGAAGAAGTTGTTACTGGACTTTGACACAAAGATTGCCCACATTGGAGAGTTTATGTAAATAGCAAATTGTATTAATTTTATTAAGAAACTAGTATATTTTTATACTTCCAAATTTTCAGTATCATAGATCAGAAAATTATGGTGAATTACTATTTCCACTCACTGATATGCTAGGTAACATTTATCTTTGGGCATTAAATATTTTCATGGTACTTGGGAGTAAACCCAGGNGGCTTACCAGGGAGGATCTTAACCTGCGTCTGTCTGGAGTGGGAGCATCATGGCGACTCTTCCTCTAACCTTCTTTCTCCCAGAATTCTCTTTTGTATACTCCGCCTACCTAATTTTCTATCCAATAAAATGGGCCAAGGCAGTTTCTTTATTAGTAAAAAATCATTCCCACATCACGTAGTAAAGTAAATTAAAAAAATAGAATAGACATTCATATGAAAAACTTCCTTCAGCGAGCCCAATCATTTTTTTTTTTTTAAAGTAAATTTAAGCTTGGGGTGGTGGTACATGCCTGTAATCCCAGTACTTGGAAGGTAAAGGCAAGAGGATTCAGAGTCCAAAATCCATATTTGGTCTTTTAGCAAGTTCTAGGAAAGGCTTTGGGTACACGAGACTGACAAACTACAACAAAACTGAAACTTAATAAAGAATCAAGGTATAAACTTGAATATTATAGAGCATAATAAAACAAAGGCTTTTAATGCTTTATTTTCTCTAAGTCAAATGTTATCCCACACAGTCCCACACACTGTCACTGTCCCAGCCAATGACAAGCAAGTTTTCTCCATAACAAGGCGATTGTGCCCAAAGCAGCACCAACAGCAGAACCCTCAACAGATGGAAGGTGAAGAGCGCCGTGTCTCAGCTTCCCGTTCATGGGGCTCCCAGTTCTTTGAAGTACGACTATTGGCCACTCCTGTCTGCTAAGCTTCGATTCAAATCATCATGTTTCACGACACTGTTGCACTAACGGCAATACGGAGGCAGCTCAGTCAAGGCTGAGTTTTATTGCAACGTGTGTTCTAATCTAAGCTGTAAATTAGGAAAGGGGGCCAGGCCTAGAGTTAACGGACTACAGTACTTAGAAAATTATTGGTGTTGTTCCAAAATGACAGACTGGAAAAAGGAAGGAAGGAAGGAAGGAAGGAAGGAAGGAAGGAAGGAAGGAAGGAAGGAAGGAAGGAAGGAAGGAAGGAGGGAGTAAGGGAAAGGGGAAGGGGGAAGGAGAGAGGGAGGGAGGGGGTGAAGGAGACAGGGAGGGAGGGAGGGAGGGAGGGAGGGAGGGAAGAAGATGGAAGGAAAAATGGAAGGAAGGAACATTTACCGGTTATACCAGTTTCCCTTTACACATAAGCTCACAGCATAAACTTATTTTCTGAGATTCCTAAACTCAAGACAACTAGTACAAGAAAACTTTGCATTAAAGGGTTTGAACTCAAGGCCAGTTCTCATTGTGTCTCTCTCCCTCTCACGTGTGTGATGAACCACAACAGGCTGGTCATTGTATGCAGATATAATTCTATTATATGCTACTTTTACATCTCATTTGTTCTCATTTTTAATGAACTCAGGTTTTAAGAAAATAAAACACCACATTCTGCGCACCTTGCCACAGATGGATTTGCATCAGGAAGGATGGGTTCAGAAAGCATCATGTTAATGCTTTAAAAGTGGCTACTGGGTGTACAAGGTATCTATTTTTTCTGCTGATAAAATCTAAAGCTCCATCTACTGATGTCAATGTGGAAACCATTTTGTCCCATGGCTGCTCAGAGATCTGCAATAGGATTGACTCAGCTGCCAGTGCCCACCCGTCAGGCTTCACAGTGGAGTCTGATCTGGAGTCTGTTTCTCATAGAGTTCCTCAAACACTGACTTCGCTGGGCTCCTTATAGCTGGTCTGATTTTACTAGAAACAACTGCATCACATCAGCCACTCTCATAAACTTACTTTAAGATGGAAGCAGCCACAACCCTGAAGCAGATCAAAGTTTACTGAGCCTGTGCACTCTCTGTAAGAGTCAAACAAAAGTATGTTTAGCTTCTGCAGCAATGTAGGACGCTGGCTATTAAGTATTTCAGCTAAGCTGAACTTGAAGAAATGTCTACCAATAAAATGTATATAAATTCATATTCAATTATGACGTGAATCACATACGTCTTTAAAGATATTACACAATTCTCAGAAGCAAAAAATTAGCATGCTTTAAAACAAATTTCTCCCAACATGCAGAATAAGTTGAGCATATCCATAGTTAATTTTATCTATCACAGGTTATTACTGTCTAGCAGACAAGTTTGTTCCTAGTCTATTTCCCAAATAAGCCTGGTTTAGTTAACTACAGTTTCTTTAAAGCAACTGAACTCAGTGTTCCATCCTCTTCCTGACGCAGTGAAGTCCATAAGGATCACGTGTGCGCTTCATTGGCTACCCCACCCTCGTAGCAGCAAATCCAGTGTGCACTGAACGAAGGCCTCATGCTTTTCCTGTCATATAACTAATACTTTGAAGATAATAATGCAAAAGTCCTGAAATGAAAGGTAACCGAGCTGAGAGAACACTTAAGTCCTATTACAGTTCTTCTGCATTAGAAAACGCTCCCGTCTTCTGTCTTTCCCTGAAAACCAGTACCATGCTTTCCCCACAAATATGACTGTGTTTGAATCAGGTAAAGAGTTCTAAAAATAGCTCTGCTCAGCTTGATCAGATCACCAGGAAGTTATCATATTGTGGTATACTTTAAGTCATACAATTCTGAGAGTTAGAACTTTAAGAAGGTAATTTTCTACATAGTTATCTATAAAGGTAATTTGATATGTACTTTAAGTTTGGACATTTGTCCTGTGGGACTTCTTGGACAGTAGTGTAAAAGTTTCATTCCCCAAAAATTAAGACATGAAAAAAAGAAAGACAGACAGACAGACAGAAATCCTACACTGGCTAACTGTATTTTCTAAGTAGCTGGGGGTCACAGTTACCTGCCAGAAAGTCTGTCTCAACTGGATTTTGCATTGTCACTTGGATACTGATGATCAATGCCAGAAATAAAATACTTAAAACACCAGTATGTCATTCCTATCTTCCCTTTCTATTATTTACTCCTTCCGAAAGGCTCAAAGAGAAAATATTCCCCAAGTTTCCTCATCAAATTATAAATAGTAGTCCCAGGAGAATAAAAGGTCCATGAAAATAAAGTTTGTAGTCCCCTCCCACTTTATCACTAGCACCTGAAACAATATTTGTTACATAGTTAGTGTTCATAAATATCTAATGGATGACTCATAATGGGAACAAATGGAACAAGTCATTTACAAAGGGGAAGTGAGCACTTGCCTTCTTGCCTAGAGACTGTTATTTGCTGAAGATGCTTTCTGAACCTATCTGAACCAAGACTGGAAGAAGATATGTTTCAAACTGTTGAGACAGTAGGAAGGACACCTAAGCTGAGGGAAGCACAAAAGCAATTGTTTAGAGGAGGGCTAAGTATCTAGAAAAGCAAAAGTCCCTGTAGCTCAAAGAGTAGAAGACTGAGAATAGTGGAAAATTAAGTTGGGAAGACAGCAACAAGTATGAACTTCAGGTGACAGGTTTAAAAATGTCAACTCTTTAACTGATGCTACTCAGGCTCCTAGAAGGGCATTCCTCTTAGGAATGTCAGTAAGGCCAAAGGCACTCAGTAAAGCAGAGGGAACACAGCCTGGTGTCAGATGCTGGAGTCGGAGCTGAGGTCCAACAACGTACATTCCACATGAAGAAAGAGCTATACAAACTTCCTGAGCAAACTAATCACAAGACAGCGCTTGCGAAAGTGGCAATTGTGTGTATATTGCTGTGGGATAAGTTACCTACTCTCTGAGATTTCCTCTTTCAAAATCAACCAATCAGCAAGTCCACCTCCCTCTCCACTGTATCTCAGTGCAAATGCCGAAGTCAGAGGAGAGCTTGTAAAAATTTGTTCTTTCCTTTCACCTTGTGAGCTGCAGAGCGGGAACAGTACCAGGCAGCAAGCACCTTTATCCACTAAGCCATCTCCTCAGCTCAAGGGACTTCCTTATTAGCCCAGCACTCAAACTCCTCAACTTTAGACTCTCATGCTGAGACTTCACCCTCACCTTCCAGCTTCCATGTTATCATTTATCTTGTTCATCAGCCTGCTGTAGAATATTACTTTAAAGTGTTTCTTCTGTGCATGATGTGGAACATTTAACAATGTAAAGATGTGTTGCTAATGTTTAACTCTGTGAAGCTGTGGTTCTTTGTCCTTCCAGAACACCTGATAGGCTAACAAAGAGCTGAACAGCCAATAGCAAGGCAGGGGAAAGGATAGGTGGGGCTGGGTTGGCAGGCAGAGAGGGGAGGAGCAAGGTGATAACAAGGAGGGGAGGACTGTAGGGCAGTCATCCAGGAGTAAGAGTGAAAGCTAGCTATACAGAGGAAAAGCAAACAGCCCTGAGGCAAAAGGTAGATGAGACAATTTAGTTAAGAAAAGCAGGCTAGGAACAAGCTAAGCTTAGGCTGGGCATTTATAAGTAAAAACGAGCCTCCGTGGATGATTTATTTGGGAGCTGGGTGGCGGGCAGCAAGGAGCAAAGAGCCCCAAAGAGTAAAGAGTAAAAACAAAACAACAACAACAACATTTTGGTATTCTGACATTTATAAGTAATAATAAGCCTCCACATGTGGTGGTTTATTTGGGAGCTGGGTGGTGGGCCCCCAAAATAGTATAGAGTAAAAACCAAACTACATTTTGGGGTTCCAATGTGGGGCAAGAGTTAAAGGAAACCAACCAGTCTCCTGTAACCCTGTAGGACATGTGATCTCTCTTACAGAGCTGGCACACAGCATATAATACCTTCTACCGCTGACTTCCAGTGCTGACTTTCTCTAATGATGCACATATTATATAAGTTCTGTGTACAAACATGTACACATGATAGGTACCTAGGCTAGTAACTGTGATTAAGATGGTAACAGTGATAACCTAATTGGTTACTGGGTATTCTTTGAAGCAACAGTATCAACCCACAGGTAATATTTACTAGACACTGTCTCATCATATGTATCAACTCTATAAAGTATATATGATTTTTTTACATTTTTTCAGTGCTATAGTTCAGCTTAATGTTGGTTTTCTTTTCTTCACTTTTAAAACAATATTATTTTACATACCAATACCAGTTCCCTCTCCCTCTTTTTTACATTTTAAGATGAAAAAAAAAAAAAGAAAACCCCCAAAACCTGAGGCCCTGAAATGTAAAGCAATTTGATCAAAATCGTAGTCTTGATAATGGAAGTGGGATCTGAATATCTACATCCACTCTATAATTCAATGGAAACCACAATCTACAGTGTCTGCTTCCCAGATCTTACTTTCTGTAATGCTCTCTACCCCAACTCAAAAAGCTTTTATACTTTTTTCATTGCTAATGATGTCTCTCTACTAAATGGCAAAACCAATAACTGTAGGTACATAAAAAATCTTATTTGTTCTCCCCCACACAATGCTGGATGCAAATGTTCCACTGCTTCTTTTTTAGAATAAATGAACTAAGCAGGAAACCTGGAGGGAGCTGGGAGTTTTTATTGCTTCAGGCCCCAGAAAGAGAGCTTCCAAAGACCCCCTTTCTAGTCCTATGGGTTTATCTGATGTGAGAACAAAGACCCCTTTCTAGTTCTATGGGTTTATCTGATGTGAGAACAAAGACCCCCTTTCTAGTTCTATGGGTTTATCTGATGTGAGAACAAAGACCCCCTTTCTAGTTCTATGGGTTTTATCTGACATGAGAAGAGAAGACACCTGCCAGGTACTGGAACTAGGGGCACGCGTGTTTGAAAATCACTGTATTCCAGAACAAACGCCAACTTGGAGTTTAGAGTACTGAACCAGGGAACCGATGAATGAATGAATGAATGAATGAATGAATGAATGAGGCGGAGCTCTATTATCTCCATTAATTCACACCTGCGTGCAGCTATGTGGGGAAAACAGGCTGTGTTTATAGTTTTCGGTTGTCTTGGTGGGAATTAAAATGATATCATGCAGGCCACCTGAGACTCTCAGTGAGTCAGAGCAGGAAGATGGAATTGAAAATTAAACCATCCCTATCCTGCTGGTCTTTTTTTTTTTTCTCTAAGAACATCTTGCTGGGCTTGATGAGGAACGCCTTTAATCACAGCAGGCATGAGGCAGAGGCAGGTGGATCTGAATTTTAGGCCAGCCTGATCTACAGGACATCCAGGCTTGCTACACAGAGAAACCCTGTCAAAAACAAAACAAAAAAATCAAAACCCAAAAAAGAAACTGTTTCAAAGAACAAATTATGGGGTAATGGTGCTGGGATACTGATGGCAAAAGATGATTGATGAAGAAAACATAAAAGATAAAAGCAAAGTGCCTGTGTCATCCTGTGTGTACGCACGCTAAGAACACAAGTCCAGTTGTGTCATCTTGTGTGTACGCGTGCTAAGAACACAAAGTCCAGTTGTGTCATTCTGTGTGTATGCACGCTAAGAACACAAGTCCAGTTGTGTCATCCTGTATGCGTGCTAAGAACAAAATCCAGTTGTGTCATCTTGTGTGTACGCACGCTAAGAACACAAGTCCAGTTGTGTTATTCTGTGTGTACGCATGCTAAGAACACAAAGTCCAGTTGTGTCATCCTGTGTGTACGCGTGCTAAGAACAAAGTCCAGTTGTGTCATCTTGTGTGTACGCATGCTAAGAATACAAAGTCCAGTTGTGTCATCCTGTGTGTACGCGTGCTAAGAACAACACACATGTTGTTGTTACATGTCACAGCAACCCTCATGTACCTATTAGTATCAATGTTGTTACTATTGCTATTACTGAGAAAAGGTGCTGCAGAGTATTTGTGTACACTATGAAGAGTCTTTGCCACGGCACCTCTGATTAGTAATAAAGAGTTAAATGGCCAATAGCTAGGCTGGAGAGGTTAGGTGGGACTTCTGGAGACAGAGAGGACTGTGGGAAGAAGAAAGGTGAAGTTGACAACTAGACACAAAGAGGAAACAGGACGTACAAGATGGAAGAGGGGTAATGTTACATGGCAGAACACAGATTAACAAATATGGGTAATTTAAGTTATAAGAGCTAGTTGGGACAAGTCTAAACCAAAGGCCAAGTTTTCATAATTAACAAGTCTGCACATCATTATCTGTGAGCTGGCGGCCCCCCAAAATTCTGACTACATTTGGCATCCAATGTGAGATACATACACAGAGCCCACTGCCTGCAGGGCACAGAGGCATGGCTCATTGTTTAAGAGGCCCTGCTATGAGCTACTTTGCACAGGGGAGACTAGATAGACATGCCTGCTGGACCATAGACACCGCCACTTCCCAGAGCTGGGATGGTTAGGTGGACCTGAGGTGGGGGGGAAGCTATACAGCAGCACCATAAGCCACAAGAGAGGAGCCCAGCAGTTTAAGATTTGGCTCACATGGTCAGAAAAGGCTGCACACACACACACACACACACAAATGAACTTAGATGCAAATAAAGAAAATGGGTATAGACAGTCATAGAAAAAATAGTTTAAAAATAATAGTCTATAAAGTAAGACCAAAGAAATATAAAAACAATAAGCCATGTAAGAATGGGAAATCCACAGGGTGCCTTGAATTTTTTGAATGCTAATGAACAAAACAACAGCTGCTGAGAGATGGTGGATTATGGAAACAGCTAAATTAAACCAACCAATATATTTTAAGAATGTTTTCACTTCAGTATGGAAGTCAAAAAAATGTGTTGGGGAGAGATTATGACTTTGTTTCCATATGAAAAAAAAGTTACGGTTCTTTTCAAAATTAATGAAGATCAGATTTGATTGGGAAAGACCTCTTGAAAATCTTGACAACAGACATGAAAAAAAGAAACCAAGAAAGACTATAGGACAGATGATAAATACACTGATCCCTCTACTATGGGAACAACTCTGAGACTGGATGAGACATGGTAAATATTGTTGGCTACAGAGTCCTCATGACTTATTAAGACATGCCATCCTTTCATATGGTATAAACCAAGATTTGGTTATGCAGTTCAAACAAACTTTATAAAGTTAACAAATGCCTTCTACCTGCTCAAACACAAAACAAAAAAAATATTTTTAGCTGGATGTGCACACTGCACATTTCCTACTTGTGCTAATGCAGACATGCATTTGAAAGTTTATGTGTTTTCAGAAAAAAGTATCAGACACCAATAAAGACAAGTAACCCAGGCGATTCAGCCTCTGAGAAGGCCTCTGCTGAGTTTCCTCAAAGTTCTGCATCCGCAACAACTGCAAGGTTGCTAGCTGAGATGTCTACGCTCAGAGACTATCCAGCTAAGACTGCAGATAAGATCTACACTTTCCTATCACAGAGTCTAAATGAAAGATAATGCAGCTAGCTTTTCCAGGACTTGACTATTATCCCAAATTTTTCAGGGTTTTCCTAAGATGCTGTTGCTGAGTGGGGTTGTGGTGTATGATGGGAAAGTGACAAAGAATCAATAACAAGTTACGAAGAAAAACTAATAAAAACATTGCTTCTAACTAATAATTAAAGTTTGGCTTAGGATTAGGACAGAATCTCTAAAAACTTCTGAAAGCCCTAAACATATCTCTATAATTTTCTATAATGTATTTATGTAAAATGATATTCTCAGCAGTGATTACAAATTTAAAATACAAACCCAGAAAAACAATGAGGAAGCACTATGTCTTACAGTATCAAACACTCCGCCCAGAAAGTCTCTTCATGTAAAAACACACATCCATCTCTAACGTGCAAACTTGTAGCTGGAGACTGCCTGCTCGTTTCCCGGCCACCAGACGGTCTTCTTCCATCTTAAACTTGTTTTTACCTTTTGTAAGTCATAAAATGGTGTGTATACCAAATGGCTGGTTTAAAGTAAATTTAGGATTTATTATCAGTTTTAAGAAAACCTGTCGCATGAAGTCACTTTAACTCCTGTTTGTCCCCACTCTGGAGGTCTATCTGGGCGTTCTCTCAGATCATCAAAACACCAATGGCGACTAGCAGAGGAAGTGACAGCCCAACAGGCCAGCTTGAAGCCTCACTCTGCAGATGAAGATATTAAGGATGTAGAGGTGTGGAAATGCCTGGCACATTACTGATTACTCACACTGTGACACATGTTTATTAATTGGTCTTTAATTCTTTTAACACTTACAGGTATATTTTTAAAGATTCTAAAGTATTTTACTTGTATACCCTAACACACCAATCTGAACAGAAGGATTTTGCATGGTTTAGATAGGTACTGCCATTAATCTATTACTCAGAACAGCCAATGCCATGCAAAACAAGGGGACTGTGAGAAACTGACAACGTCTGAGACAGGGGTTACAGTTCCTAATGTTGTGCTGACCCTCAACCATAAATTATAATTCCTACAGCTTAGCTGTAATTTTGCTACATGTTATGAACAATAATGCAAACATCTGTTTTTCTGATGGTGTTAGGTGACCCCTGTCAAAGGGTTAGTCAAACATCAAAGGGATCATAACCCATAGGTCAAGAGCTTCTGGTCTGAGGCAACCCCTGGAGACAGAACAATGAGGAGCTATGGATGGGATCCTGAAACAAAATCCTCTCCTAGTGAGGAGCACTGGTAAACCCCAAGAAAACTGTGATATCTAATTAATATTAATAATGCATCAGTGCTGGTTATTAGCTTCCGGCAAATTTACATCACAGAACATTACTAGGTAAAAGGCATAAGGGAATCTTTTACACTACTGTGTAAGCCTAAAACTTTACAATTATCTAAATGGATGACATACACTCTAAAACTAGGATCGCCTTTAAGCAGCTTACTAGTGTCTATATTTGGATCTCTTTCCCTTGGGCTTCCAGAAAGAATAAAGTCTGAGGTTTGGCTGCCTAGCTCTGAATTTATGTTGTTATATTGCTCTAGTTTTATTTATTTTTAAATAATTCATTAAAATCTCCTATTATGTATTCATTTCTATAGATTCTGATCTCTATGTACCAGGTAAAAAGTTAGAATTTCAGTATAATCAACAGGTTCCCGCTCCATTTCCACCTCTAGCCCCAGTTGTTATTCCTAAGACACAACGGTACAGCCTAATCAGAATAAAAACAAGTCGTCAGGTGGGCATCTCCTTGGCTGCCCATCAACTACACTCACAAATGTACTGAGTTCTGCTGTCAACTGGCTTCCCCTGCTGCACGACAAGTGTAACACACTCTAAAGTCAGCCTGTCTTTTCAGGAAAATCCTGTCCTCTCACTAATTTATGGCATTATTCTATCAGTTTTCCTTCTCACTCCAATTCATTTCAATCTCTAGTGACATTTTGATGTTTATTTTTTCATATTTAGAAATAAAGCCTAAAACATAAAACAATCACAGTTCGCCGGGCGATGGTGGCGCACGCTTTTAATCACAGCACTCAGGAGGCAGAGGCAGGCGGATCTCTGTGAGTTCGAGACCAGCCTGGTCTACAGAGCTAGTTCTAGGACAGGCTCCAAAGCCACAGAGAAACCCTGTCTCGAAAAAAAAAACAACAACAAAACAACAACAACAAAACAAAAAACCAGTCACAGTTCAACCTAACATCCTTAGGTACTGACGGCATAAAGGCAGTACTGGAATCCTGAAGCGTCAAGAGCAGGGAAAAGGGAACGGGGTGACTGTCTTCAGCCCTAAGATGCTCAACAGACCTAGGCAGGAGGAGTTTCCAGCCCAGCATGGGTAACACAGTGAGGGGAGACGAGAACAAAGGTTGCTCTGTGTAGTCCCCATACTCATGTAAGTTAGGGAACTACCTCAACATACTCTGAGCATTTTCACTAGGAGGTGAGGGAGTTAAAAGAGCAGAGGGAGAGAAAGAACTAGTATGGGATAACGGGAAATGAGGAGAAGAGGGAGGGCAGGAGGAAAGAAGAAGGGAGGAGGGAGAGATGAGAAAAAAGAGCAAGACACTGGCGGGGGGGGGGGAAGGAGTGGGAGACAGAGACACAGAACGCCAGAAACGTTGCTTTGATAGCAGCTATCTATTTTTGCGAATGTCGAGACCTTCCTGAAATTCAGTTTGCACATCTTTACAATTTGGAATCTCTAAGTCAGAGGCGCATTACAAAATGAACGAGGTAAGGTAAAGAAAAGACTTAGAGCACCCACCCTCATGCAAGGTGAGACCAAACAACAGCTGGATGGTATCACAGTCTCGGGCTTTTCAGTCAACAGACAATGGACACGAATGCAGAGTGCCTGGGTCTGGGGTCTTGTTTACTGCAACAGCATTACCAACAATTCAAGCATTTTTTTTAAAGCTAGGTTTACAAAATAATTCATAAATAATAAATTTCATCCTTTTAAAAAGTACTGTTGGTCAATTCTGGAGGGACAGAGAGGGAGAGTAATGAAAAAGCCATCTTGGCAGAGGGAACCACTGTGGGGTTAGGGAGAAATCCGGTGCTAGGGAAACTCCCTGGAATCCACAAGGATGACCCCAGCAAGACTCCTAGCAGTAGTGGAGAGGGTGCCGGAACCGGCCTTCCCCTGTAATCAGATCGATAGCCACCCTGTCATCATAGAACCTTCATCCAGTAACTGATGGAGTAGATGAAGAGATCCACTGCCAAGCATGGGGGGGGGGGGTAAGAGAGAGGGACGATTATGTGAGCAAAGGGGCCAAGATCATGAAGGAAAACCCACAGGGACAGCTGACCTGAGCTAGAGGGAGCTCACTGACTCTGAACAGACAGATGGGAAACCTGCATAGGACCAAACTAGGGCCTCTGAATGTGGGTGACAGTTATGTGGCTTGGCCAGTCTGTAGGGCCACTGGCAGTGGGACCAGGGTTTATCCCTAGTGGGGGAGATAACTGTGGTTAGTATAGGGACTACCTAGCTCATACTCCTTTGTGTAAAAACTTAAAAGTACAGAAGGAAGATGACTAAAGTGTAAGCCCTGGTGTTTATCTTACATAGAGCTCTATGATCTAGAAGAATTTTAGGTATTTGATATGAAACACCTTGAGAAAGAGGCAAAGGTCTATAAATATGAGAACTGAAATCACATGAAAACTGCCGCTGGCCTCACATTGTCTCTCATGGCTCTGCTGTCCATCCTTTATGGCAACTGTCTTACGTGACTGCAAGAAAAGCTTCCAGCTGGCTTGGTAGAAATGTAGAAAGCTAAATCATGGGCTCCAGTCCATGATTCTCAGCGGCCACTTGGCTATCACTAGAATGATAGCAAATTAGTTATAAACTATTTTCCTTGGGAATTTCTCTTTCCATAAAATACATAAAAATATTTTTTCAACACAAGAACATGGTTCTAAAAAAATCACTGGGAAATAGAAAAATACAGATGAAAGAACCAATTATTAAAGTAACAGAAGCGAAGACACCTGAGCATGAACAGGAAGAAGATAAATTATGGTATAACTGTTGAGTGAGGTCTAGGGTTGGGAGGGCAAGAACGGCAGCCCAGTGAGGACACTGGTTTGTTGAGCGTGAAGAGGCAGCAGGAACAAAGGACAGTTTGACAATAACGTGCTGTAAGATGTGATCTTGACATGTTTTTTATCCACTGGAACTTGTAGAGTCTAGATGTAGTAACAGGAGAAAGTCTGGGGAAACAAATGTCACTTTGGGTGTAAAAATATCCATTACTTTAAGAATAGAAAAGGAGCCCAGGTAATGTACTGTAGATTTTGTGATGGCTGAATGAAATAAAATGAATTCTTTCATACAAGCAAGTCTTTTTCTTAAAAAACAGTAAAGCCATCACACACAGCGGACTGACTAGCAAGGCATCTGGATGGGGGCAGACGGGAAAATAGAGCTAAGGAAGTGCCTAAGACCAAGTAAGTGGTCAAGTGGGGGAGGAAGGAAGGGAGGCAAAGGAAGCGATGCTCAATTAGTGTTGTGAGCGGCTCACATCCTTCTCCAGGACACAGGCCACCTGGTTCAAAGGCCTCCCACAGCACATCTCCAAAGATGTGGTTCTGGTCTCTCTTCCAAAAACATGCTCCACATTGCCCCCCAAGGCTTCACCCCCTCTCAGGCACGGACTGAAAGCGAGCATGTGTTACTCCTTACACCACCTCTGTGAGGAGGCCTAATTAGATGATTACTTGCTATGAAGGAGTAACAATCATTACAAACAAGGCAAATGAGCATAACCCAGGGCTTTCAGCCCTCTTCCTCTTTTATTTAGTTTGCTTTGAAAAGTGTGGTCATAGTGTAAGAACAAACAAGATAGATTAATTGTTGCTTTTTGAAACAATATGTAGCAATATGTGGTGCTAACCTCTGACACGGCAATAGGAAAATTGAAGGCCACACGCCTACAGACGCCTCCTGTAGGCTGGAATGGGCGGAGCTGTGAAGGACACCAGCATGCTCTCCGTGCCCCCACTCACTGTTAGGTGCCAATGTCTCTGAATTCCCTGGGGTTGTCGGTTGTACAGACCTTGTATTTTCCATGAATTACAGAACTCAGCCGTTAGCTCATGGAGTGAGGCGTTTACTCAGTGTCATCCACCATTCTCAGGACCATGCCTGACTCATCCGCTCTACACCCTGACACCCAGATACCGGTGTCCTAACAGTGTGCAGTATCCTCCTCACATACTGCAAAGTGCCATCTACGTCTCAGTGCTGTGTGACTTCCTTCACTACCTCGTCACAGTGTCACCAATTACTTCCACTGTGGCAACTCCACAGAGGAGGACAAGGAAGGGAAGATTTGCCCAGAACTCTGTAGAATATTTCTCTCACCATACGTACAAGAACTGTATCAAGAAGTCAGATGATGCCATCAACACCCTCCGCCCCCAGCTTCGCCTCTGTGCATTCACTTCCTATCTCCTCCTTTTCCTGCACACGACAGTGATCAGGAGTCAGAACAGGCTGTGGCCAACGAAAGCATCAGCAGTCACAGATGAGTGCATGAGCCACTGAAGGGGGCTTCTTCTCAGAGACCTTCTTATCAAATACTGCCCTCTCCTGAGCTTGTAGCCACACCAGCCAATGACTGCGCCTGGAAGATGATGCATGACATGGGAGTCCCCTCTGTGTGCTGTGACTACCATTAATGAATAAAGAAATGCTTTGGCCTGCTGATAGGGCAGAACTTAGGTAGTGGGGGAGGACTGGACTGAATGCTGGGAGAAAGAAGGGTGGAGTCTGGAGATGCCATGGAGCCGCAACCACCAGAGATAGATGTGCTGAAACTTTGCTGGTAGTCCACAACCTCGTGGTGATGCACAGATTAATGGAGATGGGTTAAATTAAGATGTAAGAGTCAGCCAATAAGAAGCTAGAGCTAATGGGCCAAGCAGTGATCTAATTAATACAGTTTCTGTGTGATTATTTCAGGGCTAAACTAGCTGGGCAGCCAGGAACCAACAAGTGGCCCTTTCCCCAACAGATGTACATACAACTACATAACGCTAGCTTCAAAATCACATGGTACAGAAAAATGTACTTTACCACCAAAAAACCAAGCTGTCTAGCTGGGTGCGGGGGTGGGGTGGGGGTGGGAATTCCTGTAACCTCAGCACTTTGAGGGGCTGAAGTATGGGAGTTACTGTAGGTTCGAGAGTAGCCTGGGCTACAATAGTAATATTAGGTCAACCAGGCCTACTCAGCAGACTTGTCTCAAAATGTAAGGCCTATCATCACATTATACAGTAACACCCACTGCTCTGCAAGCTGCGCTTATTTCTAGCATAGGATACGTATGAAATGTTAGGCTGTGTGAGGATGTTTCCTGTATTGTGAAAGATGCAAAGCTGCCTCAAGAAGAGTATTTTTACTCTGCTTAGATGGTAACTTCAAAGTCCCTGTGGCTAAGACTGCGGACTATATGCATGGACTCACCCATGGTCTCCTTATGTCCAAGTATTTCTTGGAAAAGAATATGGCTGTAAAATTTTGGCCAGTTGGATATTATAGAAAGGTAACATTTCTGTTCCTGTTTCTGCAGTTGAAGGTGAACACACTCTGAGTTCTGCCTGACGGGACGTTGAGTTCAAATGATGCATACTGCTTCAGAGTTTGTTCTCACGTGGATAGCTATGCACACTGCTCCCCAATCCAATTTCTTCTTCTCTGAATATGCAGACTAGAACCTGATCAATCCACACAGATGCCTTAGGAATGACAGAAGGAGAGCCACCATCCCAGATCTTAAGTGAGGGCATCTGACACGTCAGAGAAACATCTTTGGGGGCTTTGATGACTGAGACCTCAAATCTCAACCATTTTCAAAATATTTGTACCTATTCCTGTTCAAAATGCTAGTGAGTAGCTATATTCTATATTCTAGTTTGACAGTTCAGTAACATAAATATAAAATGTCATAAATTTTATGATTTGTATAAACATTATACATATATACAATATATGAAGTGTATATATACATATACTATATATATACATATACAAGAAACGTACCCACATTGCAGATAGGGAACTTTTATCAGATTCACAAATTTCAAGTATTCTCCCCCATTATATAAGTTCATTTTGTTAGTAATGTCCTTTGTAGTATACAAATTTAAATTCTTAGAGAATCTTTTTCTTTTTAAGTGGTTCCATGAGTTTTTGGCATAACATCTAAAAGAGAAGAAAGGGTCTAACTTGAACTCATGAAGTTGTATGCCCAGAGTTCTAAGAGTCTGGTGTTGGCTTTTGATGAGGGACTTCAACCCTATGAGCTGTGTAAAGACCTTGGCATGGGACTCTTCCAGCTCCATTTACTGGAATGATTGTCCTTTTCTGCTACTGACCTGCACAGACTACTTTGTCAAAATGTCCCAGCTGCACACTTGAGAGCTGGCCACTGTACTCTGCTGTCTTCACCACAATGTGATACCATTTTCACCATCAAGCCTCTGTCTTAAGCATTTATAAAAAGCAGTATAGGTCTCTAACTCATCCGTCTTTTTAAAGATTTTTGCCTATTGAGTTTTTCCATTTCATTATGAATATTAAAGTTTATTTAGAACTTGTAGGTCTTCTGTTAATTTTTCTATATATTTTATTCTTTGTGATGTTACAAAATAGTTTCTTTAATTTCCTTTATAATAACCGATTGCAAGGGCATACAAACAATATCTTGGAAAGCTGATAAATTCTCTTATCAATTCTAAATTTTAGTATACTGTGGTTTTCTACATAGAAGTCCATCTCCTCTGCAAGAGGAGGTCCTCTGACTTCTATCTGCCTAACCGTGAAACCTTTTGTTCTTCTCTTTGCCTTCCCACCATGGCTAGAAGCACAGTTCCATGGGGAACAGAGAAACTAAAAGACAGCTTTGCTCTGCTCTAGTTTCTGCCTTTGGCACGAAGGGGTTCTTACAGAAGTCAGTTACCAAGCAAAAGAAGCCCCTCCTTTTACCCCTCGTTTGTTCGGGACAGCACTCAAGCTTTTGCCAAACACTTTTCACTTTAATGATCTATTTCTTAAAATTCTCTTCATTGGATGTTTCAATTATCAAAATTAAGTCAATCTTGTACTTCTAGGTAAATACTATTTGATCATGGGTATAAAATTCTATTTCTGTTTTGCTAGATTTTATTCTCTAGGATTGTTTCTATACTCACATTCTTCTTCAGAAATAATGGTTCTGTGGTAACTTTTTCTTTCCTCTCCTCTTTCCTTGCTTGTTTCTTTCTTCCCTTTTACCCTCCTCTTCCTCCACTCTTTTCTTGCCTTCCCCATTCTCACACTCTCTTCCTACCTCTTCATTCCTGTCTTTCTAGGACAAGTCTCCTTGTGTCCTAGGGTGGCTTTCCTTGGAGCCAAGGAACACCATGAACTCCTGATGCTTCTGCCTCCACTTCCACAATCCCAGGATCACTAGCATGCATGCTCCTAGCCGGTGGTCTGCCATTCTCGTTCCTTCTAATACACTTATGTTCTAGTGAACACCACTACAAATCTAGCAAGAGAAAAACATACTGGTTTTCACAAAAGTAACACCTTGACTATGTTATCCCATCCATTCAAGTCTTTAAACTGGTTCCCAAAGATACACTTCAAAATGTATGTTCCATTCTTTTCTTAAATAGTTTCTTCCCTAGATAAACTGATTTGGTTTAGGAAAACAAAACCAAACAAAAACCAAAGAGGGCATAAAGTTGAGATGGATATGTACCAGGGGCCAGGGGAGTTGGACTGAATGTGGGCATGTGTGCCATGGTGTGCATGTGCAGGGCAGGGATAATCCTGGGTGTTGTTCCATCCCTTCCTCCTCTTTTGAGGTGGAGTTTCTTGTCTGCTGCTGCCTATGAAAGGCCAGAGCCTCCAGAACGTTCCTGTCTGCATTGTCCATCTTGTCACAGGATTGCTGTGATTACAAATGTTTGCCACCACATCTGGCTTTACACGAGTTCTCAGGGTCTGAAATTAGGTTTTCAAACTTGTGTGGCAATCACTTTACCCTTAAATACTCATTAATGGCAAATTTAATTTCTAAGCCTGGATTCTTTGCTTCCCTGACAACCACACCTTTAATCTCAATAAGGTTGATACACGATGGACGATCAGACAGCAAACTGGTTACAGAGCTTAGCTTAGAAATCCTGGCACAAGTGAGAAACAGAATAGATATTTTCAATGAACTATGATTATATGTACACTAGAAGACACCTGACATGCATTATTTCTTTTAGTATTCATGATATTGTCTGATGCAGAGGTGGAGGTGAGTATTTACAGAGGAAATGAACAGACTGCTTTTCTCTGTCAATCCCAACTTCTCTATCAAGACACAAGCATACTCCCTCATGCTGGGCTCACAGCGCCCGGCTTCCGTGTTCTCAGGATGAACACTACCCTAGCTATCCCATTTACTCAAGTCATGCACCACCACACACGGAGGAGCTCCTTTCCCTATTCTTTACCTTCAAATCTGATTCCTAGATTACAATATTGGTAACAAATCCTTAACTTCAAACAAAAAGTTTCTACCCCTACATTGGAGAGCAAACTAAAAGCAGTTTATTTCTAAGTTAAAGTAAAAAGAAAAAATAAATGCCTGAAACATCTACTATTTATTAATACATATTAATAAATTATTACTAATATCTAGTATAAAAATCACTATCATCACTTTCTTTCCATATAATCACAGTCCAAAGAAAATATCTAATATGCTATAGTCTATCGTATAAATTTTAAAAACATCCAAGGAAACTATCTTAGCCAGTGATGAAAAGACACATTTCAACTTTTACATGCTATTATACTATATTAGTATCACAACTCAAAATACTTAATAGTTTACTAAGGTGGAACAAAGTCATTGGTAAATTCACCAGTTTATATTCATCGAACATTGCTTTCTTGACTCCTAGACTTCCTCAAAAAAATCTTTACATCTACTTCAAAAATCAAAGTTTTCTCTTACCTGGTTCTTTTGAGCTAAGGTGTATGTGGTCTACAGGACAGACCAAGACTGCTAAGGAGGAAAACATGCTAGGGAACGTGGTTTGAGGTGAGGGACAGGGACAGAGGTGGTAATGTATATCGGTTCAAGTATGAAAGTGGATCGCTAAGCATGGTGTTGAGACTCTGGATGCGTAGGATACAGACTGGGGACAACGACCGGAAACCACAGATGCCCGTGGCTCATGCTCCCTAAACATGGCAGTGACAATGCCCGGGAGCTCTCAACGGCACAGCGATACAGGAGATTCCACTAGGTCTCACCCTGCACGGTGAGCTACAGTGGTCACTGGCTGCTGAGAGGGAGACTCAGTATCCTCCACGGACCAGTTCCCACAGAGGCTGTCCAATCACGGTGGGTAGCTCTGAAATATGGAAATATGAGCAAGGCTAAACAAACTCAGTGGGTTTTGGTTGTATATGTGTGTGTGTCTGTCTATTTTTGAATATATACAGAACAATGATAATTAGAGAAGAAAGGTCATGATTTGGGGAGGAAGGAGGGAAACAAGAGCAGGGAGAGGAAGGAGAGGAGTGATGTAGTGTAAGTTCTCAAAACAGTTTCTAAAAATGAAGAAATACTGCTAAAACTAATTTCAGGAAATATGA
The DNA here is from genome assembly GCF_014885135.2 of Alexandromys fortis. Taxonomy (NCBI): domain Eukaryota; kingdom Metazoa; phylum Chordata; class Mammalia; order Rodentia; family Cricetidae; genus Alexandromys; species Alexandromys fortis. The sequence goes on along the minus strand of NW_026067896.1, from coordinate 2,040,124 downwards.
AAAATAAAAGGAAGATCATATTATCCTACTCCACTATGCAATGAATATGATGTATGGAATTCTGATAAAGAAACACTTCACACTGGCAAAGAGGAATATAAAGTGTAAACATCGGGATGATGGACGGCATAGTATGTGAGCAGCTAAGACCATATAGAATCAAGAGGTGGTTGTCTGGTCCTGTATTAGAAATGTAGAGGGAAGTATCAGAAAGAAACAGCTTACTGAGATCAAAGTGGGAAAACATGGCAGGATGAGGTGGGAGATTCAACAGCACAGAAGCGACTTTGCGACGGCTCACCCAGATGGTCTTAATTGCTAAAGTTAGGGTATCTACTCAAGGAAAACAACATGCACTAGAAAAATACACTGAATTAATAGATTTAGTATCTTATATGTATTTTTCATGATTTTATAGATGTATTGTTATCTTCCATCTTATTGACTGATGCCCCCCTAAAATGTTTTAAAATAACATACAAATAATCTTTATGGTGAATTTTTTCTATTACTGGAATAAAATAATCTGACGGCAGAATTTTTTGTTTCTTGAAATATTTCTTATAATGTCCTATACATCTATACAGTGATAGTGATAACTTTAGGAACATTTACAATAATTATTAGTTTTCTTTTATTATAAGAATGCTCTGATTTATTTCTTAAAATATCCACATGCATTCAAATTTTAACTGTGCTTTAAAGCTTTAATGCAATGACACTATAATATTTGCAGTCAGTTTTAGGAACCCTTGAAAGAGAACGTCCTTCCTCCCGGTCCTTACTTCCACAGTCACCCTTCCATTCTGTCTTTACACGTCCGTGATAGCCCGGGGCTATAGAGTACTCCACAACTAGCATTCACTTAGGTTCTCAGGTCCTGGTTCCTTCTCATTTATATAAGGGAAATGCCTTAGTAGTAAGGACAAACGCAGCTTTCTGTTTTCTCCACAAATAAAGCTCTACTGCTCAGTCTTGACTTCTCCCCAGTGATGAGCTTTCCCTCAAATAACTCTTTAATACCAAACTATTCTTTGTCATCCCTGTCTGGTCTTTCCCTATCAATTGTGAATGCACAGAACATAAAGCTCACCCTTTGTAAAGGATCACAGAGCCTCTGCTTTCAAAATGACCACAAGAAGAACAAGGAGCTACAGGCATCTTAAAAGCTGCCACCATGCCTTCTATCTAATGAGTATAAGGAATGACTCAAGTTATTGTCACAGCCGTTATGAATTCGGAGTGTTGAGACCTGACCTACCAACACAAGTATGTAGATGACATGTAACCATGTTGTGAAGTTGTATGAATTCCCAAAACAAACCCACAATCTGAGTTACATTTCTTTGCTATGAGAGTCAATAACAACAAATAAACAGACAGAAGTACCATGGAAATATAAAATTCTCTTCTCCATCATCAGTTGCTTCATAAACATACTGAAAATGCATGGAGAATATATTTTTAATTTGTTCATTTTCATGTCAAACAATTATATTTTTATGGACTTTCTTATATGCTAGGGAAACATTTGGGTACTACATAGATATATAGTCATTTTAAAACCATTACTTGAATTAACACGTTATGAGAGGTAAAGGATGATCAGGTTAGAGAAACTCCATTTACAAACATTTTAAGCTTTATTATACTTAACTTTGTTATTTATTTATTTATTTAGACCACGGGGAGAACGACACAGCTTCTGGCAGACAGGAAGGCTTGAAAGGCTGCAATTCGACTCTGAGGCACCTCATTTCCTAAATCTGGGCCTATTTCAGGCATGTGGTCATTCTGCCCTCACCTATACGATGGGCAGAATGACCACATTTCCCTGTGAAGACCTGTGCCTGCCTAGAGCACAAGGCCACAGTGCCTGTCCTCCATTTAGCAGGAGCACCTAAGGTGCATTCTGAATCACCCACCAGAAGAAGAGCAACTGCTCTCACATGCCACGGCTCAGACGTGAGTTCTCTGGGAAGACCAGTTCCGGTAGAGATCCGACTGAAGTGCGGAAACAGAAGCAGATGAGCTTTCTGGGGTCCATCTAATGAGGTACACCCCAGCTATTCTGTGAGCATTTTACTCTATGGAAGGCAATTGTAGGCTTTCAGTGAATCAACACAAGAAAACTGAAATTTTAAGCAGGCATTCAACCTATAATCACGGCCATCCACTACCAAGCATACAACATGTACGCTTTTGATGTTATTTCTTGGAGATATTCCTATAGAACGCTCACAAAGCTCACATAATGAGGTCCTCCCAGAATACAGCTGAGTATGTAAAAAATCGCACCAGGCTCTCACATCCTAATAAGAGATTTTCCAAGGTTGGTCCACAATGATTTGTTGAAGTTGCAGGACAAGAGGAAAAGGGACTACTCAAATTAAAAAATACATAAAACATCGATCTAAAATGATCTATGACCATATTGTGAAAAAAGTTAAGAGGTTAGTTAACAGAAAGCAGTTGGTTAATTAAGTTTTCCTTTGTAACATTGGCAGAATCAACACCAGGTAACAGTTACCTCTGTGGCCTTGTTGGATGGCTCCAATCCAGTCATATTTGTTACTATTAACTGATGTAAGAGTTGAACTTGAGCCACACTTAGGAAGAAGTCCAGGTTTGTGGTTATGTTCACTTCCAAGGAATGGCCACACACTAAAATCTCCTAAAGAAGGGGAAGACAGGTTCAAAAGAAATTTTTTTAAATGATAGTCCTCAGATACTTTATTCTTGTTATTGAATGCACACCATGTTCTAACTCTCTAGGGACTCAAGTACACATACTTATTAGTGAGAAAAGCAAAACTAACAAGCACAGCCACTAGCATATCTTAAAGGATCAATTTAACAAGTACTTAGAAGGGTGTGCTCTCTGTTGGGTTGCTTGCTATACATGTAAGTCAAGAAGCAAAAGGAATTTCTCCATCTTCTCATACTCATTTGTTTCCCCCACACTCTGAACCACTGTCATTGCTTTACATTTAGTTAACGGTATGATTTTGCAGTAGGATCTTGTTCACCAATTCAAGTGTATGGACGGGTCCTGAGAACCTTTTCCACATCCAGCTCCACAGCAGACCTGGGCACAGCTGCCAACCTGCTCTGGAGTGACGGTGAAAACTCCAGTTGGAGACTCCTCAGTGTGAACACTGACTTCTCTCTTGACACTGCTAAACCTTGGCAGCACTGGGCAGATGGCCGCTGCCTAACTGGTGCTGTTTTCATAACCGCATCACTGGGACATTAGAAGCCACCCAGAGGAGGCAAACAAAACAAAGCAACCCAGAAGCGCCAGAAGTTCATAAGCACAAGCCCTGCCTCTTGTCATGGGGTGCACGTGGACAATGTCCAAATGTCTGCAAACGTCCAGCAGATCTCCTTGTTAGTGTCATACAAAGAATAGACTTACGGACACCATGGCTGGGCTAAATACACAGCAGACAGTTTAGAGCTGCTTTTAATAAAAGATAAAGAACATGTCTGGCATGATAATCTTTTTTTTTGTTAAATAAACTTTCTTCACAAATGTGCTGTGTTTGTTTATTATACTTGAATTCTTATTTTATTTCTCAAGACATATTGAGAAAGGACAATGATTAGGAGTACTTTTAAAAAATTGTCTTGTCATTATAACATGTCTTAAAGGAATATAAATTTCTACAAAAATAACAGTTGTATTAGCGGATATGTCTTATAACTGGAGGAGGACCACTCCTGTTCTAGTGCTAACGGTGTGAAATGCAGTGGGTAGGGTGAGTAACTTATAACAGCAAGGATAATTTCCACTTGCATCCTTCCTGGAATGACCTGCTTTGACTGGGTCAGTTCCTGGAAACCCTGGAGGTGAACTGGGCACTTGATGAGACAACTAAGAAAAGTGCGAGGGAGCTGATGGGAGGAATGGAAGAGAGCGGCCACTGAGGCCTCCAACGCCAGCAGGCACAAAGCAGCCCAGCTCCTGCTTCCCTTCCAGTCCTTCCCGTGGGGACGAGGAATTATTACTAAGGCCTTCAAACCAAATTACCAATTAATTAAGCTGGGATAGGATTATATTTACATTTTGATATATTTTTATTTTCATTTCTTAACTTTGTGATAGTAAGTTCTTAAGAATATAAGAAAGGAATATTTCTAGGAATAAGTTCTTATTTCAAAGTGATCTGTGTTTTTCTTCCTTGTCCATTTTCTTTTGTTTCTTCTTGTTGTTGGTTATTTGTTCTTCTTTTATTATGGTGGTGGTTTTGGGGGTCAATCTCACGGTTTCACACATAGCAGCTAAGTACTCTAAGAGGGAGCTACAAATCAGACCCAATATTTAATTTTTGTGAACCAAGTAAAGACAGGAAGTTCAACAGCTCTCTAATATAAAGGAACGTGTGCACCTTAGCTCATATTTTCACAGCAGTGACAGTTTGGGAGAAAAGCACCTCCTCAAGTGTTGTACAAAACCAGCTTTGTTACTAAGAAACCAAACATAAGACATACTCCTTATATACCTTTGGGGGCTATAATACGGGCCCACTTCTATCCAGGAGGAAGTCAGTCTCTTGGTGCAGCCTTTCCTTCCAGACCTGCTCCATGTTTTGGGGACTCCACCCACAACCACTCTCCTAAGCTGAGATTCGAATCATAGTATCAGTCTACCCTCCTCAGAGAAGCTTCTTCTTGAAGAAGGTAACTAACATGGGGACCCACAATGAGACACTGTATAGAGAGCTCTGCACCAAATGGGACATCTGTAGAGCTCTCCCCACCTCAAGGCCTGGGATCTATAAGGAAGAGAAGGCAGGAAGATTGTAAGAGTCAGAAGTGGTGGACCTTCCAATACAACAAGAGTGATATACTTCGGATACAGAGCCTCAGATAGCACCCGCAAGAACTGCACAGGCTCAAACCAGACAAAAATCCCAGGATGGAGAAGGGGAAATAGACACAGTCTTTCCCTTAACTGAAAAGCTATTTTCAACTGCTACCTGTGGGGAAAGAGAAAAGAAAAAAAAATGTTCTCTAATGGAGTGTCACCGGGTATGGAATTCACAGTCTAGGGCAAGCCCAATGCCCAGCCTAGGAATAGCTGGACAAAACATAATGGATTTCATGCTGTATGTGTGTGTGTGCATGTGTATGTATGTGTGTGCATGCAAGCTTGATGTGTTATTTTTTGTCTTTCAGGTGGTTTTTTTAGTTTGCTTCTTTTTTTAGTTTTTGGTTTTGTGTTTGAGACAGGATTTCTCTCTGTAGCCCTGGCTGTCCCGGAACTCACTTCTGTAGACCAGGCTGGCATCAAATTCAGATATCCACCTGCCTCTGCCTCCCAGGTGCTGGGATTAAAGGCATTTTGCAAGCATATACAGCCTCTTTTTGTTTTTGATAAAAAGAGAGAGAAAGAAAGACACTGACAGACAGAGAGACCAACTGACTGACCGTGAATTGAGGAAGATCTAGGATGAGGTGGGGGAGTGAAAAGAATATGATCAAATACATTGTGTGAAAAAATAAGTAAAAATTTAATTAATTAAAAAGAAGCCAAACTAAAATATTATAAACCTCAAATGAGATTATAAAAAAATTTTCAAAAAGTCAGAGAAGGAATCTAACGTTCTATTGTTTTAAATTAATATACAAAGCCCTTTTCACTTAACAATGGATTATAAGAGATGCATGGTTACCTGAAAATACTATGGCTCCTAACTCACTTAACAGACCTGAAATGCTCCCTTAGTAAACACAAGCCCAGGTGGGCCACAGTATCCTCACCTATAAGATGCAGTTACGAGAGCAGCCTGAGAGGATTAGCATGGGCAGTGGACTACCTGGCACTGGTTAGTTTCCATGGTGACTGTCATTACTGATTAGCTAATTTGATGTAAGACAGGCTGAAGCAGTCAACTCTCCATGACACAAGCACAGTACTCCACTGCTTAAATTAAACTCAAGTTTATATTCAGCTCTAACCTCCGTGTGCATATTTTCTGGGGAGATTATTTTAGTGAAAATGATGGCAGGCGCTCCAGTGATCCGGACAGAAAAATCTGTCAGGATGGGGGTCAAAATCGCTCTCCTTTCTTGATGTCGCCGTATGCTAAAAAGATAAGACAAACAAATGTTAGTCAAAGAGTTTAAAAAGAAAGTTTTTGTCCCTTGAGTCTTCCTGTAAATCGCACCACCGTTCTGAGAGTGCCTATTTGGTATCATCTGGTCAGCCCTTCAGTTCTGTACAGGCTTCCAACTCTGCCTCTGAGAGATGCAGACACACTCCGGCCACTCCACGTCAGTGAACGTGCTTCTGTCTGCAGTCCCTCCTGTTCCCCCAAGTCTCAGCTCTTTTGTCATCGTCAATCAACTTACTATTTTGTAATTTTTAGCTGTTTATTTTTAATAGTGTATGTTCCATATGACAATGGCCATGTTTCCAGTCTCATTAGGTTCATCAGTACATTCTGTTTCCCTCCTACTCCCCAAAAAAGTCCCCCGACACAGTTCTGGCTTGCTTGGAATTTCCTTTATAAGACAAGCCTGGCCTTGAGCAGGCAGTGATCCTCTTGCCTCTGCCTCTCAAGTGCTGGGATTGTAGGGATGAGCCATGGTGCTTAGCTCTTAACTCTTTGCTTCAAGCTTGAAGATCCATTTCAGTTTATAGAAAATAATACAGATATTAAGGCCTTCTTTGTATATTCTATAGCTTTTGTGTTTGAAATCTGGTGCTCTAAGAAGGAAGGATCCTTATCAGCCTGAAGAGAAAATGGAAGCAACTTCTAGACTCGGCCTGCAGTAAGCTGTCCCCATCACAGCTTCTGGCTTATTTTAATTATACTTTAAACCTCTGCACATTTGATAAGTTATTCCTTGTTGGCACCCACAATAGCCAGTAATTCAAAGGACATACGGCTGACACAGATGACTGGGATACACCAGAGGTTCCAAGTGACTCTCTGCCGTTTTAATTTTCCTTTTATAAAATATCACTGTTTATATTTGACTAGAAACCACACCTCCAAATTTCCTTTAAAGTTAATTTAATATTTTCCATAAATACAACCTTATTATTCCCTTGTGATAAAATGATAAAGTTAAAAGCAGAAAATTGGCATAAATTATACCTCATGTGAAAACGCAGATAAAATGCAAGTCTTTCTATATCTAAGAAAAATGAGAATAGTCTAGAGAGCAGTAATGTCTTTTGTGAAATTTCCAGTGGGCAGAGCTTTATATGGCAACTGCCAAAAAAGCAAATTGGATCATCTGGTTGTGTGACACAGAAGTATTGGATTTCAGGAAAGAGTTAAGAGATCTGGTGGGTAGAGAGCAGCAGGAAGGAACACTGTAACTGCGACTGTGGAGGAAGGGTCAGCTCCTGAGAGACACCATAATTACAGCCCAATAGCTCAGATTCCATGAAATGACCGACGTGAGAAACACCAGACATGATGTGCTCCGAGGGGAGCGCCAAGACAGGCGCATTAGAAAGACGGTAAATGGAAAAGATGGCAGCAAACCAAGAGCGAGCATCAGCTGAAGCAGTGTGGTAAGGAAAAGGTCCCTGTTCCCATCATTTGTTTTGTTCTCACTTGGGTGATGAATTAAATCAGTGACACTAACTAGAAAAGCTCTATTACCACAGCAGGAAAAAGGAGATCTCATCAAATCAACAGCCATTTTCTGTTTCAAAGTAAGAGTGCTTCCTCTGTGCTGTCACTGATAAACACTTGAAGTGATGATAAGCTTTTAAAAAAGCAATTAAAAATGTTATAAATCAATTATTTTCAAAGCTGAATCTCAGGAGGAAAAAGAAACACTAAAGGAGCAGCTGTTACAGAAACTGTTACTATCTTGCCAGGTAATATATGTAGTGTTGAAAACTAAAAAGGAATTAAAACCCAAAGCACCAAGCAGAGGTTAGTGGTAGACTTGGGCTCAAGACAACAGACTGAGATTGTGAGCTGCTTTAGATCTGGGCCCCTAAGGCTAAGGAAGCATCACTCCATCTTAAAGGGAAAAACAGGAATGGCCTAGCTCAGCAAGAAAATACCTGATGTGGGATTCCCCGCTCTATATGTTGTGAATACCATTGGCTAATAAAGAAACTATCTTGGCCTGTGGTAGGGCAAAAGAGTAGAATTAGGCAGGGAAAACTAAACTGAATGCTGGGAGAAAGAAGGCGGAGTCAGAGAGAAGCCATGGAGTCCCACTAGAGACAGATGCCGGAACTTTACCTGGTGAGCCACAGCCTCATGGCGAGACACAGATTAATGGAGATGGGTTAATTTAAGGTACGAATTAGCCAGAAATATGCTTAAGCTATTGGCCAAACAGTATTGCAAATAATATGGTGTCTGTGTGATTGTTTCAGGGCTGAGCAGCGGCGAACAAACAAGCGGCCTCCTAGAACACATACTGAAAGTGACAGAGAATTTCCTAGAAAATTTAAAATAATAGGATTTACTCTATGTGTGCCTAGTTTATATTATTTATGAAACCCAGGAATAATCTTTCTGAGTTATTATAAGAACAATAAAAACAAACTAGCTATAGTTGCAAAATGGATTTCATGTTTGTAATAAATATGAGAAACAATATATAAACATTTATGTTGAGTATGTTAAGGTTAGAAAGGGGAAGCCATTTTCCAGTCCTTCACTACCTGCTGGCCATATTCCACTCCAGGGCTGGGTTCTGAGAGTTCCTTTCACTCTCTGTTAGCGGTCCTCCTGGGCCACTCCCTTTCTCTGGTTTGAGTTGATCCCACTGGGCAGTACCAATATTGATGGACTGCAGGTCTATCTGGTACTGTCTATCTTCAATTTCTGATCCAGGATCTCGAAGAATTCCTAAGTTCAAGGCTCTCCTGAGAATGCAATGACAAAAAGCAAACAGATATCCAACAGTTATTTGTTGACTATTATAGTATCCTAACCACATTTGTCCTAAATTGACAATCAAGATGAATGATCATATTAGTAAATAATATATGTAGGCTAATCATAGGTATGATAAAAGTATTAGCAACTTACCATACACTGTTTTCTACAGGTGTAAACTACTCTTACTAATCCAGCATGATGGCTGTCTTACCGTTTTCACAGCACTTCTTCTAAGCACTTCTACACATGATTTTAATGTTGTGATTCAGGGTCTGCTATCATCAATTTTTAAAAACAGCTCAGAGTAGCTGGAAAACAGTCAAGCTGCAAAGCTAGTATGTGATAAAAGTCCATGTGTAGTTTGGAGAGTCTCCGTCCCCCAAGCCCTTCCCAGGGTCAATCAGACAACTTCCCAGGAGCTCCGCTGCCTTGTCAGGCAAGGTATTGACCAGTATTTGGAGATCATATACTCATGTATTATGCAAAAACTTACAATTTCAAGATACCTGTTCCAGGGAGGCAGACAGGGCTGTCAGGTGGAGGAAAAGCAAAGACACATTTTCCTGAGCTGGACTCAACTTCAGTTTAGAGAATCTCCTTGATGTGGGTCCAATAAAGAAGGACACAAAGCGACGCAAACACTAACTCTCACTTGCTGCTCATATAGCAGCAACAGAAGATAGAAACATGGCCTCCAAGACTTCAAAACTATGGGGCTAGCTGATCAGAAATATATACATCCTCAATATGTGGCAGAGAGTAAGAATTTTAAACTCATGCAAAACTACAGATAAGAATAGAATCACTTAACTGTAAAACCCAGCACAACAGAAGTGACGACAAAACACGGAACAGAATCAAAAGAAGGGAAGCCACTTACAGTTAAAATGGGGTTTGCATACACAGACGGCTCACTGAGTTTCAGGGTGGTAACATACAGAATGGGAGGATGTACACACCATCATAGGGAGCTCGGAGGAGGATGGATCCCTTGCTTATGGTCTGCTGTGGACCCCATACCTGACTTCCCTAATAATACCAGAAAAGAAAACATTACGACTGCTCCTCCTTAGGGTTCTGGATCAATCAAAAGAATCAAATACCTGTAGCCCAGGGAAGAGAGCCAGGATATTCTGGTTTGATCCAAAGACTAGAACATTACACAACACTGTATCCTCCTCTAAGACTTAATTCAACAGGGCTTGTCAATCAACTGACCAGGAGCCCACACCAGGAAATCTGACTCACCTAAAGATGATAATGGTAAGGAGATGGGAGATCCCTTCCCAGAAGCCCCACCCTCACTATGGTGCTTAAGGCACCTCCCTCTTGGCAGCACTTCTAAGTTTGCCCACATTCTGAGGTAAGAACAGTGTAATTTTCCTCTTCTTCTGGATACTGCTCAAAAGCCTAAGCATGCTTTCCAGGACACTCTGGGATCCTCACTATTTATCTGAACCATGACTTCTGCCATGTACAATCTTGGCACTCTTCACTACTAAACATGATGGCTTCCTCTGCCCTCAACTCAGAAGGCATGGATTTTCCTACATCTTTGTTGTCTCTCCCCATCCTGCCGCCTCTGGGATTGACAGCTTGTCTGTCTTGTTTTTCTTCCAAACTCTCATAGCTCCCTTCTTCCAAATTCTCATAGTTCTTCTCTATATTCTTTTATTAATGAGCCTAAGATCCCAGAAAGTAAACTTGATTTTGCTAGTAATAGTTAACAATCAGAATACATGTAGGTGATTCATACACTCTAGAACTATCAAGCTTAACAAACTGTACTTATAGTCATACCCAAGAGCCACGCTGGAGTTTTAACAAGAGGGGATGAAAGGTCAGTGAATGGAAAAACAGATACTAGACAAAAATCTTGTCCACAAGAGCCTGTTAGACATAGTTAGTTATTAAGAGTCCATAGTGTGAACTCTACTTCAGTAGTTATATGTTAATGCAAAACTTCAACCTCTTTCAGTAATAAAATAAGGAAACAGAAAAATTTAAAAATCAAATTACTACATTTGATGACATATTTATGGGTAATAGAATCTGAAATTGGAAAACATGCTTCTCACGTGCACAGCAACATTTCTGAGAACTGATTCCCACCTACCATAAAGCTCCCTTCAACACATCCAACCAAGTAAATATCACACAGACTGTATTGAGTACCATAAAATTACCTTCAATGCTTATTAAAGAGAACCTGCAAAATGTTTATGTTTAGAAATTTAAAAGACATTTCTAAGTTAGTTACTCAAAAAATTAAGAAAGAAACAATTTCAATATTAGGTGCAAAAAGGCAGATATAGAAGAGGTAGCACTTGAAAATGCACTGTTTAACACACACACATATATGTGTTGTTGAGAAAGAGAGGCTCAGAACAAACAAGCTACACATAAAAACACAGAACAAATGGGAAAGAGTGGGATATGAGAGCAGAAATCAGTGGAACAAATTATCAACAAGGCCAAACAAAAGGCCAACTAGTAGCAAGAGGGAAAAATAAAAGGATAAAAGAGAAAATAATATATTTGCAATAAAAAGAAAACTATGATACTGGACAGCAGGAGTGAGCAGACAATGGGTGGAGGCCAAGTAGGTCTGCAGAACCTGGCCCTCCCAACTCAGGCAGGAAAACAAAAACGAACAAACAAAACCCCAAAATTCTCTTCCCACTCAATATTCTCCTGGAAGGTATTCTTATTCTTCTCATAGAGCATCCTCTCATTTTTTCCACTAAATATGACATCAGTTTACCTTGTAGCAGTTCTTTCTGTGTGTGTGACAAGGGCGCATTTCAATACCTGGGCAACACAAGCACTACTGAAAAGTGTAGCAACATCTCTCTACTTGTGGGACTATCAAAGCCACATCGTCTTATCAAAATAGCATTTCCTCAAATGAGTAAAGTTACATTTGCCCCTGAATAGATAGTTACTGGGCACTGTGTCTCATGTTCTGTGCTAGTCCCTAGCCGCTGGCACGATTCCTGCCATGACCCAACCCCTCACATCTAGTGGGGATTTAGACGTAATGAAGCGAACAGAAGACTGAGCACAGAACACAGTTGGAAGCACACAAGGACCACCCAACAGACTGGCAGCCCAGAAAAAAAGACAGGAAGTACTTAGGGTCCTATCTCATACAAGTGAAGACTTATCTCTCACAGGGGAAATAAGACCCAAGGGTGTGGCAACAGCAGATCTAGCACACATAAGAAGGTTCTGAAAAGCTACTGTGGCGAACGGGCAGGAAAGAAGGACGGTGACAGGCAAGAGGAGCATCAAATGCCAAGAATTCCACCCGCTTATTTGGTAAAGTTTAAAGGATCCAAAGAAGCTGAGAGAATGAAGATGCGGGCACTAAAAGGAGGGCTTACTTTACAAAGCGGTCATTTTACTTTTGTCTAACAATACAGAAATGATGGAATGGCAAACCTCCCCCAGGACCACCGGCCAGTTCCCAAATAACCACACAGAGACTTAATAGTAATTATAAATGCTCAGCTGATCGCTTAGCCTGGTTACTAACTAGTTCTTACAGCTTAAATTAACCTACGTTTCTTGTCTATTCTCTCTCATATTCACAGTGTACAAAAAGCTTGTTCCCCAGCACATAGCTATCCAGAGAAAGCCTCGGTTTCTGGTTAATTATGATTACTGAGAATATATAAATACACACATGCCCATCTATGCAGAGGTTGTCACATCATAAAATCTTTAGTAGGTGTGAAGAGAAAAAAAATTATTCTATTTTAACTCTCCTCAGACTCAGCATAAACTGTTACATAGAAATGAGATAACTAGAAATTAACACAAAGAGACACAACCAGATAAAATGGCACTAGAATTTGGAAAATCAAAACCAAACAATAAACAAACCAACAACACAAGAGAAAACACTGGTCCTTAATGTGTTCAAACCACATTTTTATTAGCCTAAAACCATTATAATAGCATGCTGGTTAGCATAATAAATCTCTTACTCTGAAGGCTAAGAAAACGTTTATTATGAAAAATTTAGATCAATTAAAATTATGTGTATCTTTGCAAAACAGTTTATTCAATAATTTCTTCGCACCTAAGATATCAAAATCAGGGCATATAAATGTATTTCCAATTTACTTTCTCAAGAAAATTCATGTTTATATTAGAAACTACAGAAGTACAATACTTAATATGAAGATTATATTTTAAGGAAGCAGTTAATATAAAAACAGTTTGGTTTGATTTTTCTGTAAAAATCTAATATAGATGTTTTTTCAGATTTATAGAAGTCCAACTTTTCCCTATTATATTATCTTAATAACTTATTTTCAATTCTTTACAAAGGAAATATACTACTAGCAAGGACTAGAATACTTAAAAGTCACAACACCCTTCTTAAGAATGATGCAAATATCTGACAACAGAAAGCCTCATAGTATTGTTTCCTTTCTCAATTAGATATTGTCTAGGCACATTCACTATCAAAAATAGAAATCAAATCTTCTTGTCTCAAAAGCATATGGCTTAAAAACATTCTATGAACTTTGCTCTGTCCTTATTGCTGCTTTTGAAAGCAAGCAATCAAATCAGGAAAGAGGGAGAAGCACAATCCTCATAACTTCCTTCCCCCAACACAGAAGGCTCCTGTATTGGCTCCCACGTAGGAGTTATAATTGTAATTGCTTTGGCCCTTCCGAAACCCCCCGCCCAGACCATTCGAACCATTCAACAGGTGGTGGAGGAGGATAAACTCCAGTCTGCAATAGTTGGTCAATAATGTAATCATAAGGAACCAAAGATGACTTTAAGTGTTTAACAGGAAACATAGCTTTAATGTTTTCCTTTTTAAATTGATTTAGTCTGGGGCAGGCCTTTTGCATGTTTACATAAGGAGCAGCTCATGTTGAACCATTTACTGCTCACTGCTGAATAGGCATATCTTGGGAATTCAATGTAAAGTAGCAAAATTCATTCACTTATAGTTCAATTGAGATCTACAAAATGCTAACAAGCCAGAAAATAGGAACATAAAACCAAGTACAACTTTTGTGTATTAAATAAATTAAATGTCTACATATTTATCACCAACTCTGCACAAATGACAGCAATCTGGAAAGTAAATACAGCAGGAGATAAAATGGCTGACTCTCAGATGAAGATCAGCGTGGTTCTCGGATGAGTGACTCAGGGCAGGACACTCTTGGGCTGCAGGAGAACCAGTGAGAAGCAAGGAGGAAATGCTGGATGCCCCATGGACAGTCTGATTCATCAGGGCACAGCCGGGTTTCAGGAACAACTGCTCCTCCTTCCTCCTCCCCATCCCAGCAGTATGCATTTAAAACCACTACAGAGTTCTTAATTAAGGAGTCTTTAAAAAATTTGTTATAAGTTAACTTCTAACTAGTTTCTATAGTGAGAAAAAATCAAATGGGACATTTATAAAGTTAAATTACAACTGAGCTGACTGGATGGTGAGAAGTACAGGGGTCTAAATTGCAATCAAAGACAACTCCTTTCCTATTTTAACATATTCACTTCACTGACATGCTTCTCTTTATCATTAAATTTTTTCTTTAATTAGACAGTTTCATTCCATTAGAATTCTACTATCAAACTCTAACGTGTCTGGAAGAAAAAACACATAATTACATAAAAATGACGGTGAGGATAAAACAACAGCACCTTGCTGTTGTCTACAGTCGCTCCTATGAGATCACCATCCACAGGGTTCACACAGACCACGATGCTGACACTTTAGGTAAGACATTTCTGAAACAGCTTAGTCCAAAGCTACACCTTGACTATAAATTCAGCCAATTGTCACCTATGTTCTATACAAAACACTATTAGAAACAAAGCTTTAAGATATAATATGCTATTGAAATAAACTGTTATATAAAAACAGTGAAAGACTGTAAGACATCAAGCTGAGAAGATAAAAACAGTACCACCAAAGTTACAATTAGAACTGATTTAAACTAAAGCACCTTGGAAGGAAAAACACTTAAGATTTGGCACGCAATAATCCAACTACTATAAAAGTAAAATTGTGTTAATTTATAATATATGGGCATTTTTGAGCCCACAAATACCACAAAGTTGTTTCTGAAGAACAGAAATCAAGGTTAAGATTCTCTATACACACATTGGTCATAAGCTAGTCTTTTTATTAAGGAAAAAAATTAATGCTGTAATAAGAGCATCTTTTTCTTAACATCATCATCTCATCTCCAGATTACTTCAGTCTTAGCTCAGAGAAATACGTTTGAATTATTGGGCTCTAACAGGTGGAGTACAACTGGTCGAGCTGAGGCTGCTGAAGGCTCATTGTCTGTGTGGATGGGTAAGCCCAGAGCATTTCAAAACTGAGGTTCACATTAATCATAGAAGACCTGTATGGAAAGCGCGTACTAGGTGTTTCGGGTTGTGGTAGTAGGCTGTGCAGACTTACATTGCAGCTTGAATGCATTTTTATAGTATCGTCATAACACAACTACCAACTTCAGATGGTATAAGGTTTACATGAATTAATTCACAAGAAACAAGCATACCATATCCATCATTACTTGCTGAATACTCATTTGGAATATAATATTCATCATTTAATAGTTGTATATTTTTAAATAATTGCTTAACCTGACCATATTTATGTTTATGTATATGATAAATAAAATATCAATAAATAATCATAAAATCACCTTAATCTGGTCTACCCAAAAATTTAAAACAGTTATAAATGACCAGTTGTACCCTTCCTAGCCTGCGGCCATTTTCCACCACAGAAGATACATTAGAGATCACAGTACAGATACAGTTCAGACCCTATTACTGAGTAACTACACATCTGCATCCCATTTTATGTGAATAAATGGCATACACATAATTTTTTAAATATTTATTTAGTACGTATAAAATATTCTGTCTATGTGTATGCCTGCAGGCCAGAAGAGGGCACCAGATCCCATTACAGATGGTTGTGAGCCACCATGTGGTTGCTGGGAATTGAACTCAGGACCTTTGGAATAGCAGGCAGTGCTCTTAACCTCTGAGCCATCTCTCCAGCCCAGCATACACATTATTCTTGATGGCTACTTAGAACTTCCCTTGTGGCTAGTCCTGAGGTTGTCAAGAGCAGGAGAGCTGCCCTTGCTGGCCATTAGTTGCAACACTCAAAACAGCAGGCCCCGGGCTTCACCTGGGCAGCCCAATAGAGCCAACCCATTTGGCAGAGATGTGGGTGAGGAAGCCCCGAAGTTGTGAGCATGGATGAACTGAGCTGCTCCCATTACTTAACTGTCATGTGGTGGCATGGGTGGGGGAGAGCCTGCCCATTAATGTCTGAGGTAGGTAGGAGAGCTAGCCGAGGGTATAAGGGCAGGAGAGCTGTCTCTACCTCTTATCAGCTGCAGCACTCAGGAGGTGTAGGTGTAGAAAAACTGACCCTGGGGACAGAAAAGCAGAGGGACTGGCTCTGTCCCTTGGTCATCACTTCAAGGGGTGAACTAGCCAAGGCAATGCAGGAGAGCTCACCCTGGTGGTGAGGAAGGGGGAAAGCTGGCAGGCTGACCAACCCTGCAACTACCCAGGCCCAGAACCAGGGTTGACTTGGCCCACCCCAACATGCACAGCATCTATGATCTGCTGGAGCAGGTGAAGGGACCCATCCTGAAGACCCACAGCTGCCAGATCTCCACAACACACGGCAACAGCACGATAACCAAGGGAAGACCAGAGAGGGCCCAGGATCTACAGTGTAGCAGAAACCAGAAACCCGGAACCAGACCAATGACTCTTTGTAATGAACACTTGCAAGAAAACATATATGGATAAAGGGTTTGCTGCAAGACTCACTCTACAGCTTCCACGATGAGATTGGGTTTTCCATCTCTCTTTTTTCCTTCTCTTAAATGTTATGGGGGGGGGGGGTTGCAAAGGCAGAGGGTGAACACAATGATATGAATGGATACAAAGGGGAATGAATGGAATGAAGATGCATGGTGTGACAGACTCAAAGAATAAAAACAAGAAAGTAAGAAACAGGAATTTCCCTTTGTGGACATTATAATTAAATCACTGTCTACAATTAAGCAATAGTATTGCTTAAGTCAGGTCAATTATATATAATCAATTATCTATCCCAAATCCAATGCAGCTCATCACTAAATGTTCTTAGTCTGTGGTCTGAAAATAAAGAAGCATATAATTGTCGCAGTGTGTCATTAAAGTCCTTACTGTAGTGTAGCTACAAATGCACCCATATGTTCCTATGTCCACTCTCGACTTGCCACTGGTAGTGTGGTCTTGAGAGGCTGCAGGATGTCTGCCCCACGCTCCTGCTACCACACCTGGAGCTTTGCCTCTAGGTCTGCCAAGATTTGGGTAAGCAGTTCCACAATTCTGCCATCAGAGCTGTGAGTTGCTCCTACTGCCTTGGCTTACCAGCAATGATGGGCGTACAGACCTCAAACTGGAAGTCCAACAAATCTTCCTTGCCTAAAGTTACTTTTTGTCAGCAATAAAAACAGTAATTCATATACACTGGGAAGAGAGATTTCCTTTTCAACATTTATATACTCAAACTGTGGGGGAAATGCTGATTTAAAAATCCTATCTGCAAGGTAAACTGAGGAGACCTAAAAATATGTGAGTGTCTCTAGTAGGTAATAAGCTGCGGTCCCAACACAGAACCATCTCTTTTGGCCATCAAGAAAATTACTCAATTATAAAAAAAATAAATATTTTAATGAAAATGAGAGGTATCTATTTAAAATAAAGATCCTTAATTACAATAATGCTGCTAGGTATAGTTATAGACCCTATACATTAAAGGCATCTGAACTGTAATAACCTGGACCACACCAGTGTCACAATTGGTAGCAGAGCCCTGATCATCATATAAAAGCCACCAAACACATGCAAGGAATTACAGCCATCACACATCAAACACTCTGGCCTGGCGCTTCCTTCCTCTCATGCTCCTGGCAGGAAATGTCTACACAGCCTCCGAGGTGACCAGACACATTTAAAAGAAGCCCCCGTTACAACAGCTTCTCGATGCTGCGGCTTCCACCAGAAGACAGAGCAGCTTCTGCCGGGACCACGGTGCTACTCTTGAGTCGGCAGCGCGGGAGCCACACCTACGAGGTACTGTAGCTGCACAGCACCATTTTCTCCCCAGTGACCTAGAGAACAGAGTGACTCATACGTGTATTATAGAACAGGCAAACTTCCAAATGGAAACGATGCTGCCATTTCATTTTAGTTTGATATGAAACTGTATCATCCTATGAAACTGCTTGTCACCTG
Organism: Alexandromys fortis; assembly: GCF_014885135.2. Lineage (NCBI taxonomy): Eukaryota > Metazoa > Chordata > Mammalia > Rodentia > Cricetidae > Alexandromys > Alexandromys fortis. The sequence goes on along the minus strand of NW_026067896.1, from coordinate 2,021,954 downwards.
AACCTGAATTATATTTGTAGAACAACAATAAACTTCATAAATTTCTTTCTCAAATAACTGTACTTGAACATGGACAGTGTACAAATGTTTCTGTTTTATCATTAGGTATTTTGTTTGTTTTTAAAAAAATCCTACATTTGAGGATGTATTTTCAAATAAAATAATTGAAATTAGACAAAATATAGATCTAGATAAAAGCAAAAATTTCCAGAAGAATGCCTGATATGATACATATATATTTATGTTCAATTATATATATTAAATTTTTCTTATTTCACAATTTAACTATTTTTTACAGGATAACTTGACACTTTACCAGAATGAATGAAATTTTAAGGGATTATCTTTTTGAACATTATAATGATGCCTCTTCTGCCATTAAAATGGAATAAATGATGTTATAATTCTGTAATACTATGCATTTGATTATGTCTCCTGGATCTGGGGAAATTCTAAGTTCAGTGGTACTATACCTCAGTTTTATCAGGTGTTTGTTAAAACCACCTGAAAAGACCGAGGTTATGTCTCACTGAACGTAAGCTTCATGGATCTATTCAGAACACAAAGTGACTGAAACTGTACTCAATGCAAAACCATGCTACCCCAGTGCATTTGATGAGCTGATAGAGGACATGGATTTCTGTGACTGCGTGTCAGTGTATCGAACCCATCCCTGGAGGACAGGTGATCAGGAGAAAGGAAACACTTTCAGAACTCAAGGCCCTCTCTCTTGTGGAGTGCTGTGCTCTGTAACTTACATCCCAAACACCCAGCAACTGAGGCGATAAACGCTGTGGGTTCAAACTGCCCCCAGTGCTAACGTCCTAACCACAGTCACTAAGGCTCCTGATGTACGAGGAGATCTGCATGAAAAGACCCGGAGGATAAGCACTGACGACTTGATATTAAAATAAGAGTTTATGTTAAGATAATGCTCTAACTATTGATTCATATTTTTGTTTGTGTTGCTTTGGTTCAGAATGTATGACAAGAAAATTTATAGGTGAGAAATACAGGTGAAAAAAGTCTTTACAAATTAAAAACTGAAACTGACATTGAGTTTTAATTTAAAACTGAAATTAACATTTAGTGGATTTTGTTTTTGTTTTTTTGTTCCCCCACTTCCAACATTTAGTTTTCTTAAAACTTATCAGTGATTATAAAGGCCAGGCCAGGAGAGTTAACCTTTGGCACACAGGGAATTGTAGGCAGGAATGAAGGTTGCAGGGGTGCTGGGTGTATTAATGTGCCTGTGTACATATGTACAAATGATTAATATTTTCTCCTATGGAATATAGAACATCAAAAAATAAATCAAGTACAAATAAGAAAACACTAAATGGCCACCTCACCACCTTGACCACAGACCAGTGCTCCTCACTCCTTTTCTCGTATCCAGTTCTGATCCAAGTTCAGAAATTACAGGGAAAAGAACATCGGACTAAGGAATGGTCTCAGTGCAGAGAACGATCATTTCTAGTGCATAGAAACCTGCACTGTCTACCCCAGAACACCAACATCAGCAGACACAGTAACGGAGGAAGAGTGTGTGGGCAGGAGTCACTTCACTGCTGAGGACAGACGTATTACTATGTATATGGAGTAAATATGAGTATGATCCTCGCTTTCTGGTTTTCTTTCTAATGAGCTTCTCAGTGGTGGAGATATGAGGCTCTCGGCTATGGCTACTACTCAACACAGGCTACAACTGTCACTAAATGGCCCACACTGCATGTCACATTTACAAGTTTGCTAAAAGGACATGTAAAAAAAGTACGTGTATGCCATGTATCCATCCACATCCATAATCAGCCATAGGAAGCAAACCTACAGGAAGCGATTCAATAACACTCAATCCCTGCTATCACCAGAGAAAAGGTATTATTTTATATCAGGCACTTAAGAGAACAAAAAGGATTTCAGTGTTTTCTAAAAATCTGCCTGGCATGTCAGTAGCCAGGGTAAACAAGCATTACATTCCAATGTTCCACAGGTTTACAGCTGTAATTTATTTTGGATTATTTAAACTGTCTATGCTGTGTGCTGTGTCCTGGGTGAGTGGAGAAGTGTCAGGCCGAGGATGACTGTTGTCAGCTGGTTGTCTCCTGTACTGCGTGGGGTCCCAGGAATCAAACTCAGAACTGGGAGCAAGCTCCTTTACTTGCTGAGCCATCTTGCTGACTCTTTGGGTATATTTTAAAGGCACATTATGCCTCTTATTTTTTTATGTTTACGCCCACAAAAGTTTATATATTAAGTTGGCATGAAAACATTGGTGCCTTAGTGAAAGAATCCAATCAGCAGCTGATGCATCCCACATCTGTACACTTCAAAACCCACGGATATTTGAAAGTACCGTAAGATGGATTTATTCTTTTCCAAATTAAGGAACTCACGATAGGATCTGAACATATCCTCCTATTCCGGTTTTATTCCAGTATGAATTATGAGAGCAAAGTTAGAGAACTCAATATAGTTCTCTATATTTTCTACAGTGTGTGACATTAGCTTAGAGTCATTGTGAGACCATGGCTGAGGCAGCTTCTGGCAGCAGACACATATCCATGGAAACTTATATCCTGCTACAGGAAGCCACAAAGATGTGGTTATTTTAGTCATCTCAAGCCCTCAACCAGATCAGCTGAGGAGCATGACAGGGTCTACAACTCCGCCAATAGTATTTTAAAACAAAACTCTTGGCAAACTGCTCCATGTACTCACTCTTCTGAGTCAGCTGGATTGTAAGGGGAGTTATTTGAAGCCCATACCAAAAATTATAAGATTAGGGACATAACATCATAGATAATGAAACATACTTTGACAAAAACCAACACAATGACAATTTGGAGAACATTTATATATTCAGAATTAGAAGGAAATCAGAGACAGAGAAGGAAGGACACCATATTTGGGGCAATTTGTAGAATTTAATGCCAACACCACATCTGGAGACTACAGCTCCCTATTAAGATAGAAGTTTTAGCAGACTACAAAAGAAAATAATAATGGAAATGGAGCTACATTCACCAACAGAAAAGAAAGCTTATGATAATTCCTGAAAAAATACTTAATTTTATCTGTGTGAGTGTTGGCCTGCACACACGTGTGTGCCTTGCGCTCCAGGGGTCACAGAGGGTGCGGGGTCCCCTGGAAGTAGAGTTACTGACAGATATAAACCACCTGTGGGTGCTAGGAATCAATCGGTTCCTCTGCAGGAGCAGCTAGTTCTCTCAGCAGCGGAGCCCTCTCGACACCCCGCATACTGTCATGTTTACACATAAGTTCACACAAGTCCCTGCAGTGAGAACCATGACTGGTTGTCGCTGATGTCAAGCCCATGTGAGGAATGAGCGTAAGCTCAGCTGTAAATTTCTTCTGTTTAAGTGCTTGATATGCAGCTGAAACAAATGGGAGTTGGCAAGTTAAGCCCTTCTCAGCCACCAGGTTCCTAGTCGCGTCACTGCTCTCTGCCAGAACAGGAACAGCAGCCCTTTAGGAAGCTAGGGCTGCCACGATAAAGACTACTGAGACTATATACAAGAGAAGAAGTGAAATTAAATGTCAAATTATTTTTAAAAAGTTATGTACCTGCAAATGGACATTTTCTTACCTGCTGAAACTCTGAACAAGACAGTACATTCCAGACTTCGAATAATAATGTTTTTAAAAACTCAATAAAAAGAGGGCTGGAGAGATGGCTCACAGGTTAAGAACACTGACTTCTCTTTCAGAAGACACAGTTCAATTCCCAGAATCCACATGGTGGCTCGCAACTGTCTGTAACTACAGTTCTAGGGGCACTGACTCCCTTACACAGGCAAAACACAACAATGCACATAAAATAAATAAATAGTAAAAAATTTAATAACACATGAATGCCAATATAATGTAAGCCTTTAATCTGTATTTTATAAACATTTGTCAATCTCAATAAAATAATAAAGTTTCCATTTAGAAAAAATGAAGATTTTGTGGTAAACTTTAATGCAATCAAAATACTGGTCATCAAGTGAAGTTTTGTAACAAAGGTTACGTTTTCTCAGTATTTGCATAAGAAGACAAGTCTGACCATATATTCTGTACCTTACACTGCTGTTTCAGGCTCAGGGACAAAGTGAGATCACCTAGTGTTCACAAGTTGCTCAGGAAGATGCAAGGCACACAAAGAGTCTGTACTCTAACCTGGGGAGGGGTGCGGGGGGAGCAACGCCAAGGGAGTTTTCTAACAGTGGAAACCAATAGTGATCCTCCCTTCCTCCCTCTCTTCCTCCCTCTCTCCCTTCTAAAGAAAAGACCTCACATAGCCCAGGCTGGCCTTCAACCCCTAAGCTTGCGGCTTCCACCTTCCAGATGCTGGGAATTAAGGATCTGCATCACCATGCTTGCCAGCTACTCTACTTTTCAGAATACGTCAAGCTAAAATATAGCGGACAAAACCGCCAGAGACCAAGGTGTATATGTCAGAAGTCTCACTTACAAAAGACGTCTATTAGTGCAAAAATTCATAGGTAATTTTCATACAACAGAAGACTTTTTAAGAGAGTAAGTTCTTTGTGGAGAAAAACTGAAATATAAGATCAGATTCCAATCTGATCTAAAATGGCTAGCAAATGAAGACCCTACCAAAGAGTTGGCAGGAAAAGCAGACAATTCACACAATTTGTGAAGAAAGACATAAGCAGGGGTTGGTGTTTGTGGCAGGAACGTAAGCCAAAACAAGGAAGTGCATGAATGACCTGGCTGTCCTGAGAACAGGAGGAAAGTTGAGAAACTACTAAAAATGACACAAGGAAAATATTTTAATCTTTCAACAATGCTTTTAATATATGTTACTTCATAATTGGTTTTAAAAGCATATTGTTACACTCAGTTTACTTATTTTTTTTAAAGAATAGATACTAAAAGCTTTTCTGAATTTTTAGACAATATGCCAGCATAACAAGCTAGGTATTAAAAGAGATCTTAAATGGTTTCCACATTCTTTATTAGTTCTGTAAGATTCTTAGATACCTAAGTAGAGCTCAGTATTTCTCCACTGTATGGGAAGAGTGTGGAGAAAATCACTAAAAATCTTCATAACATACTTATTAGCTTTCATAACATCTTGGTGTATGAAACACAATCTACAAATACCATTTTCTAAAACTGTTGAACTCAATGCTTTAAATGGACTTGAAAGCTGGTTTATCGACAGGACTACTCAAGGGCCAAGAGGGAACGCAACGGAATGAGCTGTAATCTGCCTCCGTGTCTAACAGTGACACAGGAAAAGACTGATAAACTTTTTAAGGGAAAAAAGATAATCAGAACTATCTTTCTAAATTTATTTATGTCACGACTGCAGCCTCCCCTCCCCCACCCTCCTCCATATTCACTGAGAAAGGGGCAGATCTCCTGGACATCAGCCAAACATGAACTTTCAAGCTTTCATAAGACTAAGCACCTTCCCTGTATTGAGACTGGGCAAGGCAATCCAGTGTGAGGAATAGGTGCCCAGGAGCCAGCCAGAGCACCAAGGACAGCCCCTGCTCCCACTGCCAGGCAGACCACAATCAGACCAAACTACACTGCTATCACTTATATGCAGAGAGCCTACATTGGTCCCACAAGTCAGGCTAGTCGTCCCTGTGGGTTTTCCTGTGATGTCCCTGAAGCCCCTGGCTTCTACAATCCCTTCTCCCTCTCCTCAACAGGACTACCAGTCTGGCCCAATGTTTGGCCATGGGTTTCTGATCTGCCTCTTCAGTCACTGGATGAAGACTCTCCAATGCCATCACAGGGGATGGCCAGTTCAGGCATCTCAGCTGGGGCCGTCCTTGTTGTCCCTCGCATCAGGCTTCCACCTGACCCCATAAACCCCCTTTCTAGTCATCTCTCTCAGCACTGACCCCTTCACCCAACCCCTACACAATCCTCAAGTCCCCAGTGCCCAACTTCCCCAGTCCTCCCAGGAGATCTCTGTTTCCCTTCCCAGGGAGATCCATGCGTCCCTCCTTGGGCACTCCTTGTTACCTAGCCTCTCTGGGTCTGTGGATTGCAGCACGGTTACCCTTTAACTTTATACATATATATATATATTAACTTTACAATTAATATCCACTTATGAGTGAGCACATACCACCATTTATCTTTTTGGGTCTGGGTTAACTCACTCAGGGTGATTAAAACTATCTCTTATAAGATAAAAAATTATTTTATATTTATATATGCTAATATATTAATATATATATATGTTAACATTTCTATCTGGTTTGAATCATTTCAAAGCTTATAAAAGACCCATACAAAAAACTGGATTCAATTTTCAGGAACTGAGAAATGCAAATATTAGGAATTTTTAAGAGTTTTCATCATAAATTAATTATAGATTTATAGCTTTAATTTATGAATGCAAAAGAAAACGTACTACAACTGTCAGTGTCTTCCCCACCTGGTAAGAAGAACAGTTAGAGGAAACCAAGTATCTAGAGGGGTGAGATGCAAATGTGACACTTGAGATGGAAGCCAACAGACTGGAGCTTTGCTCCCTAAAACACAACCAATGGGCACAACGCCTAACCCACGAGCTGCCTATGCAGACAGAGGGGATGTGGTGGACCACATCTGTGAAGAGGGAACCACAGCTGCATAGAGAATTAGGCCACATGCACCAAGAGATGCTCACAACAGTTGTGACCTCGCTGCACAAGGGCTTTGTGTCTGTATTTTTATTCTAAATGAGTCACTCCTACACTGAACTTCACTGCTGGGTAGTTTCTGTTCTCTGATATCGAGGACACAGTATCTCAATGAGATCCTAAAATGTTTCTGATGAACTTCTGGGTTAACCTCTGTTAGTTTAGTTACATGAAAGCAACTGGGAATGTGAGCATTGCAAAAGGCCTGCTGTTTCTAGCACACGTGTGGGCTCCAGAATTCTAAGGTGTTTCACCCTTGGGCACGTAGGGCAAGCCAAGTCTACGTGGGGCATCAAAGTTACTAGATATGCTTGGAATCCAATTCTTCCCGAGCCAGGACAGCAGAAATAGGCAGAAGAAGAGAAAAAGAAAGGAGCCCCGAGGGTTGCTGACATTAGAGGGAGCAGAAGGAAAAGGAAAGAAACAAGCCCAGAAGGGATGAGAAGCAAACCTGCGGGAACCAGCTCACTGACTACAAATGGAAGGATTTGAAACTGGAAAGAGAGGGGGGCAAAGGAGACGGCAGGAAGTCTCATTTTCTATTCCACTAATGCCATAAGGATCTTTAACACAGATTTTTTTTCCAACAAAAGTAAAACAAGCCCTTAAATGAAGACCATGTATCCCTGAAGTACAGAAACTTCTAAATGTTAGAAAACGTAAAAGTCCTTTTCTGTTCCCTTCCTCTCTTAGTACAGGGCTACGAACTGAAGCCTAGGACTCAGACTTACAGGCAAGCACTTTACCTCTGAGCTATATCCCAACAGCCCTGAGATCTAACGATAGTTCATTATTAGACAAGCAACAGCTATTTTCAATAGTTCCCATTTTTAATTTTTAAAATCCCAAAGAAGATGGGTTAGAAAATTCTTAAAGGCCCACCAAGCTTGGATATCCTCGCATTTTTATATAAATTCAACTAAAAGCTAAGGAGATGAATACTACAAACTACATAAAATAGTAATGTAAGAAACAGATCACTATGTAAATCAAAGCAAATTAGAAAAACTTTATAAATCAAATCTATATCCACTTAAAGATGGTCTTTTTGAAACTATATCACGGGGACTGTGGTACACAGCTATGATCTCAGGACTCGGGAGACAGTGGTGCTGAAGCAGTAGGATCTGTAGGGAGACCCTGTCATCTTCTAGTCAGTAAATGTGATACTTAAACTGGAACCTTTTCAAAGCTCTGACTATTGGACAGCAGTAGGGATTTGAAAGAGTAAGGCAATGACATCTGAAGCCCAGACCAGCAGGCAGAGTGAGACATCTACTTGTCCGTCTGTACTTCTGTGACTGTTCTCACTGGGCACTATTTGCAATACGTCCACGTCTGGTAGCAGTGCCAACACCAGTATGAGTTATGTACTATTTTTATCACACTCATTGCATATGCTCAGCAGTGGAGCCATTCGAATATGCTTGGTGTGGTTTGCAAACACTTGGTGACAAAATCCAGAGCCTGGCATTTTCACAGCAAGTGTTTACTGTGAAATTTCCCCTTAGAAGTTTGCTTCTCTTTACAGCTTTGATGCACATGACGCCCGCAAGCCTAAACGTCAAATAATGACTTATGCTTAAATTAAGAAAATGTTCCGCTTGGATACAACAAGACCCCAGTAGGAGGTGGTAGCTCTAAAAAGGACCTCACTTTCTTATGTGATTAGAGATTTGTTCAAATACGAAGGCTGCTAAAATTTCCAAAGCTATGCTCCCTTCAGTTTGTGGTGACGTGGTGCTTACATTCTGCTCTGCACCAACATTTCAGGAACACTTGGTTTGTATGAATGAATGTAGAAACCCACAACTGAGGAAAATCAAAAAAGCCTGGTTTGAATATCAAACGATTCACAGTGAATAGTATTTCTAGAGGCAACACTAAGCGAGTTTTATTGATCACTGTATTCTGCAGGACAAAATCATTGTAAGATTGAACGTTAGAAAATCAACTTACTGGTAAATGTCTTTCCTGAGGACAGACCTGCCAAGTGGGTTATCAGCCTGGGGAGCCATGGAAACAGAACCAACCTTCATAACCATCGTGTCCTCCTTTGCCGCCTGATTCACTGCAACAGAGGGAGAGACACGTGTATGTGAGGTCTCTGACACATAATGAGAAATATTTGAGAAAATGGGACGCCAATACCTACAGCAAGGCCGATAAATGAGAAAACAGACATCAAACTGTTACATTTAGAATAAAATTGTTAATGTTTTTTAAAGTCTATTTCCTTCAAATACTATGTTACGGTTTTCTGTTTATCACAATCAAAAAACAATCAATTGAGTCTTGAGGTGGAGGCGCCTTCTTTAATTCCAGTACTTGGGAGGCAGAGGTAGGCAGATTTCTGTGAGTTCAAGGCCAGCCTGGTCTACAAAAACCAATTTCAGAAAAGGCTCCAAAGCTACAGAGAAACGCTGTCTCAAAAAATCAAAAAAAAAAAAAAAGAGGCAAAAAACAATAACAACAAAATCCCCCCAAAAACAAAAAAATTCAACTGTACTTCAAAATACAATGTTATATATCAATGTTGTTATTAAGTGTATGTATATAATACTAAAGTCATATGATGAGTTAATTCTATAATCATACTACTGTAAAGTTCTTGAAAGCAATTTTTAGTTCTGAAATTTTAACATTATAAACATACAACAGAATATCAATAAGCCAACACAAATACTCAAACATTTAAATTTACATGTGTAATAGTAACTAAATATATCACAATTACACACGGTGATATGGGATCACCTCTGTAAACTGTGAATATGTTGTATACCATTGGTTAATAAAGAAACTGTTTGGGCCAATATCTTAGCAGAATAAAGAAGCCAGGCAGGAAATCTGAATGGAGATATATAGAGAGAGTAGGGAGAGTCAAAGAGATGCCCTGTAGCTATTGAAGGAGAAAGATCCCAGAATAGAACCTTACCTGGTAAACCAGCCTTTTGGTGATACACAGATCAATAAAAATGGATTAATTTAAAATGTAAGAGTTAGTTAATGAGAAGCCTGAGCTAATAGGCCAAACAGTGTTGTAATTAATATAGTTTCTGTGTGATTATTCAGGTCTGGGCAGCATAGAAATGAAAGAGCAGTCTCCTTCTACAACACAGCATAGAACTTTCAGCTACAAAATGTCAGAAAACGTTAAGAGAAATGGGATGGCTCCAATGCCAAAGATGACTAAGGGCAAATGATTTAACATGAGAAAACATGGTAGCTTCTTGTCAGAGGCGTGGAGCTGCCAGGACTGCACCTGAAAATGGGGTGAGGAACAGGTTTCACTTCCGATGAAGTTGGAAAGAGAGGCATCTGAGCTCTAAGTCCTCTCTTTGTATTGAACAGGAAATCATGTAACCTCATGTCTTATAAAGGACACACTCATTTGTTCTGAGCTTACAGCTACTTCAGATTATTTGGGAGGGATCGGCCTTTTTAATGATCCTTCCTATTCATTAAATTAATGACTTCTAACAGGAAATCAAGTATGAGAGCTGTTTAGCTATTATGTAAACATTATTGACATAATATACAACTTTCTGCACTTTAAGTTAATACACTTAAAAACCAGTAAGGTCAGTGATATAGTTTAGTGGTAGCATACCTGCTCACCTTGTCGGAGGCATTATCAACACCACGGAGAAAGGTGGTGTGGAAACATGAAAAGAAAGCATTAGAAACAGAAGAAGGAAAGAAAGAAAAAGAAACCTGTTTTTTCTCAAGGACTATTAGGATCTGCCACAAACAGAACACAGAAGGGCTGTGAGCAAGGTCTCCAAAATGTCCTACAAAGACAGAATCCTTATTTCCCAAACTGTGCTGCCCAAGGAATGTAAAAGCTAGGAGATTATTTCCAGCTGCTTCAGTATTACACTTGGTAGGATCTGACTTTGATTAGTCCAAAAGAAGAAAGTTAGAATTGAGGGAAAAAAAAAGGCAGAATAAGCTAGTGGCCAAATGTAGGAGGAAGATGGGGATAAGGGAGAAAATGCTTCAGTGGCAGGGAGGGGAGGAGGTGGGAAGAGAAAGGGAGGAAAGGAGACGAACTATCATAATAAATATTAACATGTGGACATCTCAGTAAACACAATAATTTAAAAGTCCATTGTGAGAAAGATCAAACAGAAACCGACGTCTCAAACAGCTGCGCTCTTTCCCAATGACAGGAGGTCTCTCTTGATTATAGGTCCTCATCCTATGAGCTGTGTTTACATTTCACACATCTTGCATTATATGCCAAGCTTAATAGTTCCATGTGGGTGAGGCCTCTGATTAAGCAGAAGGCATCAATTAAATCAATAAATATTAAGCCTGGAGAATAGACTAGACCACAGAAGTCCAATTAGTGGACTTGCTAGCTGTCCATCCAGGCTGTAGATACTGCCCACCGCACGAAATCTCAACTGCGATAGAAGCAGTAAACGGGATACATATGGAAGAAAATTACATACAGAGCCAGATCCAAGGAGAACTCTGTTAGAGCCAAGACTGTTGTCGGTAGGTTACAGAGTAAAATAACACAGAACTTCTTACTGACAATATTCATGTTAGTAAATTGAATTAAAACATTAATTTTATTATAAAAAGAATTTTTCAAAAATTTCATTCATTTATGAGAAAAAATAATGAAACTATGAATTTACATGAGGAAATACCTTGAGTGATTTCTTCAGTTACTTTATAGATGGACAGACAAGCCTACCTTTCTGGCTTATTTAATATTGGGCCACATAAGGGAAGGTTCTCTTTTAAAGCATTTTCAACAGGAAAATCAATGCCATCCAAACAGAACACCAGTGCCACGGTACACAGGGGAACTTCAAAATCTAAGGAGCAAGGCTGGGATTTTAACTCAGCCTGTGTAATCTTAGAACTTAGCGTGTAAACAACTGAGCTATAATGTCTCTCAAAACTCCTAAATCAATTTTTTTTTATTCATTAGAGGAAACTAAAATGTTGAAATCACTCTTGTGAGTAGAAGCAGAATTATTAACTTAATACAATCAAAGAATGGATTTCCAGAAGCAACTAGGGTAGCCTGGAGATCTGTTGGTCTGTTTGACAAAGTTTTCTTCCTATCCTGTTAGAGTGTTTATAACACAATTGTCATAAATTTTAGCATTATGAATATTATTTGCTGTGAGACAATGTTCTTTTATCCTGTCACTTGTGTTATTTTTAGTAAAATGCTGATTGGCCAGTAGCCAGGCAGGAAGTAGAGGCGGGGCAACGAGAACAGGATTATGGGAAGGGAAAGCTCAGTCTGTGGTTGTCACCCAGACGCAGGAAGCAAGATGAGAATCCCTCATGACAAAGGTACCAAGCCACGTGGCTAACACGGACAAGAATAATGGGTTAATGTAAGATGTAAAAATTAGTTAATAAGAAGCCTGAGCTACTAGGCCAACCAGTTTATAATTAACGTAGACCTCTGTGTGTTTATTTGGGATTAAATGGCTGTAGAACCCGGTGGGACAGAAACCTCTGTCAACATTACTTTGTATTTTTAACAAAAATTTACAATCTTGAATACAAAATGAATACAAAATTAGAATTACAGACAGCAAAATATTAAGAGAAAAAAATAATCTTGGTTTTCTCATTCTACTAGATTAACAGTTAGATACTTAGTAACACCTGTGAAAAAGGAAGCCAAAACGTAAAATAAGACTTCTGTTCATATATTAATAAGACTCTTGTCCATATCTCACAGAGAAAATTATTTAAAGCACTCCACCCACCCATCTCCATACTCCAATCACATGGGGAAAAATGAAACCAGAAAACTATACCTTCGACAGCTGACTGTGTTTTTGCGGTTTGAGGAACAAAAATTCTGATCACACTTGTGTTGATATAAATCAAAGGCAAACTGCGGGACGTCAGCGTCCGGGTCCTCAGGGGCTGGCCAGAAGACTTCCTTTTCTCCTTCTGGGTCCTTGGTGGTTTAGTTTGAAATATGCTTGCAATAGCATTAAGTACAGGGAAGCAAAGCACAATATCAAATGCTTGTGCAGAAACAAGAATCTCATGAAGAAAATGAGGCGAGCCATCTGGTAAACCTTCAGATAGTTTATGAAAGCTTCTTCTCTCATTTCTCGAAGTTAACTTGTGGCGGACGTTTTTTGTTACGGCTTTTGTGTAGGTGAGAGAAAGAAACCCATGCTGCTGGTGAGCACCGTCTAGAGGCTTTCCAGTCGTCTGTTCCAGAAAAGGCAAGCACAACACACATTTCTTTTTTTAAGAGAAGACAGTACTTGTATGAGAGAGGGAAAAAAAGACAAGTATTTTGACCTTTTTATATTGGGTGTCCTATACTTCTTAATAAACATGGGAGTGATCAGTTCTATAGATAGGTTAAAGCTGCATGGCTATATTAGATGGACAGACCTGAGAGTTAGCAATTCCCTAGGAAAACTATTTTCCCCTAATCAATTAGTGGTACAAAAAAATTCTGTTTTACACATCAATTTATCATAAAATTAGACTGGTACAGTCTATCTCACTCCTAACACCTCTTCATAATCCCAGTCAAGGTTTTTGTTTTTAGATACTAGGGCCCATGCAATGATATTAATAAAAGAACTCAAATAGAGAAGAAGCGAACAGAAGGAGCACAATAAAAAACAGGGTCAGGTGGGAAGCGATAGCCATGGTGTCTCCAAGCCTGTGACGCCATCACCCTAGAGTCCCTTTCTGTCTACTGATGCCTAGAACGAAACGACAGATGAGAGGAATAACTATGCAATTCGGATATTACTGCAGACTTTTTACTTTTTCCTATTGTTTGCTTTGGTTCGTGGATGCATTGTGTGTATATGAGTGTGTGCTTTTAGGGATTGAACCCAAGTCTTACACATGCTATGTAAGTACACGACTTGGAGCTCAATTGCAAGCTGCTAATTTTTTCTTCTAAACTGGACTTTATAATGAAGAAAGGTGAAAATCGACTTTGTATGCACTTTTCAGGTTAATTCCTTGACCACTGGAAAAACGTAGAACGTAATCATTTAGTGCTAAATATTGTTTTCCCTTGGTAGTCTTTCTTCACACCATTTAACCCTTCCAAACTTCCTCTTTGTGTCTTCTGATTTCCTTATTTTCTCTTTCTATGCTTGAAACAAGTAGAACCACAGTAAAGCAACAGAGAGTGCTTCCATGTTGATCCTTGTGCTGCTGGCCAGTAGGCAGTAACAGGTGGCAAGGGTTTGTCATCACCCCAGTGGAAGAGGCCACAGCTCTGAAGAGAAGTTTACACTAATTTAGATAATTAGTCCATACTATGATTTTATTTAAACCATGGAAAGAGTATAAAAGGTGCCAGACAGTGGTGGTGCATGCTTTTAATCCCAGTACTCATGAGGCAGAGGCCTAACTGGTCTACAGAGTGAGTTCTACGACAGTCAAACCTAAACAGAAAAACCTTGCTTTGAAAAACAAAACAAAAAAGGAATATAAGAGACATTTCAATATATCAATGCTTTAAAAATCTTTGAGACATGTTGAATATAAATGTCATTGAAAGACAGGCTATCCAAGGGAAAGGCTTTCGTATTTTCTCTAGACGGCTGCACCCACGTTAAATAAGGAGAATAGACACACAGCCCAAACTGAGGTGCTGTATTTCTTTTATATGAAAAAAATCTTATACCATCTACAATGAATTATTACAGACAAAAAATAACTAAGAAATCATCATACAAGTAACTCTGGTGAGGACTGAGCCTCCAGGAGTCATCATGGGACCTGCAGTCCCTCACGGAGTTCCAACCCTATTTCAGGGCAATTAATTCTTTAAAATATAAAAAGAAAAATATCAAAAAATTTTAAAGAAAATCACAATAAAATTTGTGGGTTCTCTGAGGCATGAGACTGAGAGTGTTTCTTGGGAATCAGTGGTAACATCACTGGCTGCCTAAGACTGCTGCTCACAGATGCAATGAGCATGCAAGGAAAGGAGAGAGACCAAGCAGTGTGTGCTGACACACCCACTTGCAGACTCTGCTTCTAGCACTGTCAAATAAAAGAAGCATTTGCTATTATGTAAATATACTAGTAAGCTGTACATTTAAGAGAAAATCATATGAAGTATTGATAAGGATAATACTTATGCCTTTTTGGGCTTTATGTAAAGAAACAAAGTATTTTGCAGACACTGAGGAAAGAATGTTTGTAGTAACATAGTAGAATAGGCATCAGCTATACTTTAAAGTTGTATGAATTTTATTAACTTTAGGAAGGTCACTTAAAATATGTCTAATAACATATTTACATATGTTGCACCATTAGAAAAATATATATTTGATACTTCTGAAAGTTATTAGGGAGCAACTTAATTTCATTTTTTACCCAGGAAACAACAGAAGTACAAACTTGTCTGGATTCAAGATAGCAATAAAAAAATGTAATTCCAATTATCTATGAGAAAATGACAACTGCATAATAGAAAAAAAGAGAACAAAACCAAAAGTCTGGACAAGTGAAGAAGGAAGGACAAATGCAGTATTGGTCAACTCTTGATCATTCAATACAAGTTCAGCTAGAAAACCATTTTACAATAACAACTTACTTTGATTTTCTTATAATGATGGTAATATTAATTCTTATTTACAAACAGAGTAGCAATAGTATGTACAGCGGACTTCCAGGTATGGTACAAGGCCAATCTATGATATGAGAATACACTATAGTTCACTTATAAAGTGAATTTGATTGTCAAGACTGAACATCAAGAGTTGACTGTTTGGGCAGCTCAATTCCTTCTTTGGCCACTTGTTAGGGGAATCTGAGTTATAGCTTTAAAATGATGTCTTACAGAAGTAAAGAAGGCAGAACAACTACGGAAAGGGTCCTGCTTGCTGACGGGTCGAACCAACGAGGTGCGTCTGTTCAGCTTGTCAGTACAGGAAAGGAAGACACCTCCACATTGCCCCAAAGACCAACATTCTTCCCCATGGCTTGAGGTGATAGACGGGAGCAAAAAAGGTAAAAAGACAAATAAAATAAAATAAAATAAAATAAAAAAGGAAGAAAATAAAAGCAATAAGCCAAAAAGAAAAAAAAAGTTGGAAAGCTTTTTAATTCTGCTCAAGTTTGCCCAGGCTCAGTCTGAGCCTTTCCTAAATACAGTCTCTAGCTGTGCTTTCTCCAGCAACATCACTGCAAATGGAAGTCATTAAAAAATGATTGCTTTATATACACAATTATTACTTTACATTTCTAGTAAGGGCAAGGGAGGATGAACTTACAAAAGTAATGATCTTAAAAAAGTCAACATGGCATTCAGAAATAATAAATATAGTAATAAATGTGATATAATCCTACCTTTGCCTTTTGATAAGATTACTTAATTGCTACAAAAGAATATGGTTACAAAACATGAGCAGATTAAAAGAATAAGCAACTTTAATTTTTAAAATAATTTTAGAGAAAGTGTAATAGAATTTATTCAAAGTTCTCATTCTGAAATTATTAGTCCTATTGCAAAGCGGAACAAATACAAACAATTTCAAATATACTCTCAAATATCAAAATTACTAAATGAATCTCACCACAGGTTTTTCTTTGCACTGTAGAAATACTCCTTCAAAATGTCCTGACTGCCAACCTTCCCCTGGCCTGGAAAACACAAGTTCACCTCATCTGTTCTCTGACGGTACACAACCAGATAAGCAGAGTTAAAGTAAGCCGCGCTCCGCTTCTGTACAGACGCACAGAGGGAGTGATGCACCGAGCAGCGCCATCAGTATGGAATTCCAATGGCTTGCATGGGTGCATTGCTCCTAATGACAGATTCAACTGTTTTGTGTTTTTTTTAAATCCATTTTGTCTCTTCCACAAAATGAGAAGATGAAGAGATTTAAAATCCTTGTCTATTTTCTGAAGCCCTATATCCCTGGTGCTTAGCATAGAGCCCAGCATATAAAATATATTAATAAATATAACATAATGAATAACTTATCCATAATGTAAAATTTACATAAAACAGTAAAATTAAAAATAAACTATAGTGCATTATATTCGTATAAGAAATTACTTCAGTTCTTACACTGATATATTATATGAAAAATCATTTAATTTTAAATACACCGCACTGGAAAAAATTAGAGAAATAAAAATCAAATGCCAATCATTCTTAATATGATAAAAGTAACTACCACTTGATTAGTAAGACAGTAGTATGACAAGCTCTACTACACAGCAATTGAAATATTTTATATTTCATAATGACAATGGGCTTGCACAAAACAATGCAGCTTGGCATAGAGACTAGACAAACATAAAGGTAATACTAGGAATATGTTTGCAGATTGTTTTCAGGAATGTAGCAGATCAATGCATGCAGAGAAACACACTGGGCATTTACAGCTACTTGAGCTCTTGAGCTGATGAATGTCACAAATCCATAAGAAAATAGATTTTAAGACTATTCAAAAGAGAAACTACTTTAAAATTGAAAATACAATACTATTTACAGTATTTTTAATAAAAAACGTTTAGATTTTATAGTATATGTGCTATGTTTCAAATTAAAAATAAAACACTGGAATTATATTATAAGCCAAATAAGAAAAATGGATTTGTCCTTTTATTTATGGAACATTAATCACTAGATCTTTTTAGAATGTTGAAAAGCATCTTTATCTTTACCTTTTATGTATTACTACAAACACATCATACTTTCATAGAATCTTAACTTCTGACACAGAGAGACTACACAAGGAATAATGTGGTTTCAGAGTAATGGCATTTGTATGAGTCACAATAAGGGAGAAGTCCCCAGCGTGTGAAGGGGCATGAGCAGGTGTTCTGCCTCAGTGTAGACTATAGAGCAAGCAATAACCAGACTTGTCAATTGTGACCTAGGCATCTTAGCAAATCTATAACACATGGCATACACTCAAGAGGTGATTTGTAAAAGCACTAGTGTGAATATTTGTGAAGAGCTATATGCCATGTTATAAAGTTTTATTGGATAAGAATAAAAGAATACTAAGAAAACAACTTCATCTGTTAAGCATTCTCTTTGAGAGTGTAAAACGGAAACATCCTTATGGTGACTGCGCACACAGAAAATACAGCTCTTCCTATGTTTAGTCCTTGTTATTTACCTGCTCTGATAGTGGTCAATATTGAAGCTCTCTATCTTACATTTCACTTTGGTGTACACATCCTGTACATCTATGGACGCACTGAGATCTTCTAGTTCACCGACCACACAAACCTCTGCAGAGAAACAAGTGCCATTATCAAGAGTCTCTCCTAATCAACATCCAAATGTATACTATTTTCTATTTCACACTAGCTAACACATCCTGACCAGATAAAGGGTGTTAAGATTATACAAACTTTTACACTTATAAGCAACATTAGTGTCAAAGGCCTTGATATTAAGAGAAGGCTCATGTTCAGAGAAACCATAGTTATTATTTGAATAGATGAATCTTATTAGCCAATGGTCTCCGAATACTGTTAATTCAATGCAGTTATGGTCAGAGGGTAGGCCTCTCATATCTTCTGGGGTAAAATTTAATTACCAATAAGCAAAATTAGATTTTACAAAGTCAAAGAACATGTACACATAAACTTTATACAGTGACGAGAGTCAATGCTAAGCAACATGCTTAAAAACTTTATAAGTGGTAATTAGATCATAAATGACAGCAAGGAAGAGTAACATGCATTTCTTCTAAAAGCAGTGATTTTTTATCTTTGCAGTGGGGAGGAAAAGCTCTCCTGTACCTGTGCCTGTGCTCCCCAGGTCTGGAGCAGAGAGCTTTATCGTGACTTTCGGCAGCATCCACTGCATCCAGAGGCTGACGCGGCCGCTGGACCCACCGATGGTGCTGGTCGTCTGTTCCAAGGTTACAGAATCTGAGAACGGGGACTCATCGCCAGCTTGCACAGAATCTCCCTGTGGTGAGGAAGAGCGAGACACCAGCAATTGTTTACGCTCACGAAAAACAGGTAAAATAAAATTAAAAATTATTATTAACTTTTCCAAATAAAATATTCTAACCATGTAAATGATACCACTGACACATAAAGCTAAGTATTACAAACAATACTACTCAAGAAGTTTACTGACATAAACAGGTTCATGACATTCAGTTTTCTCCACAGGTGTATGAGGATTGGACCAATGGTTACCTCCTACCTAGAGCAAGGACTGTCAAGCAGCCCAGAGCCAACGCCAGCGTTTTCATAAGATCACGGTCAAAGCCATAGTTCACTGTCTATTTCTGCTTCAGAATGGAGATTAGCTGCTACAGGGAAGCTGAGACCCACGCAGCTTAAGGTATTTATCCTGTATCTCTACAGGAGAAATGTGTGCTCCTGGTATAGAGTATTTATGAATGAATTTAGAAAAGAAATGTGACAACATGGTTTGCACAGTTTAACAATCAAGAAAATATTTTTATTAACTTATTTTGATAGACTAGGTTAGATTTCATAAAATGTTCTTCATGACTGGCACCTGGAATGATAAAGTATGAGCTTATTCAACTATATACTGAATTCTACATATGTATAAGATCCTAAATCCTGTGATATTAAACTTTTCTGTGAAAGGTTTGGTGGTTTTTTTGTTTGTCTGGGGTGTCTTCTTGTTTTCAAAACTGTTGAGTAGCCAGGCAGTGGTGGCGCACGCCTTTAATCCCAGCACTCCGGAGGCAGAGGCAGGCGACTCTCTGTGAGTTCCAGAACCAGCCTGGTCTACAAGAGCTAGTTCCAGGACAGGAACCAAAACCACAAAGAAACCCTGCCTCGAAAAACCAAAACAAACAAACAAACAAACAAACAAAAAACAAACAAAAACCCTGTTGAGTAGCCTAGAACAAAACAAGTCCGTTGATCTGAATGTAAACGGGAGCTGTATAGCTTCAGTCTTGGGTGCAGCAAGGATGCCATGCTGATGGAGACAGAGCCTCCAAGCTGGGCACATAAAACCTGGGTGGAAATGCATCAAATATAGTATGTATGTTTGTTAAAAGAGGCATTGGTTCACACATATATATCTATATCTACTTAATTAGGTTGAGTCTAGTAAGCAGTATAACATGTTAGGATGAGGACTTTAGGCATCACTCATGTGATTTTATAACAATTGTTTTTTTCCAGAGTCCATTACCTCCTTTGTAAACTAGTTTTTATGATGATATTTATTGCTCAGACTCTAGAATAAATAAGACCATGAACATAAAGGAAGTGTATACATAGTAAAGATTTCATAAGTGAAGGTTAATCATTAACCCCAAGGCACACCAATACTAAAGAAACCTTATTTGCATATTCTGTTCCCTTTCTGATTTTGTCATTTATCTAATTTGATACACACTTTCAATTTATATATTCATAATCTCTCATGGTTCCCTGTTGATTTGAATGTCTCATACAAAATGTCTATTTTCAAGGTTATGTAAGCGTGCACGATCAAAATGCTGCTAGAATTCAGGGGAGCCATGCGGTGGCGGTCAGCGTGCTGCTTCTACTGGAGTTGGGCAGAGCTGAAGCCACCATCTATACATCAACCGTACCCAAAGTCAAGGGTGAAAACTAAAGCCACACAAAAGGAAGCAGAAACCACGCTCTTCCCTGCAAATGTGACGTCCTGAGTAGGTGCTTAGGAGCTGGCTACAGAAACGTTTCCCGTGACCTCATGCTTTAGCTTAAGACCCTTCCATCAAGTGAGAGGGGAGAGCTCACACGGGAGGTGTGACAGGAATTATTAGTCAGCTCCTCGTCCCAAACATAACCAAAAGTTGTTTGCAGATTTTTCATAGTTCTCTAAAATGAGCAGACACTAAATCTACCATAGTTGAAATTTCTAGAACTTAAGAAGCCACAGAAATTTGATTTTTAGTTAGTTGTCTAGCACAACATCTAAAAAGCACAAACCATTTCCAAAACAGGACTCCTTACAAAATCAAATGAATAAAGACAGCATGATGTGCCTATTACACCTTCTTAACAAAGAGCTTCTAAAACAGCAACATTCCTAACTAAATCCTCCAACTAGCAACACAGCCCATGGGAGGAGAGGAGACACTCAACTTTGAGCAGTACTGAGCAGCCTGCTAAAAACGCTGAGCTGTGGCTTCAGCTTAGTAAGCACGCTTGATAAAAAGCTGTATGTTACTCCATCATGCAGTTCCAACTTTCTTTTGGATTTACAGCACTGGCTGCGACACTGTTAAACGTGCCTCTCTGGTCTGCAAATCTATGGTGAAAACTGTACCCAAAATGGCAGTGTTGAACTATTTTCCGTTCCTAGTTAGTCTAAGTCTAAAGTAAAAGTTCAGGTCAAATTAACCTAAATGCTGAGTTTATTTTTCTAGGTAAATTTGTATTGATTCATCTGGAAGAATAAACACTTCAGCCCATTATCATGCATGGGCCCTTTTCAGAGCTCAGGAGAGATCACAGTTGGCCACACTGCTCCTCCTTCTTATCAAAATAACCCCAGCAGTCCTGTTCAATCGCATAACCTCCCCAAGGGCTGAACACTTCCATTGCTGTTTGCTCTGAAGTCAGCAGTAACAAGCGGCCTGCTGAGTCTCCCGCACCTTTGCTCTCACTGCTCCAGCAAACCTGCCTTTAAGCACAGAACTGAAGTCTGACGCATACTTCCCAGTTTACCACAGCACAGACACAAACACAGGAAGCGAAGCTGTATCTGTGGTGCTTGCACCAACATACAGTGTATCATTCAGCAAAATTTAAACCATCCTTATACTTATACTTAAAAAGCTTATACTTAATACAAACAATTGTTAGACCGTATTTATCAGCACAATTAATTTCTAGTAAATTCCATATTCAAGGCATTTAAGAATAATAGTTTTGACCTACACAAACAAGCAAATAAGACAGCAGCATACAGAAATTGTAAATAAAAATATCAATGACTTCCTTTGAATACAGCTTTGAATTAGAAATTAATAAAACTCAAAACTAAAATTTCAAAGTGGATATCAATGATTATAATAGACATAAATTTAAAACAACATAAGGTAGCCTCAGATAACTGTAAAATTGTACTGAAACATCTGAATATTTTTAAATCTATAAATAATAAGTGAAACACCAGAGATCTTTTCTGATATGATTATTTTAGAATAGGGAAGGCATTAAACACAAAACACTTTATTTCATGATATTTAAAGGATAAGATAAACTAAATACCATGATTTGCATATTTTGAATAAAAGTTTCTCACTGAATTTGAGGATAAACTAAGGAATAAAGTAAAACTAATTTTAGGAAAATAATTATTAGTCTTAGAACAGCAGCATAATAAAAAAAAGCTCATACCAAATTTATCATCAAAAAGAGCTATTTGGGGAAAAAAAGAGTTATTTGAACAAGTTGAAGTGACCCACGATTAAATTAGAGTCACTTAATGACTGAAAATCTGACGGCAGCTTTGCTTTAACAGTTGATCACATTTTTAATAAACTGATGTCCATCAAGCAACTATGAACATTAAGAGGCTATTTTTAAAAGCAACAAACCAATTTAATTTCTTGATTAATAAACAATCCTATTTAAATTTTGGGTGAAACTAGCTTCTACACATTGGTAGGTCAACACATCAGTTTCTGTTTTATGGAGAACTGGTGTTTTATGCAATTACTTGGCATTTTAGATTATTTTTTATGGATTTTTTAAAATATTTATTTATTATGTATACAATATTCTGTCTGTGTGTATGCCTGCAGACCAGAAGAGGGCACCAGACCCCATTACAGATGGTTGTGAGCCATCATGTGGTTGCTGGGAATTGAACTCTGGACCTTTGGAAGAGCAGGCAATGCTCTTAACCTCTGAGCCATCTCTCTCCAGCCCCACATTTTAGATTCTTTTCTTGCTTTATTGTCAGGGTTTTGAGACAGTGTTGCCCCATAGAGCTGACTGGAAATCACCATGTAGCCCCAGCTGGCCTGAAACTCTCTATTCCTCCACCTCAGCAGAGTAGCAGGATCACAGTCTTCCATGTTAACTTGTTTTCCTTAACTCAACTGTCAATCAAGTGTCTTTTCAGTTGAGATTAATTTGTAGCATAGGGAAACATAGAGCTTGTGGGAATTTTCTCATCAAAATCATGCTTCCACAGAATAGAAACAAAGAAACACTTCCAAAGCAATTTCCAAAAAAAAACCCCAATAATATTCTTTCTACAAAAATATTATTATTGAGAAGGAAAAAGTTGTTTTTTTTTAAAAAAAATCTAATGTGGTGGCACACAGCTTTAACCCCAGCACCTGAGCATCCAGGAGGCAACAGCCAGAGCACTAGCTTAGTCTACACAGTGAGTTCTGGGGATGCTATGGTGAGAACCTGCAAACTTTAGCCCCTTCCCCCCCCCCAAAAAAAAAGTCAAAAGAAAGGTAAAAATTAAATATACAATAAATCCCAGATATACAGGGCTAGTTTAACATTTGAAAATCTATCTATGTTTAATTAGTCACCTATAAAGAGTTATATAATCTTAACTGAATAAAATCAAATATTGCCAGGTGTGGTGGCATATGCTTTCATTTAGTCCTAGCAGAGGCAGGTGGATTTCTTTGAGTTCCCGGCCTACCTGACTTAGGTAGCTAGTTCTATACCAACCAGGACCATCTACTGAAACATTGTTTCAAAAAAAATGAAAAACAAAACAACCACCCAACCAACCAAAAAACTCATAAAACAACATCAAAAGACCACCACAAAAACTGAGGAATAAAATCAGTATAAAACACATTATCCCATTACAATGACAAGCAGAATTTTGCCTACACTAAGTAGATCAAAAACAAAAATACTGTAGCAGAACGTGGTATGGTAGTTGTACTGGGAAGCCAGGATATACTTAGAAGTGCAATAGGAGAGCTCAGCCTGGAGGAAAGGGGTCCTGACAATGGGGAAGCCAGGCTATGTGAGGCTGGGGTGTGGTGGGAGATGTCTCCCTGCAGAATATAGGGATCCTGTTCCTCTCCTGGAGAACCGCTGCAGGTGAGTTCTGCTCTGCTCCCTTACCAGAGGGTCCTAATAGAGCTATCTGCTGCTTCCCTGCCCCAAGATGTTTCTTCTGCTAATACTCTGCTAAAGAGAAGAGCTAGTTCCAGGACAGGCTCCAAAGCCACAGAGAAACCCTGTCTCGAAAAACCAAAAAAAAAAAAAAAAAAAAAAAAAAAAAAAAAAAGAGAAGCCTCCTGCAGAAATGTAGTAATCTTTTCTGGGCTCCGAGGGAAACATTGTTACTTCTTTTCCACTGGCCTTGCTCAGCCTCTCAAGGAGTCCTAGCAAGGTTCTGCTGTTCTGCTCAGCCTTGCTGACATCCCCTAGGGAGCCTAGCAAGGTTTTTCAGCTTAGTCCCCTAAGGGACATCCCAGCCAGGTTCTTCTGCTCTGTGCTGACTAATGAAAGTTGTAATCCAAGACTTGGGAAGGAGTCATCCAGGAGGGTGGCTGCCTCTGCCACATAAGGGCTTCTCTCAATTGAAGGGAGTGGAGAGGCTTATATAGGGCTTCTTAGGGGCGGAGTCTTCCCAGGGAGAAAGGGGATTGGTTAATTTTTCCCTGCTTAGGGATTGGTCAGTTTAGCTGGTCAGGGGCAGAGATGACTCTGTCTTGAAGGCCAATCTGTGTTTCTTTCACTGGTCCTTTTGAGCTTCTTGACTCTAATCTTAGGACCAGGATATATTTCTTTCACTGGCTCTAACTCTAGGGGCAAAGTGTGTATCTTTGCCACTAGGCTCAGAGCCAAGGCACCATGTCTTTAGTCCTGGGTTCAGGGATAAAGATCTTTCTGTCCCTGTCCCAGGTCTCAGAACTAGGATGGGTTTTTTTCACTGATTCTGGGTTCAGACTCAGGGTGCTCAGTGATTGGTCAGCTTCCTGCCCCAATTGTTCCTTTTACCTTACAAATACGATATATTGCATTCAAGGGAAGGAGATGAACTGTCCTTGGACTGAGTAAATAGAGATTAAAGTTTTGGAAAGCATGTCAACATTGTCCCTGGGGTCATATTTTGATGCTAAAGTATGGAGATTATGTAATGTGATGCCAACACTGTAGACATAAACACCCAAATCGCCTATTTCCAAAGTTGTATAAACCTAGAGTCACAGTGTGAAGCTGGCCCAGTTGCTTCGCTCTGGGTGCTGTTATATAACTATATACATCTCAGTTCCTAGAGCACAGAATGTTCTAAAAGATCTCTGTGGATAGATCTCTTTCAACATGACGGCTGCTGTTGACAGAACTGAGACAACATCATTGCTCCTGTGGTAAGTCCTGCGAAAATCCTCTCCAGGGAGAACACTCATCCTTAGAGCAAACAGGTTCATAACACAGGGAAGGAAAGCAAGAGATCAAAGAACCAAGTACACCTCAGAGAAAAGAGGCGGCTAGCTCTATTCTGCAGCCTGAAAGGTTACTAGCAAAGTCAACAACAATACATTCGATCTTCTTTTTCCCTTTGATATCCATGTTTTCTGACAAAGCTTTGAAATACTCTTCAATATATTCAGGGTATTGGTCATCTCTCCAATGCTACGGTGCATCACCTGGGTTAGAAATGAGCCTACTACATTAGGGAATCAGTATTAAATTAACTAGATTTAAAGGGATTTGGATTCACTTTCTTCTCACCCTCCAATCCCTTGACTGGATAAAGGCTGACTGAAAGAGAGAAGATTAGAAATTACTACAGAAGCTAAATAAGAAGGTGAACCCAAGGAAAAAGATATAATTATCCTCTTGGCTATGGGAAGTAGACAAAATTGTCGGGCAGAAAATTGGGATCTTGGGGGTGGGGTGGGATGGGGTAAGGGGGGATGAGGAGAGAAAAGTGAGAAGGGGAGGATTGGGGGAACTTGGGGAAACAGGATGATTGGGATAAAGGAAGGTTGGATAGGGGAGCAGGGAAGCATATATCTTAGTTAAGGGAGCCACCTTAGGGTTGGCAAGAGACTTGAACCTAGAATGGCTCCCAGGAGCCCAAGGCGATGTCCCCAGTTAGTTTCTTGGTCAGATGAGGATAGGGAACCTGAAATGACCCTATCCTATAGCCATACTGATGAATATCTTGCATATCACCATAGAACCTTCATCTGGTGATGGATGGAGATAGAGACAGAGACCCACACTGGAGCACTGGACTGAGCTCCCAAGGTCCCAATGAGGAGCAGAAGGAGGGAGAACATGAGCAAGGAAGTCAGGACCATGAGGGGTGCACCCTCCCACTGAGACAGTGGGGCTGATCTATTGGGAGCTCACCAAGGCCAGCTGGACTGTGACTGAAAAAGCATGGGATAAAACCGGACTCTCTGAACATGGCGAACAATGAGAGCTGATGAGAAGCCAAGGACAATGGCATGGGGTTTTGATACTACTTCATGTTCTGGCTTTGTGGGAGCCTAGCCAGTTTGGATGTTCACCTTCCTAGACATGGACGGAGGGGGGAGGACCTTGGACTTTCTACAGGGCAGGGAACCCTGTCTGCTATTTGGACTGGAGAGGGAGGGAGAGAGGAGTGGGGGGAGGGGGAGTAGGGTGGGAGGAGGGGGAGTAGGGTGGGAGGAGTGGGAGGGCAATGGGAGGCTGGGAGGAGGCGGAAACTTTTTTTTTCCTTTTCTCAATAAAAAAAAAAAAAGAAATTACCACAGGAAGAATTAGCAACTTGAGAAACAGAAAATGAAAAAGATTTAAGTAAGATTAAGCAAAGTTAATGAAAGAACAAGGTAGGAAGCCAGGAGCTGATTAAAAGACAGGAAAGAAAAACAGAAGTTCCAAAAATAAAGAGCAAAGACAAGAGACTGTGGGAGTCGTGTAGCCTCAAGTGTCATCTGCCAAGAATTACCTAGAACTAACAGGAAACAGCGCACACAACTCCATGAATCAGACAGCACAGAGAAACAGCTATACTTGGGGACAATTTACTACAAAAGAACATTTAACTAGTAGATTAAGTTTGAGAATTTATACATTTTAGATTTAAATTCCAACTTCGACACTTATTATTCTTATGACCTTGGGGAAGTTCTTAGCCCTTTAGCAACAAATTCTTCAGTGTGAAAGTAGAAATCAAATCACCCACCTCAAGTACTGACTTGAGAATGCAGAGACAATGCACGCAAATCTGTGGTTTAATAAGTACTCCCAGTGAAGTGCTGTGAATCTCCTTGACAAAAGTTAACATGTACTTGAAAGCAAACAAGTCCATATTCCCAGTTCTTGCAAAAACAGGAGCAATACCAGGATTTATCCAGAAGCCAGCAGTCAATCTGTGATATGCACATGTGACTTACTAAGAGATGCTTTGAAACTATCATGGTTGA
The DNA here is from genome assembly GCF_014885135.2 of Alexandromys fortis. Lineage (NCBI taxonomy): Eukaryota > Metazoa > Chordata > Mammalia > Rodentia > Cricetidae > Alexandromys > Alexandromys fortis. The sequence continues at coordinate 1,994,938 of NW_026067896.1, read as the reverse complement.
AAACCACATCATTTTAAGTTAGCTTTTAATTTTTCCGAGGGACTGGACATATGAGGAAGACTCTGGACACTAACCACAGGGCTTCCATACCAGCTCCCTGGTGTTGTCTATTGCACTGCTTTGTTACAGAGAGGGAGGGTGGTGCACATTGTTAGTGCCAGCACTCTGGTGGCAGGGGATCTGTGATTCTGAAGCCAGCCTAGTCTATGTAGCATATTCCAGGCCAGCCAGAGATGTATAATGAGACTTGGTTTCAAAAAACAAAAGGGGCAAAGAAGAATAAAATACAATAATTGTCCAACTCAATGCCTATATGTTGGAAAATAATAAATATTAAGTATGTACCCATTAAAAACATGTAACTTAGGGTTGCTGAGTAGTATGTTGATAAAGTATGTGAACTGACAGCAAAGTCAACACTGATCCCTGGCCTGTGGTGTCCTGGAGTAGGGTTCCAGTGGACGGCGCATCGACTGTCCCTTCATGATGATGAGATCATCGGGAGTACAAGTGTAATCGAAACCTGGAGCCCTGCTCTGGGCTCACAGTGTTGCTAATATGAAGGTTTCTGATATGGGAAGAGCACGGGCACACTGATGACAAGAGGAGCAGAGCACCGCAGAGCTGCAGGGATGCATGGTCAAGGAAGCATCTGCAGTTTCCTGTGGCACAGCTTCTCTGCATTTCATGCTCCCGTGCAGTCGCTTCTCAAGGCAAGAACAGTTTTATTTCTATTAAGTTGAGCACACAGAGAAATCCAGGAAAAACAAAGGTACCCATTACATGGTAACTCAAAGTTAGAAAGTCATGAAGTGCATTTCGAGAAACATCATAAACCAAAAGACATGAGAAGTGAACACCTGGCCCAAAGGGGGAATTGTGGCTGAACTAAGCAGGCCCAGGCTGAGCCACAGCGGAAACACTCTTATAAACGGTGAAAACAATCACCATATTTTTATGTTATCCTTTACTACAGAGTTATCAAGGAGATGCATTTCAATTCAGGTGTGCGCACAATTCAATGTGACCACTACACAAATATTTTATTGAGAGGAAAGGAAACTTTAAGATATGTAAAACATGAACACCCAAGATGTAAAGCCAGATCCAGCCTTGCCACTTCCCATCACATGAGAACCATCTCAACCAGGCCTACTTCATGGAGACAAACCAGCCAAAGCCTCTGAAGGAACTCCTCCAGGAGCAGGTGTCTGACGCCTGCCTCTGAAACACTTGGCAAATGACTGCCACTCCTGCTGCCCAGCCCTGACTGCACTGCTTCCTGTAAGCTTTTTTACATAGTGTTTCCTGATGGTTAATTCTGGAATGTTTTGCATCAAAAGTCTTTCATATTTAGTTTTTTTTTTTTGTCAAATCAAATTAATTCAAATTAATAAATCCTCTGAGGGAATTCATTACATATCTCTAGAACAAAATCTGAGCAAAATCAACACTCTAATTTTCAGAAGAACTGACATGAGGCAGTGAAAAAAATAATTAAAGCCGGAATTAGTTTGCCTTCTGTTTCTCTAGCAGATCTAGGGATTGAACCAGGGCCATATGCAAACTCGGCAGGTGAACTCCATCTGCAGTTTTAAAGTAAATGAGCAAAAGGCCTCTCATCCTTGGTGGATCTCACTATCTGAATCTCTTCCTTCTAAAATGTCTTCAGTTCTTTTGGCCTGTTATAGAGTAACTCTACTTAAAAAAAAAATTATATCCAGGTCTCACTTATTAAAATGTCGTTAATTTATTAAAAATTCAAATATTATTTCCTCATCAAACCATTAATAAATTTCCCAGAAGAAATACTGTACTGGTTTCTGTACAAATGTCAATACTGTGTTTCTATTACCGATCACAGTCGAGACACCAGGATTTTGTGCTGGTCACACACTGCATAGTTATAGCAAACATCACTCGTACTATGAATGAGGGGAACAGCAATTCACAGCAGCTATGAAACCCTGTAAGGTTCCTACCCTTGTAATGATTTTTAAATGTTTCTTTTCAAAAGAATATTTCCATAACATGAAGTCTCAGGGTTGACATTCCCGTGAACACTGGACTTGGCAAACCACTGTTTAAGGAAATTCTTAATCTTGCACAGAAAGTTTAATGGCCTGTACCAAACTCCTTGGCAGCCATCTTTGTCTATCAACTTGTTACTTCAAATGTCTGCTTCGCAACCATTTTTACCCTCAGCATCCTATCAAGTATACTACTTCAATGAGTGCCCGAGGTTCCCGTGCAAGAGTTCACTCTTCTTCTTCTGACAGAATGCTGTCTGTTGACCTCTTTCTCATCTGGGAGAAGAGAAAAACTTCTCACCACTTAGGTCGCTGTGCTTCTTGATGTTTGGCATGAACAGGAGAGAGAAGTTGGTTGTGGAGACAAGAAATTTATCTTTCCCACCTGTTGTGAAGGTTAAGAGCAGGCAAAGTGGGCCATTGGAGAAGTTCACCCTACTGCCTGATTTGTAGAATTACAGAAACAGAACACCCCAGTCCTTGAGTCCTATTGTTTATTTTGCTAGAGTGCTTTGTTTCCAGAGGAAACCACCTCTTCTCTGCACTCACAAAACCACACAACCACCACCCCTGCCTCAGACCAGGGCTTCTCAGCAGGGAGCGCAGCAAGAGGGCACAGGAGCACACACTGGAAATACAAGGATAGTGTAGGTTGGTTTAATAACTGAAGTCATTTCTGACATTTAAAAGTTAGGACGTGGAGGTGAATAAGGTCCTGTGGAGAATATGTCAGTCCTGCACGATGAAGACGGGCGCTCAGACTAATCAGAGTCAAAACTGCTGCTGATAAATATTTCGGCAAAAAATTTCATTATGTGTTTCCCCATCTTTTCATCATTTAAGCAACAATAGCCCCAGAAATTTATATAAAGATCGAACTATGCCCGGTTCAAAACTGCTTCAGAGAATTGTACATAACAACACTACCACTGTGGCATTTAATACAGACCTATATAATTCTATCTGTAGCCTTTGCATATGAATCCTGGGTAAGTTTCTTTCTAATTATGTGTATCTGACTATGCGGCTATGAATTCTAATAGTTATGCCACAACATTCACACGGTAAAATATATATTACTGGATCTTATATTATCTTCCTTTGTATCTGAAAACTCAAGAATTTATTAAAAATAATATTGCATAAATATTCTATCATCTTTGTTTTTCTAACATTTCTTATATCCTATCCTTAATTTCACTTCAGGACATGCAATGGATCACTCCCAAGTGTTTGTTATACAAGATAAACAATGGAGCCCATCTGTCCTTACAGTGCTAAATCAAGAGCGGACTTCACGGCACACGGAAAGGAGGAAACTGAGGACAACGGCTCAAAACCAGTAAGCTGACAATAGTAACACCCTAATTCACAAGGTGACCCTAAGCACAGATAGCAAAAAAAGTGAAAAGATAGCCTCTTTTTCACTCAACCTCTAAGTTTCCGTAACCCCCAAACGACTTTTCCTGCACCCCAGCCTCTGCACAGTTCAAAGGAATAATAATACAGATCTCACTAGAGCCCCTTCAGGATCTTCTCAAATCTGTCAGCTTCCAAGGTGCTGAGGTCACTTTAACTTTCAACAGAGACAGAGGACTTCATCGTTATTTTACCTCTACTGGGTAAGGGATTTTCAAAAGCGCTTACCTCGGTGGTGGTTACTATGTCCGCGGACGGACTGCATGTGCTGGTGTCTGGTGGAGCTGTGCCAACACTGCTCCGAACGGGAGAACCAGGGACAGGGCCTGCCATGGTCTCTGGACAGACTGGAGATGAACTAAGATTGCCTCTCTTCTGAATCCGAGTCCAGACTTTACTCATTGTATCAGCCAATTCGTAAAACAGCTGGACCTAAGCAGAAGGGGAGGAGGAGAAGAGTCAAGCTTTCAAGAACTATCTAAAACCCACCAAAATACTAGATAGTAGAAAATTAACAAGCCCCAGAATAACCAGTACACCATGGTTCACGATTTATTTACACTAGCCTCAAACTCAAACAACGCACATTTCCACGGATGGAAGCAGTGTAATCAGCAGAGTGCGTTAGGAGACAATGGAACCAATAGAACTGGTGAGCAGGAGAAAGTGAGCACACGTCCCGGGAATGGGACTCCTTGGTGAACTACGGAACGATTCCTGTCCTCCTGCCCGGATAGTTTCCTTACCTAAATGTTCTCAATTTTTCTGAGATAAAAAATCTGAAACGTGATTTCTTTCAAGGCAAATGAAGAGAGTGATATAATATAGACTAGGAAAAGGAAAATATTACATTATGAGAATTCGAGAGATAGAAAACACAGCCAATCTACTTCCCCTGGGATATGTCATTCCAATATTCAGAGAAAGAGGAAAATCTGTTTAACTTGCAAATTGTTTGAGTTCTAAGATATTTATACAAGATTTCATAAATAAGCATTAATCATGGAATTTGCATGAGAGCATACTGGCATACACTGTGTAAAACAAGCCCAGGGGTACTGCAAACACAATACATAAGCAAATCCACAGCTGGGTACCATACTCTGATGGCCATTTTTAAAAAGTGAAATTGTCCTATTTATAAAAAGTTTCAGCCCCAGGACACATCCAGATGCTGAGGCTGGCTCCTCACGAGGGCAGAACAGATGCATGGAAATCCTGCTGCCAATGCCTCCTTAGCCAAAGCTGGGTGTGCTACACCACGTCCTTTGTGTAAGGAGTTCTGAGACCTTGGGTCATGAATATTTCTTGTTTGAAAATGATCCAATGGCTATAACTACTAAAGAAAACTTCATAAAAACAATACTTCAAATCATTTTCTAATTGACTTTAAGAGAGATTTTTCTCTTAAACGACTTTGCTGCAACCCAAATCCTTGAGAATCATTGGTTTTCTTTTTGTGAATAAGAACTGTCTAGCAAGGGGAGCATTAACCAAAGGAAATAAGTCCTACTCCTGAGGGTTGAGGATTATTTACTCAAGAGGCACAATACTGTTTTTATTGTTACTATTTCTAATTCCTTCAACTTTTATGTTTCTTTTTTTTTAAAATATTTATTTATTTATTACGTATACAATATTCTGTCTGTGTGTATGCTTGCAGGCCAGAAGAGGGCACCAGACCTCACTACAGATGGTTGTGAGCCACCATGTGGTTGCTGGGAATTGAACTCAGGACCTTTGGAAGAGCAGGCAATGCTCTTAACCTCTGAGCCATCTCTCCAGCCCAACTTTTATGTTTCTTAAACAATGTAAAAGCACATTATGTCTAACCTGGAAAACAATGACATAAATCTCAAATGTAATTTTTTTCAAATAAAAACTTATTAGCACATCACTTCTCCTCCCAAATAAAGTAAATATTTTGAGGATAAATGATGATTTTTTTCAACCATAGAGTTGAACTGAAGCATTGAGAACTAAAATGTGTTATTAAAAAGTCTAGCTAACCATTCTAAATATTACTGCATAGTAACAGAGACTCTGATTTTCTAATGCTAAGAATATAAAATTGAAATCCACTTTGGTAGTTTAGAAAAGAATATATAATATATATATGTATATATATTATATATATACACTATAATATCCAGCCATTTCAAGTAGTATCCCTAAAAAACAAAAGCTGGTGTCTTCAGAAACATAAAACCGACATTTATAGCATTATCTGTGATCGCTCAAAATTGGAAAACCTAAAATGTTTAATAACGAGCAGTGAACAAATTGAAGCAAAACCACATAATAGCTGGATGTGACTTAGCAATAAAGAGGACTGACATGTGTAAAATATGAATTAACCAAAATATGATTGAGCCGAATGAAACAAGCTGAACAAAATCACAACTGCATAATTTCATCTCCACAGATGTCTGAGGAAAAGGAAATGCAGTTTCAAAGAAATCAACTTTTGAGGATATTTTTTTGGATGGCTTAATGAGTGAAGGTATCCCAAACTTTTTTTTTTTTAAATGGGTTGTTATTCCTTGGAAACTACAGCTCCCAGACTTCTCCTGGATTACCGTCACCTGTGTGCGCGCTGGCCGCGCCCAGGTGAAGGTCATTCCTCCCAGATAACCTTGCGCCCCCCGTTAAAAGCGAAGGTCCACGAGGCTTCGCTCTCTTGGCCCCCCTCTTGGCCTCTCCCTTGCCCCCAACCCTTGTGTGTCTGCACGTCCCACCCCTTATTGTGTTCCCCTCTCCCCATTAAAGCGCACCCACGTGGGAGCCGCGTGTCCGTCTCTTCCTTTTGCGTCTCGTCTATCCTGTGTTTGTCCACACACCCACGCCCGCCGCCGTTTTTAAAGGAATAATATGGGTAACTTAAACACAGAGTTTATTGTATGCTATGTGTACTTTAGTGAAACTGAATTAAGACATAAATGAAAGATTAGAACCTATGAAGCAATATTCTATGAACTATGTGTGGGGACAAATGACTAGGCATGAAAATTTGACTGAACTACTGGCTAAATAAAAAAGTTTCATTCTTTAAATATTAATAGATGAAGAAAATTATACAGTAAAGAATGGAAGCTTATCTGTGAGATCGACCATGAAATGGATACCCACTGAGAACTAGAAAACGAAACCAGTAACTGCTATGAATATAGGACTTGATATGGATGGCTACTGAGATCTAGAACATGAAAGGGATGGCCACTAGAACATGAAAAACTCAGTTACCCAGTTAGAAAAAAAAATAAAGTTTGGGATACCTTTACTCATTAAGCCATCCGAATAAGTTGGTTATCCTCAAAAGTTGGTTATATTTCTTTGAAACCCCATTTCCTTTTCCTTTGACATCTGTGGAGATGAAATTATGCAGGGATGACATCTAGAACATGAAATCAGTGCCTGCTAACATTCTAGAACATCACAGGATGGCCACTGGGGTGTAGAACATGAAATGGATACCGAATGGGATCCAGGATATGATGGGATATCCATGAAGGTCTCGAACACAAGATGGAAAGCTGCTAAGGTCTACAAGATTACATAGATACCCACTGAGGTCTATGCCCACACTAACAACTTTAACAGTTATTCACTCAGCAGTCTGTCTCTACAAGGACCAAGGAAGCAGGGTGAAAACAAAAATGCCTTGTTTCATAAAAGGGGAGAGGGGAAGAGATAGGGAGGGAGGAGGCACAGAAGAGGGAAAATCTTGTACAAATTGCCTGTTTCAACTCTGAGCAACAAGTAAAGAGTTGACTGGTTAAAGAAGAGAAAAGAAACTAATTCCAGAGTTTGGGAATTGAAACAATACCAGACTCTTATTCTTGGTAACATGACAAACCAAACATTTTCATTTTTACATATTGTTATATTTTATTTTGGCATTGTTATTGTTATAATAAGGGAAAGCTAGGAAAGAAAACAAGACAAGTCTTATAAGCTCAGTTTCCTCAAAAACAGAGAACTGTTTTCAGAATGAACATGTTTGTGTGCTTCTCCCAGGTGTGGTGCACAGGAGAGAGTTACTTCAGCTGCTGTTATTCATGTCTCTGAAAAACGTGGTTTTGCCACTTGGTGGCTTGTCCTTGTGATTGTATACTTTACTCAGGGTATAAATTGTCTGATGCTCTGAGTAAGATTGGCCACTGCGTGAGCCTTTAATCTGCCTCATTTTTAGACCCAGTTCTCCCAGGTTCGTGCCGTGAACTAGAGCAGTAATCACAGCACTATGAAACCAAATTACATAGCATATAACACAGAAGAGCAGGGAGGTGTCAGGAAGCTGTATAAAGGCACTTGCAAACAGGACCGACAACCTGAGTTCCCTCTCCGTGCCAACATGGGGCAAGGACAGAAACAGCTCCTATAAGTTGTCTTCTTGCCGTGGCATGTATGTGCACCACAATAAATAAATAAATCAGTAAATTTTAAAAATAAGCAGGCAGAAAAGAACTGCCTTATACTGAAAAGAAAGTTTTATATATGAAATGATAGTAACTGAATTTGTTTAAACACTCCAAAAATTGGTTAATAACTACTAAAATTGGAATAGAGATTTATGAACATTGACCCACCAGATTAAAATAATATGCTAAAAAGATTGTTTTTATAAATAGTATTTTTGAATTCAATAGTATTCAACATTGATTGTATATGTGAAAAATATACAAAATATTTGAAGTTAAGAAATGTAAATTTCATGTTAACTAATGATTTACAGAAACTAAGATAGCCGGGCGATGGTGGCGCACGCCTTTAATCCCAGCACTCGGGAGGCAGAGGCAGGCGGATCTCTGTGAGTTCGAGACCAGCCTGGTCTACAGAGCTAGTTCCAGGACAGGCTCCAAAGCCACAGAGAAACCCTGTCTCNCCAAAAAAAAAAAAAAAAAAGAAACTAAGATAATATGAATTCATAGTAGTTGTAAAACTACTATAGCTGAATATAACATGATTGGCATATTACATCTGGAATGTTATGGGAATAGCAAGGACTTTTAATAAGAAACAATGTTCTTTTCTAATTTAAATAGCAATATGAAGAAAGAGTTTGTGAGAATCTGATTAAAAATTATACTTCAGTAGAACGCTCGCTTTAGTATACCCTCCAGTTAAATATTAAAAAAAAGTTCATCAGAATTTCAAAACATTACATCTAAAACTGATTTTATTCTACCAGCCAAAAGGTGAATTTATTTTATCATCAATACATTCTCATTATAAAACTTGACAGAACTTCAAAGCCATTCTTAATCTTATCACCACAATGTTGATGACCAGATTTTAAAGGGGAGGGGGGTAGAGTAAAACAGAAGAAAAGTCCTTTGCTAAAACAAATGAACATGTTTTAAAGACACTTAGCTTTTATAAATCAATGCACCAACCTGGGGATTAGAGCATTTTATCTCTAGTGGCTCCAGGTCAACGTGGAGACAGACGACAAAAGAATGCCTCCCATCTGGGCCTGGAGGAAGCAGCTTTTGCGATGTGACCGCTAGAGTAGAGGTGCATCCCATAGGGTCCACTAGGGAGCGCGTCACTTGCTTTCCAAGAAGGGTATATATGCTGAAATGGTGCAAGCTGATGGTCCAAGGAAATGCATCACCTGGAAGAGAACAAGGTAATTAACAGAATTATCTATCATTTCTATCTGAAAGGTAGCACTTGACACAGCAAAGGTGGGACCCCAGAGATTCAGGTATAAACAATTTATATAATACTTAAAATAATCAATTTAATTTTATGTTGTTGATATATTTCGATACCCTTCATTGTGTACATTACAAACAATATATGATCAGAATTAAATATAAGAGATAAAAGCAGAACAGAAGTCCCAAACCCTCTTTGCCCACTTTGGTGGATATAAATGTTCCTGCATTTGGAGGAGACTCTAGAATGGATAGCATTTAACGATGGGCAATGACATTGTATAGACAGGAGATCTGGCTGTGAGATGAGAGGGGAAAATGATATATCTATTATTGTGTATGTGGCAACCCACAGCAGAATTACATGGCATGCTATAAATAAATCCATACACCCATCGACATGATTCTTGACAAAAAAGTCAAAATTATACAATAGAAAAAAGAAAGCATTTTCAAAAAATAGTGCTGGTCTTACTGGATGTCAGCATGTAGAGAAAGCAAATCGATTAATATCTATCACTCTGCACAAAAACAAGTCCAAGTGGATCAAAGATATCAACATAAAGCTAGTTCCACTGAACCTGATACAAGAAAGTTGGGAATCGCCGTGAACTCACTGGCACAGGAGACTACTTCCTGAAAAGAACACCAATTGCTCAGGCGCTAAGATCGAAAATTAATAAACGAAACTTCATGAAACCGAAATGTTTCTGAAAAGCAAAGCATGCTGTCAATAGGACAAAAGGGCAGCCCATAGAGTGGGAAAAGACCTTCACCAACCTCACATCTGACAGAGGACTAATATCCAAAATATATAAAACATTCAAGAGCCTAGACTGCAACAAACCAAATAATCCAATTAAAAATGAGGAATCTCAAACAGTTGAGAAAACATCTAAGGAGTTATTCAACATTCTTTGCCAAAAACTAAACAACTCTTAGATTCCATCTAATATCTGTCAGAATGGATAAGATCAAAAACATAAATGACAGCTCATGCTGGTGAGGATGTGGAGCAAGGGGAACACTCCACTGCTGCTGGGAGAGAGGACCTATACAGCTAATTTGGAATTCAATGATAATTTCCCAAAAATATAGGACCCAGTTGTACCACTCCTGGGCATATAACCAAAGGATGCTCCAATATACCACAAGGACACTTGCTCAACTATGTTCATGGCACCATTATTCTTAATAGCCAGAAACTGGAAACAACCAAAATGTCCTTTGACAGAAGAATGGAGGAAAAAAAATATGGTACAATTACACAATGGAGTATTACTCAGCTGTTAAAAACAATGACCTCATGAAATCTGCAGGAAAATGGATGGAACTAGAAAAGAATATCCCTGAGTGAAGTAACCCAGACCCAGAAAGACACAGTATGTATTCACGCATAAGTGAATATTAGTTGTAATGGAGAACTATGGTACAATGCATAGCCCCAGGAAGACAACCATGGAATATACTCACTTATAAGTGGAATTAGCCATAAAGTAATCAGGAGAGTCATGCTATAATACACAGACCCAGAGAAGCTAAGCAACCAGAAGGGCTCAAGCAGAGATCATGAATCTCACTGTGAAGGAAAACAGAACAGACATTGCTGTGGGCTGGAGGGTAAAGATGGGAACGGGAGATAAGGTGGGGCAAGTGTGGCGGGAGAGAGAGGGCATCTCTGAGAAGAACACAGTGCAATGGAAACGCCCAGGAATCTAAGAGGGTGACCCTAGGTCAGACTCTTAGCAAAGGGGTACACAGAACCTGAACTCGCCATCTCCTTTAACCAGACAAGACTTCCAGGAGGAACTGGGACACCAACCTGGCCACAAATCCTTCAACATATAATTTGTCCAGTCTGCAAGTTATGCTGGGGTACTATGGTGATATTTAAGATAATCAGCAGTCTGACAACAGGGCAAAGCCAGTTCGGGCACCCTCTCCTCTATTGCTTAGAGTCTTAGCTGGTGTCAATCCTTGTGGATTCCTAGGAATTTCTCTAGGGCCAGTCTTATTGCTAGCCCCATAATGACCCCCTCAATCAAAATATCTCTTTCCTTGCTTTTATCTCTGTCCTTCCTCCATCTCAACTATCCCATTCCCTCAGGTTTTCCTCCTCCCTCCCTTCTTCCTCTCCTCTTTCAACCCTCCTTTTGCCCTCATCCCCATGCTCCCAATTTTGTCAGGCGATCTTGTCTATTTCCTCTTTCCAGGTGTTTTACTTAGGGATCAACTTGCTAGTTAGCTTCGAAAGGATCATGGACTATAGGCTCAATATCCTTTGCTTTATAGATAGTATCCCCGGCAACTGATGGAAGCAGAGGCAGAGACCTGCAGTGGAGCACTGGGATGAGCCCCCAAAGTCCAGCTGAAGAGTAGGAGGAGAGAGAATATGAGCCAAGAGGTCAAGACCATGATGGGGACACCACTGAAACAGTCTACCTGAGCTAATGGGAGCTTACCAACTCCAGCCAGACAGGGAAGAAACCAGCACAGATCCAAACTAGTCCCTCTGAATGTGGGTGACAGTTCTATGGCTGGGCAGACTGTGGGGCCACTGGCAGTGGCACCAGATTTATCCCTACTGCAGGTACTGGCTTTTTGGGAACCTACTCTATTGGATGGATATCTTACCTACATATAGTTAGGAGGACCTTGGACCTTCCACAAAGCAAAGTGCCGTACCATCTGAGGAATGGTTGTGGGGTGGGGGTGGAGGGTAGATGGTGGGAAAGGGAGAAGGGGAAGGGGTAGGAACTGGGATTGGTATGTAAAATGAAAAAAAAAAGATAGTTTGTTTCCTCTTTTTAAAAAAAAGAATTAAAAAAATTAAAAATAAAAAGATGTGCTGGGGTAAAGGTGACACAGAAATTGTGGGAGTGGCCAAACAATGGCTGATTCAGAGAGGGAGCTTCCTCCTGATGGCCAGGACTCAGAGGCAGGAAACCAAAGACCTATGATAGAAGCAAACATGCCCCGGGGGTGGGGAGAGGGGAGTCAACGAAATGATTCCTAACGATAATGTGCTATATTCATAGACTGTTGCTCAGCTGTCACCAAGAAAGACTCATCCAGCAACTGACAGACACAGATGCAGAGACTCACAGCTCGAGGAATCCTGCAGGAGATGGCAAAAAAGATGGTAGGAGCCAGAGGGTTCATGGACACCACAAGAAAACCCACAGAATCCACTAACCTGTGCTCCTGAACACCTGGGAAGCCTGCTCGGGACTGACCTAGGCACTCTGTACAACTGTTAGCTGTGTAGCCAGGTCCTATTGTGGGACTCCTAACAGTGGGTTCAGGGCTGCTCTCCTGAGTCTGCTATCTGTTTTGGGCAACCTTTACACCTACTGGGTTGCCTTGTCTGGGCTGAGTAGAAGAGAAGAAGCCTAGTGTCCCAACAACTTGATAAACCATGGCTGGAAGATATCCATGGGAGGGCTACCCTTTTCTGAAGAGAAACAGGGGAGGAAAAGTGTATGGGGGAGGGAAGGCTGGGAGGAGAGGATGAAGGGGAAACTGCAGTTGGCATATAAAAACAAAAAAAAATAAATAAATTATAATACAAATCCATGAACTTAAAATATATTTAATATATTAAGATTAGATAAATTATAAAAATTGTTAAAAATGAGCAGCATATATGCACGCCACAAAATTATCCAAAATGTCTTACAACTAAATGTAATATACAAAACTAAGAAAAATATCAAAGGGTAACAGGAAAAAAAGAAGGATGATCCTTTTCAGCAATAACCCAAAGGAGAGGTCCATGAGAAAAAGAGCCAATGAGGTGGCTGCAATGAACTTAAAATTGTTGTGCAGCCCTAAAGAATAAAGAAATATCTGAGAATTGAGAACAAATGCATAGATTGGGAGAAAATATTTAAGTGAGATAGCTAAAAAAGAATTCTAATTCCAAACACAAAACTATTAGAACTGAATAAGAATAAAATTCCATTCAGAAAGTAAAAGCCTTAGAAGGTATCACTGAAACAAGAAAGGTGCACAGATGGCATTTAAGCTTCACATCACATGTCACAAAGAACATGCAACTAAAGACAAGGAGAAAGATCCCATGTCTGTTGGAAAGACAACCACAACATGATGTGCTGCAGATGCAATGCATCGGAAGCAGGAATGCTCACTGCACTGCAAACAAAAATGACAAACCTCCTTTGAAGACATTTTTGACAATTTCTTACAAAAGTAAACATGGCATACATGATACAACAACCACACACTTCTGCAATTATCCAACGGAGTTAACATAAAAATATTACAGATATGTGAGTCTATTATTCACAAACTACCTTGATTTCAAAGTAACCATAATGTTTCTGGTTGATGAACAGATAAATTGTCCTACAGACAATGTAAGCTTAGTATAGAAAAGGGAAGAAGCTATTAACCATCAAAACGCACAGAAGAAATGTTAACTGCTCACTATCAAGGTAAAGAAACTGACATGGAAAGACTGTATGTCATATTATCTCAGGTCTAAGAAGGAAAAGCTAGGCGACAATAAATAGTAAGGTCATTGAGTGCCAGCTGTTGTAACAGATAAAGAAGCAGAGAGAATTCTCAGTGTAGTTCTGAGAATTCTGGGGGCAATGAAAATACTATGTATAAAAAGTTAATGGAAGAAATTTGTCATTATACATTTCTCTCAACTTCAAAACATATATCCCCAAAAGACAGTCCTAAAATAAACTATGGATTTTGAGGAACAAAGACGCCTCAATAGGCATCAATTATAGCCAATATAGCATTCCTGTCAGTGATGTTATCACGTGAGAGATGCATGTGAAGGGGCAGGGACCATATCAGACATTTCTGCAACTGTGTCTTAATTTTGTTGTGAACCTAAAATTAAGTGTCACAATAGTATCAAACACAGTTTACAAAGACTTTAAAATACAAAGATTAAAAAGGAAGAAAATGACCTGTGGTGTTGTTTGTGCTCTAACAAAGCTTGCCTGAGTATCAGAGGGCAGAGCTAGCCACTAGGTAACCATAGAGGTCTGGAGGTCAGTACAGACAGACAGGAAGTGACATGACTTGTCAGAGAGAGGAATACCAGGCAGGAGGAGACAGGCCTGTTTTCTGATGGCTTTGGCAAGGTAAGAACTGTCTGTAGCTTGCTCCTTTCTCTTTCAGATGTTTCAACATCTGCCCTGATATCTGGCTCCAGGTCTTTATTAAGACCAATTAGAACTTGTGCAACAATTACCTTTTTCTAATGACAAAGAAAAAATGCTTTCTTTACAAAGTGATAAGGGAACTAGGCAAGCATTTAGTTTGGTCACACTAGCTTTTGTTCTAATGTAATGTTCTAGACATTCAGAAATAGAGAACGGGCTAGAGTGAAGTAGATGGTGCAAGAATATACTTTTAGCATTTAAGAGCTACCAAACCCTTAGGGAAATAAAGGATTGAAGAGGTTGATTGTGAGTAACAAGAGAATAGTGCCTGCAGCAGCCATGGCAGCCAGACTGAGGTGGCTCAAAGTAGCACCACAAAGATGTGACAGCCCAGATGTATAATCTCATCTTATGGGAAGCTGAGGTGCAAGGATTGAAAACCTGGTCTGGGCTCAGAAAAAGCCTAAAATTTGACATCATTTGTAAAATGTGTCTGGTCATTTTCAAGACATTTAAAAATATCATCAAAAGAAAATTAGAAGTTATTTTCTGGGAGTCAAAAGATTTTTATTTGCATACATAATTTAAGAATTAAATCAAGAAGTGTACAAGAAATGGGAAGACACTACATAGCACTCCAACATGCTCACTACTGCACACACTCCTCCATCCATACAACTGCACACACTCCTCCATCCTCACAACTGCACACACTCCTCCATCCTCACAACTGCACACACTCCTCCATCCATACAACTGCACACACTCCTCCATGCTCACAACTGCACACACTCCTCCATCCTCACAACAGATAGAAGATTATGAAGCTGTTTTCAGCTCCTCACATGAAACAATGCATAAGGCTTTGCATTTTACACAGATGCGCAACAATTTCCACATCAGGTCCTACGAAAGTCACTAAATCCAACAACAGCAAAGTTTTAACTTACAAATGATCTCAATATTCCATTTCTGTCAAAATATTTTATTAAAGTCACAGGCAGCTCTTTCAAAGAAGAAATAACAAACCTCTGCTGGGCACAGGGCAGAAACCCATCTGCTCAGAGGTGTTGGCTGCAAGTGCTCCCTAATGCAACTCAAGATGTGGATTTTGACCCGAATACCCTACACAGACTGAATCTGGCTACAGCAGAGACCATCTCTTCCCACTGCATCTGAAATCAGATGAAACATTTCAGCATGGAGCCCCATGTCATGAACTTCAAACATAAGTGAGTACAGAGAGAGCCTTGCATATCTCGTGAGATAGCCTCCACATCATCCCATTAATCACACTGTAGTCTTCTAGAAAGCCTCTTAAAGAATTTGTTTGAATTACCAATGAACTTTCAAAAAACGTTTACTAAGAGCTGTGTGAAAACGTCATATGGACTACAGGTACTATAGTGAGTTCAGATCCTTTCACACACCATGCTAATGATGGAATTGAGCAGAGAGTAAGACAGGGACCACAAGTGGAACAAAATTAATTAGGATCAGGTTAAGAATTATGGTGAAAGGGGGTGAAAAAGGAAGGAAAAGCAACTACAGACTACGTGCTGCTACGTCAAGGACTGTGTCAAAGATGCTAGGGAAAGAAGGCTTCTATCAAGAGAAAGATAATATAAAAGGTAACTTAAAAAGCCTCCTTTTAATATGTCATACCACCAATCCAGAAAAGAAGTTTTCAACTCAACTTTCATTTCAAGAAAGGCAGGGAACTGAACATCAAATCTTGAGCTACAACATACACAGGCTCTCTACTTCTTAG
Organism: Alexandromys fortis; assembly: GCF_014885135.2. Taxonomy (NCBI): domain Eukaryota; kingdom Metazoa; phylum Chordata; class Mammalia; order Rodentia; family Cricetidae; genus Alexandromys; species Alexandromys fortis. Next base: position 1,978,908 of record NW_026067896.1, on the reverse strand, counting down.
ATTATACAGTAATCCAAATGCCCTAATTTTTAATCTTACAATCTAATAATATGAACAAGGTGTTGACCGATTTAGTACAATCAAGCATTAAACCTTGTTATTGTAATATAAAACCATATTATTTTCTTTATGAATCCAACTTTTCCAAGTTCACCTTTTGTTGGAAACGAGTATGTTCAATTTCAAAGAGGTATGAATTTGCAACTGAAAGCGCGGCAATCTACAAGATCAGGGACACACTGAAAACTGAACCGCAGCTCCAGCCATCTCACAATAGGTACTTGGTGTAAACACATTAGAAACATGAAAATAATATATTCAATGACGTAACCCTCTTTTATTTCTACTTTGGACTATAAACTACCAGCCAAATCCCACCCCCTAGGGAATCACACTCTTTGTGGAGAGTCAGGGATCCCTAGTACCTCCTGGCGGTTCCACTCAGCCTTTCCTGGTAGCCCATCTTCAATCCTCTGTGACTCCCCACACATCAGCAGAATGACATCTACCGGGGGCCCCACATTTCACCGGGATTTAAAGATCTAGCAGCCTCTACATTTGATTATGACTAAGACTGGACAATAGCTACCAAAGAACAGAATACTCACCCACCCTGCAAATACTAGACCAGGTACCTGCACCAGATCCCAGTGCAAAAACACAAACAGTCAGGACAATATAGCTCCGTTGGAGTCCAGGAACCCTACTGTGGTAGACACTGAGAGAAACAATGAAGCTGAGGTACAGGACAAGGACTTTCCAATCACAGTCACGGACATACTTAAGAACTTCAAAGAGGGTATGAATAAAATGCCTCAAAGAAGATCATGAATACAGAAGCAGTTGAATGAAATAATGAAAATAGTTCAAAACATGAAAGAATTTACAAGAAAATGCAAACTAAAAGAAAGCTAGAAGTGAAAAACTTATGATGTCAAACAAAAGCCTCTGAGGTAAGCTTCAGCAGGAGATTAAAGACATGGAGGAGAGAATTTAAGGCCTTAAGAAGAAGGTAGAAAAAAACATGGATATCTAAGTGAAAGAAAAGGTTAAATCTAAATAAATCTAAGCATAAAATATTTAGGAAATATTGATTATGTAAAGATCAAGCCTACAAATTAAAGGTATAGAAGAAGAAGAGTCCCAGAACAAAGACATAGAAGATATTTTTAGCAAAGTCATAAAAGAAAAAGTCTGAAGAAAGAGGTGACTATAAGGTACAAGAAACATGTAGAACACCAAGTAAGATCAAGAAGGAACTTCCCCACGACACAAAATAACCAAAATAGCAAACAAATGGGGGGGGGGAGGATTAAAAGATTCAGAGAGTTACCTATGAAGGCAGGCCCATGAGAGTTAAAACTTTGCTTTTCAATGAAAGTTCTGATAGCCAGAAGGTCCTGGACAGGGGTGAACAAGTTCTAAGCGGCTACTGGTGCCAGTCCAGAATACAATGCCCAGTAAAACTATCAACTACAATCTATAGAAAAGGAAAAACATTCTAAGACAGAATCAAATTTAATCCATTTATGTTCACCAACTCAGCTCACAGAAGGTACTAGGACAACTTCATTCTGACACAGCTTACACCAGAGCAGACAAATTCAGACTAGTGCAGAATGCTACAAGACCTTAGAACAACAGGACATCTTGAATTAAGCAAAATGGAAACTGAAGGAACATTTCCTGTTTTTCTTCACAAAGCCACTATTACCTTGATACCAAAACCATACAAAGACCCATCTTCCCCCAAAAGAAAGAAAATTATAAACTAAAATCCCTTTTGAATAGAAATGCAAAATTTCTCCATAAAAACACCTGCTATCTGAATATGAACACGTGAAAAAGATCATCCAGCATAATCAAGTTGGACTGTTCACTGCGGGCAGGACTGCAAACTGGTATAGCCCCTGTTGAAATCCTGTGGAGAGTCCTTAAGTGCGAAAAATCAATTTACCATAAGATTCAGCTACAGCACTCTTGGTTTTTACACAAAGGACTCTACAATGTAATCCAAAGATACTAGCTCATCCACGTTCACTGCTGCTCTATTCATAATAGCCAGAAACTGGAAACAGTCTACAACACCATCACTAGTGGACAGGTAATTCAAACGTGGCAGTGCTACACTAGGGAATATTATGCAGATGTTAAGAAAATGGAAACTCAGGTAAATGGACTGAGCTAGAAGCAATCATTCTGAGTGAGGTAACTGGGATGCATAAAATACCAAACAGTGCGTGTTTTCTCTTATATCTGAGTGTCAGATTTTATGCTATAGATGTGTGTTTTTCAAAGGGGGTAGGGTGGGGGGACTTCCAAGGAAGGAGAAAATACAATATAGGATAACAAATATATGGAGTTATATATATAAAATAAGATGGCAAAGGAGGAAATGGAGGGGCGAGGTCAACAAACAGGGCCTTTTGAAAAGCCTACTATTATAGAAACTATACCTAAAATATACACATACATGAAACGAAGCTAAATGGACTCGATATACAATGAAGAGAAGAGACCATAACTAGTCATTTTATGTCACCAAGTAAATTCTCCAGGGCAAGGAATTGATTACATCTAGTTGAATTGATGGACAAAGGGTTCACAGAGATACCACACACACACACACAGCCACCAAATACCACAAGCTATTCCAAAGTTATTAGTTACTTTCCACAGCCTGATGGTTATACCTGAAGGGAAAACTTATTATGACATCGAACACTGAAAAATTGAGGTGGTGTCCAACTAGAAGCTTCACCCATATTAATTCATGTTCATGGTGCTAAAAGGTGCTCACACACTACCAGAGAATTCATCAATTTCAGAAAAACGTTATAATCAGTTTCACCCAGCTAAACACCTGCAATCCACAACAGAGACCTGCTTGCAAAATGTGCCAGTACAATAGAGGAACCAGTATTATGAAAATAACGTACCATATTCTGTTTGGATTTAAAGTCAGGCCATGAAATAAAAACCATGTATGATACCACAAGTGGTTAAAAAGCTGAGAGTAGACAGGTCATAAGCCTGGGTAAAACCCTAATACTACTACTCAGTTAGCGGGACACAGTGACTAAGTAAGATTCCTGGTGATGTGCTCCTACACCTACAGATGTGCAGTGAGCAAAGTGCAGAGAGCGAGAGGCCGTGACACACGCACACCACTCTACACACGCAGGGATCTATGAGAAAGTAGAGATAGAGCAAGACCCAGAGGTGGGTGACACCACACGAGCAATGTCTGACACACCTAAGACCACAGGGTAGGTGACATTACCCTAAAGACCTGCACAGGCTAAAAGCAGACAAAATCCTAGCACTAGGAATGAGAAGTGAGAACAAGCACACTCTGGTACCTACTGGGAACGAGATTTCACACTGACCAATGGACCAAATGCAGGGCAGCTCCAGTGCGCAGGAGTAGCAGGCTAAGAGAAAACAGGCTCCCTGTGTTACATGTTCTCTTTCTTTTGGTATTATTTTGTACTATTGACTTTCTTTTTGTGAGTTTTTTCTTTTTGCTGTTGTCCTGGCTCATGGTATTTTGGATTTTTTTTTTTTTTTTGAGAAAAAGGACATGAAGGTTGGTGGGTAGAGAGGCAGTGATAATCAGGGAGGGGTAGGGAAGGGGAAGGAATATAATCACAGTACAGCAAAGCTTTCAAAATAAGCTCAAACCAATGTTCATTCTAATATTCCCTGTTTGAGTTTTATAATCATATTATATTGTATAGATAATGTACATTTATCTATAAATGATGATGTAGAAGTATGAAAGCACAAAAATACCATGACACAGTACAATTATAATAAATATTCAGATAGAGTGGATGTATACTAATATATTTAAGAAACAAAACAGGGCAGGAGAGATGGCTAGACGGTTAACACCAGAGCACCCACATGGCAGCTCACAACTGTCTGTAGCTCCATGCCCACCAAATACAAGCGCTCTGCTGATGTCTCTTGAGTTGCACTTAGGTGTGCACTGACATACATACAGTCAAAACACTCAAATGGATAAAATAAACGGGGAGGGGGGCAGTCTATCCATGCCAGCATAAAACAACAGTATGAAAAAAACATGTAAATGTACCCTCTTCAAGGATGGGTCGTGGTATGACAAAGGGGATCTCCTGCAGGGGCTCCATGCACTTATGACCAGCACTGATGATCTTTATTTGCGGCAAACAGAGGACAAGTGTTCCTGGTGTGCTGGTTTGTCCATGGTACCAACTTCTTACTGTTCCAGGGATGTCACCAGATACAATTGTACTTGGGGAAGGCAGGCTGTCATTTGGAATGAACACACAGCAAGATTGTACATCGAGCTAGAAAAGAAAAGCAGAATTGAAATACTTGGGTCAGATCAAACATACACTGGAACTACAGCTATCTTCACAATAAGTAATGAAGTCAAAATGGAAACATGCCCTGCGTGTGTCTTCATGAGTTATTTTACTTAAACACAAATGACAATTTAAAAAGTATTGTTTCAAGCTATAAACTTGATCAAAGCATCGAGTGACATGAGTTAAAAATGCAGCTGCCCTTCACCATTTGTTTCCAAGAATAATGCTCAAGTTAGAAAGAGTGCTGGGAAATGGAGAGAGATATCCCCGTTTCTCCAGTTCATACGCTTTGGTTAGCAGCAGCCAGATGAAGCTGCAAACTGTTTTTTAAATAATGCTGTTCTTATGCCCACTCAGGGTCCTATATTTTAAAATCACAGACTAAAATAGATGAACACATACTTAATACACTCAGTTCCTTGCTATAAACAACCCCTGGAAGAAGGTGTCTTTGTAACAAACTGTGCATACACCCAAAGAGGCAATATATGTGCATGTGTGTGTGTGTGCCAATATGTATTACATGTGATAAAATCATCTTAGAAATCAAAGTGCTTTTTGTCATTTGAGTCTACAAGTTATTATGTAAATTGTAATTTTACATAAAATGCTTAATTCCCCTTAAAAATTTAGAATGGTTACTTAACTCACGAGACCTATAGAGCATCAAGACCAAATAAATCCACATGTAAAACTCACTAATATCTGTGTTTTTTAATTCAGAATCAGTGAATATTAAGTTCTGTTGGTCTTAGCTGATTATTACAAAATAATATTTTATATCTGGTTACCATATTGCCTCATTTCTAGCATACTTGAGCTGTTTTGTTAAGTAAATATAAACTACAACTTGTTAGTTTCCTATGTAACTGCACAACAAAGATGTATTTGAAGGTGTGATGAGAACTGTACTGACCACCAAGGGCACTATATTCACAAAGAGATAGCGATGTCTATAGTAATGTCCCTTCTTTCTAGTGAAAGAATGGAATTCCACTTAGATTTCCTTGATAAAATAAGTAATTCATTAACCTACATATAAACAACACTGTCTATGTTGGCTTCACACATCTGGGAATGTAAAACTACTAAATGCAATGAAGAAAAATGTCACATAACCTTCTGTGAAAACAAATGCCTGTGACATATCAACCTGTCTCTATTAGTTTTAGAACCTTATCTTGAAGCTCAGACAATTTAGGCACACAAGTGTATCACAGTTGGTCAGCTCAAGATCACAAAGTACTCCATTGAGAAATAAGTCTAATTTGTCTTATATGTAACATTAGTATGTTTTAAATAATTAACACAATGTATTAGTGATGTTTAATTGTATAATCTACAATGGCATAACCTAAGTGAGCATTCTTTCCTAATTCAGGTTAAAAGAACAAAATCTGATCAAGATTAACAATTCATATAGATACTGATGTTATGTTAAAAATGCTCTCAATGATATGAGGTCAATTGTTTATTAATATTAAAACATGTAACCACATACACAAAGTCAGAACTAGAAATACAATTTTAATTGCACTCTAAATTCCAAAATCATAAACATCCATTCTACTAACTTCAATGTCAACTATTTCCCATCATGGAAACAGTAATAATGTATACAGAATCAAGAGTAAAGCCATGCAGGAGCAAGACAAAAGTCTACAAGATGAGCTTTCTAAAGCAGGTGGCGTGTGAGGAGGGTTCCATTGGCGATTAGAATCTACACACACATAATGTAAAGCACTCAAAATTATTGTGAAGTGACATGTGTTCTATACACTGAGGCTATCACATGAATCTTTTTACATTTTTAGAATAACTGTTAAACCATGTGTCTAAACTGTGGTTTAATGTAAAATTCTGAGTGATTTATATTACTGGGCATAAATGTGCGGCTGTAAATTTTGCATTAATGTAAGGACCTGACAATCCAAGGGAAAGAAAATGAAGTAATCTGCCAGTAAGACATCCTGAGTCCGGGGGTCAGATTTTGTTCATGGAAACCACCTGGTTGGGACCCTCTGCACCACACCAAACACAAACGATCTTTAAAAAAATATCCTGGTCATTACTGCATTGCAGCTGCGCTGTGTGACTTCATCTTTCCATGGCAACAGCCTTTCTGTTTCAAGGATCCTGTTTCAGTTTTGGTAGCAACATGTTCTTCTGCCAACATTGAACACATTCATGGGTGAAAGTAGGGGGATTATTACAAATTCTTGAAGTAGAACCACCTCTATTTAATTCCTACTAGGTCAGGGACTATGTCGTTAGGGATCAGATACAAACGGTAAACCAATAAAGAAAAGAAGTTTGGTATTCACATTTTAACAAATGAAATTACTGCATGTATTCTTTTCCTTAAATTTCAAGATTATGTGTTATTAAAACAGGTCTATGCTATGTCGTTCTCCAGCTCTATACTCGAGACTTCAAATTTAGAAGCCTGATCTTTTCTAAGCACAGGAAAGGACTGGATGCAGAAGAGGCAAGGTGGGGTAGGGAAGAACTGGGAGGCGTAGAGAAAACTGCAATTGAGATATATTTTATGAGGAAAGAATCTATTTTTAATTAAAGGGAAAAAAACAGAATTTTTGTGATTTATGTGCTGTACAAATGTGATGGCAAGTCACTTAAAGAGAAGTATTTAGACATTAACCTGAAAACCTTAAGGAGTCAATGCCCATCAAATGTCTCTAATGCTGTGCTGGGTGCCCTTTACAAGATTAACCACTTCCTATTACCAAATAATATGCTGCCTTTGTTTGAAATGAAAACTTTAGGAATGATTGTACTATTTAAAAAATGATATAAAAAGACATTCTCTATGTGAATATCTTTTATTCTTTAAAAATGATTTTAAATTTAAGAAAAAATGAGTATCATAAACTGCTTGCTTCATGATTTTTCAGCAGTGCCTTCTTTAACACCAATGATCTGAGAGATACGTGTAACACGAACGAAGAGGCCATGAATTTGAGAGGAAGCAAGCAGGGGGGCATGGAAGGGACAGAAGGAGGTGAAAAAGGGAGAAAATATATAATTATATTTTGATGAAGAATGAATTAAGTTTAAAAATGAAGGCAGTAAGATGTATGGATTTGGAGACTGGTTGATCTAGAAGGCTGATATAATCAAAACACATTATATGAAATCCTTGAGGAATTAACAAAAATATTCTTAAAAGAAAGAAAAACATTGAAATAATCAACTATTTCTTTCCAGCACTTACATGTGAGACACTTTGTATAATCAGCATATTGTTTTTAACACTGTTGTGTGGCTTTCTGTGTCGTAATAAATGTGAATAATTGCAGAAGCAAAGCTAAACTGTTAAAATGTAAAAATGCATGAAAATCAAACAATGATCTTATATGGAACTCATAACACAGGGACAAAGAAATAGTCCTGATATGGAAAAGATTAAACACTGAGAAAACACATGGTAGAGAGCTTCATTAATATGTGAGACTCTCTTGCAGCATAAAATATACTTGACAATATTTCAGAGAATTCTGACCATTAGAAAACCCTGGGAACAACACAAACTCGAAGTCAGCACTGTGCCGCTCATTCGTCCCACTCCACATAACACAGTGCCCGGCAGTTACTAGGGACCCAGCAAATAACGGTGAAATAAGGAAATGAGTTTTGCCACCATAAGTGAAAAACATTTCATTTATGTTGTTCACTATTTTGTTCCCCACAGAAGAAATCTACTAGTACAATCAATAAAATTCACTTAGTAGGACACATTCAAACAGAGTTGTGGTATCTGTAAAAAGTCATTTTCCTTAGGGGAAATACAACATTGACAGAAAGATGTCAACTGAACATTGCTAAACAATTAAATCCACAAATAAACACTGTTTATGATTCGTGAGACTAAATATATTGGCCTTCAAAGATTTTAAAAAGATATACATGAGGCACATACTTTAAAATGTGACTATTTACCTATTTATATACATGGGCTTTCAAAATTAACAGTCTTCTATTTATGCCATAACAAACAAATACATACAACTGTAGCCAAATTCATTCCTCGTATTAGCCTGTTTCCTATTTGGGGTCTCTACAGAGATAACTATAGATATGTGATAACTTGGAGAGGACAAAGTTTATTTCATCTTACAGGTCCCTGTCCAGTCCATCACTAGGAGACTTTAGGTCTGGAACTCAAGACAAGAGCCTGGAGAAGGAGCAGATGCAGAACCCATGAGGAGCTGTTCACTGGCTTGCTCACCATGGCTTGCTCATCCTGCTGTCTTACATCTCCTACCCACAGTGAGTGAGGCCTTTTTATACCAGTCATCGGTCAAGAAAATGCACCACAGACTAGTGCAAAGGCAAACCTGGGGGGGAGGCATTTTCTCAACTCAAGTTCCTTCTTTGTAAATGACACTGGCTTGTGTCAAAATGACATAAAACAGTTAGCACAATATGTCATGGAAATACTTCGGTATGGGATCTAAATATACAGCAGTTTAAGTTTCAAATAAAAATAAAACAAAGTAAATCCTCAAAGGGCAACATGGAATACCTTCCATACTTTTCCCATTCACTTTTGATGGGGGGAGAATTCCTAGAGTCTGCAGGTCTCGCTACCCTGCAGACAGAACTGTCCGTGTGGAGGCCATAAAACATGCTTTCATAATTAACGTGAAAGTCATCTGCCCGTAGATATATCTACTCATGCTTGATCCTCAAGATAAGCCAGGGAGTTCACCAGACATCAAGAAATATGATTATTTAATCACTGGCCACAATGTGGGTGAAATCCCCAGGAGAGAACTCAATCGCACTGGCTTAACTGGCTTAGGGCGCTTTACTTGAGAAAGTGTGATTGACAGCAGTTCTCCGTGTACCGGCAGAGAACTGCTGAGGGGTCAGAGACTCGGAAACAAATCCCACACTGAACCTCAATATACATGAGCAGAACAGCGGGGTCCAACAGCCATGAAATGCTTTCCTTTCTCAGTTCTAGGCCAGAACATTTCTATTTTTGAAACTTTATGCCATTGTTAATTATGTGTTTGCAGAATAAAATTGTAAATTTCTGAAATGTAAGATCATCTTTGATAATACTGGAACTCATGGTTGTCAAGATTTAAAAAAAAAAAAAAACAGGAAAGAACAAATGAGCCTAATATAATCTGTTCAAAGATCCCCAACCAAGAAAAATGTCAAAGTCAACATGCACTATTACAAAATAACCATTATAAGGATATATAAAAGCCCTATTTTGCCACTGAAAAAATAAATAGGCTATACCAAATATTGTTAATGCATTTATACTTCTTAAGTTTTTCTGCCCTAAGTAAAATAACATGGTCTTAACAAATATCAACTTTGGCTCCAAACTCAACTTTTCATAAACTTTGAAAGCAAATACATTTATTTCTTCAAAGTTTTGCTAATAGAATAATTTTTTGATGGCTTTAAAGTAATGATGATCAGTTTTATCTGATGAGTGGTTCAGAGTTCTCTGGTTTACATTTTGGTCCATAAAATATCTTAGAAAATGGAGAATGCTTTCTTTACAAACAATATTTTAACTTAGATTTTAATTACTTAATCAGAATACATATAATTTTACCTCTAAAACTTATATGATACATGGACATCTGGAAACGTTTAAATATATACAATAGGTTTTACACAAGACCATGACTGGCACACAGGAACTAAAGTCTGTAGGTCAGAGCCAGATAACTTATGCAATGATATAATCATGTGCAAATAGAATACTCAAGGAATCATAATCATACGCATTTCAAAGCGTAAGGGTGATAAATTTTATGTTAAGTGTATTTAATCTAATTTCATGTAAAATAAACAAAGAACCATTATCTCATAGAATAATTGACAATGAAATGAGGTTAAGTACAGCTAATAAGGTCATTGCATTGCATCATTATCAAACAACAGACAAAATTCACACAAGAACGGTAAATTGGAAATAACCTTACATATTAATGGTATATTTCATAGACAGATGAACAATAGAAAGCTGAGCTAACATTCAAGCTCTGCTGTGACTCTGGAGATTTAAGACACCCTGGACTACACAGCCCTTCAAGCGTCACCTCCCACGCGTGTCATGAGTTTCTCTCAGGGACATTCCTCTTCTGCTGGTTAATGTAGTGAGTTTCCTCTCATATTCCCCTTGTTTGAAGCATCTCTGGGAAGATCCTCCAAATAACACTTGTACAATAACTCTGTTCGTTGACTCTAGAAAGGAATACTCTCAAGTACCAGTATATCTGACAGTCATTTCGAATACACATATAAATCAAACTGTACTTTCTTCTACTCCTGAAAAGCTGCACTCAATATTTAAATGACATTACTACTCAAACATCAAAACTAGAATGCTGAGGACCTCCTCGACAGACTGTCATTCCCTAAATCATCCAGTCAACAAATTACCCATCTGGTCTACAACACGAGTTCTAGGATAGGCTCCAAAGCTACAGAGAAACCCTGTCTTGGAAAACAAACAAACAAACAAAAAACAAACAAAACCAAGAAGTTAACTTAAACTTGAGTCACGTGGTTCTTAACTTGACTTATTACCTAGTGTTCTGTAACTACAGATTTTGTTGTTGTTCATTTATTTTGCTTGCTTCTGATTCTGTTAATTCATCCTGGGTATGATATAGAAAACAAATTGTTTGCTTGGTAACTTGCAGATATAAAAGCTTCTGATATTAGTACTTAGTGACATGGTCTAGCTTACTTGGTTGTTTCTGTTAACTGATGCATTACAGACCACAGAATGATGTCAACTAGTTCTAGTAATCACTGACTATTCACCTGGGTCACTATAACATTATGTGGATACACAATGCTCCCTACACACCTGTGCTCATGTCCACGGATGAGAGCATAGCTACATCAGTTAGAAGGCAGACCCTAGTTGAGGAAGTCAGCAGCTCTGCTCTGCCACACCTTCCTGCTGCAGGGTAGTGCCCAGCACTGTCCGAAGGCCATAAGGCAGCACTTTCTTCCTAGAGCTGACTGTCTCCAGTGCTCTGTCACAGTGACAGAATATTAAGTAGCTTTAGTTTCCAAATACATCAGTGCCCATGGTGCAGCCTAATGTACTCACGTGCCTTTCTGAGTCCCAGAACTTTCAAAAGGCTCTGAGAGGGGCTCCACAGAGGACGTTTCCTGTCACGGCACTGTGTGTCTCTGTGTGCATGTGTACTATATAAACTCATTCTAGGATTCTGGTAATGCTTTTACTAGAAAAAAAATCAGCAATATGAAACAAAGAAAAATGGACATGTACTTCACAGACAAAAAGTTTGTAAGAATCACAAGAAAGTAACTTTATGTAAAAAGGTGTAAATATCCAAAAATGATATTATCACCAAATTCTATCATATATAAAATGTTTAGGAAAGTATATCTTTCCTACTAGATATAATATTGCCAGACCTGCTGAAACACAAATGCTGGTTGCTGCAACAGGAAACCTTGCCCTGCTGGCCCTGGGAGAGCTGGCCCCACCCTCACCAATGGAACAGAACACCCAACCACAATGGCATGGGCAGGGAGAGCTGACTCTGCCCCACCCTGGAGGGGGGGCTCCCAGCAAAGGCCCACAGTGACCAACTTAGCTAACACTCAGGTCTACATCTAGGGCTTTGAGTTGGCCCAGCCCAACATTCACGGTACCTGTGATCTGCTGGAGAAAGTGGAGGAACTGGTCCTGTGGAACCACAGCCACAGGATCTCCATAAATCGGGGCAACAGCAGGAGATCCCAAAGAAGTTTCAATGAGGGTCATGGTATGGATGGCATGGCAGAAGCCGAAGGCCTTGAACCAGACCAACAACTCATTGCAATCAACTATTGCTAACAAAGTTGTCTGGACAAAAGGTTATACTAACGACTCTCAGCAGCTTTCTGAGCCACTAAGAAAGATGAACAGGTGACAGTGAAGTGGGAAAGATGACGAGAAAGTGGGTTGTTTGTTTTTTTTAAATTAATACTTTAATTGATTTTTTAAATTTTCTTTTGGGGGTAATACTGAAAGGGTAAAGAGTAGATACTGAGGAACTGGGAAATGAGGGGGATTGGAGTGCATGATGTGAAATTTCCAAAATATTAATTAAAAATTATGTTTATTAAAAAGGTAAGTATTTTCTACTAGATTTAATAATGCCAAATGTGTTGAAAAAAATGCCAATTCCAAAATACTGTAGGTTGAACAACAAATAGATTGTGCTATATGCATTAAAAAGTCAAAGTAAATTAGGATAAAATTAATATACATAAAGATATGGCTAATAATTTTCACATTTAATTTGTAATTAAGAAAAAGATTAACAGATTTTATATACTAATTGATACTACTCAGATTTTTCTCCTAATTCTGAGAGAAGGCTGATCAACAAAATCTGTTTTGAAATCTATTGAATAATATTTCAAAAATTATATTTAGAATAAATGAGTTGTTTTAAATTTAAAGAAACATTTCAAAATACACACATTCTTATAAAACATATATTTTTAACATAATTTTGATTGCAAAAAACAAACTGTACCATAAATATGATATAGAGTATAAGAAACACAAGACAAACTACGGAAATTGTTGTCTGTAATAAACATAGTACACCAGTGTACAAGAGACAGGACAGACCACGGGAATGTTGACAGAAAAATTATATCACTATTAAATATGCTAAAATTACAAAAGATTGTGAGCTGTAAAGCCATAGTAATTCTAATACTTAAATTTACCTGTAGTGTGAGGCTCTTCACTGCATTCCATAATATTCCAATAAATTCTTTCATTCTTTCTTCAGGACTTCTACGACCTTCATGAATGTGTAGCATGGTCTTCACGGGAACCGACAGTGCTCGGGACTCTGGGTGTGAAAGCAGCTGGATGTCAGCAAACACAGTCACTGCAGCCTGTTTCCTTCCCTGCTTAAAATCACCGCAACCACCTGAGACCACAGGTGCCACAAGACTCCATCCCCTGGAGGAGGTGACACAGAGAGGCACCCCTTTATCAAGAGGGATTAAGCTGTGGCTTCATTAATTTCTCAGCACAAAAGTAGTAAGCCAATAAAACGTGGCAGAGCACTAACTCATCATCATAAAGTGATGGAAAATGGGTCTTCCCATAAATGAAACTTTCAGATGACGATGTCTTACTAATAGAATTTCTCAATTTAAAAAATTTGATAGTGACAAGATTAAAATATACAAAAATCTTGTCATAATAAATAATAAAATTGATATTCCACAGTCAATAAAAGTTTTGTTCAGCAGAACTAAAGAATTACTTTAAGCTACATGCAAATTATGTACATTTATCTTAATAGATTCATATTAAACTTAAACTGGACACGTAACCACAAAAAGTAAATTTATAAGCAAAAAATGGAAGAGGGGAAGAAAGAAGAATAAAAGCACGAAAAGGTGATAGAAATACAGAAAATACCGAATTACTACCTTCAAGAAAATTTATAATTCAACCAAGTAAAGATGAGGCACAGTTCAAAGCATTGACAAAAACATATTTTAATATCTTCCAAAATGGAAAAACACCAAAATTTTGTGATATAACCCAAAGATATTTTAAAACTGTGTATAAATTTTAGTGAGAACTTATCAAATAAAGAAAGCAAGGGGAAACTAAAAACAAGCCAAGTCATAAGCACCTTTGAGGGTCGGTCAGAAGAACGTCAAAAGTGAACATTGTAGCTCTAACTGTGTGCATTTGGATGTAACCTCCTTTGTAGCAATTGCCTATCTTGATTTTATTAACATAATTAACGTTATACTCATTGGGACCTCTTTGCCTAAACATATTTTAAATTTCTATCAAATGAAAATCTTTTATGAAATCTGAATACAAAAGATTTCCACAGAGGTTTATGTAACAACTTTTACACTTGGAGTGGATCCTTCAGTGCACTTCCACCTAAGATGACGTGTCTACGTACACACGCGTTCTGACAGTGAATTCAAAGAAGGAAGTGTGGGGAAGTAGTGCAGATACAGGACCCACGTATGAAATCCTCAAGTGATGAAAGTCTTAAAAGCAGACTGTAGCCTAGAAGTGTTGTGCAAGTAAGAAAACATAATTAACATTTATCATTAAAAACGATGTGGATATTAGAAATAAACACGTACACTATTTTTAATATGCTATTTTCAATCTTCCATATTTTCTAAAACTGAACAATTCACTTTTATGTCTTCTGCTTTATCAGCAAGGTAACAAATTCTACAATTCAGCATATCTCTACAGACAGGATATTCTGTATAACCCTCTGCTAATATTGAACAATAACCATTACTGAAACCTTTACAACACCTACTGACTACACATACAAATAATCAACCATTGAACTCACAACAGCCCAGAAGAAACGCACTATTATCCAGATGCAACAAGATTGCTAAATAAACAACCAATCACAGGAGGGTTAATAACTTCGTCACTAGACAGAGGTGGCAACAGAAATAGTAGATTCTACACACAACACCCTCAAAGGTCTGTTCTTTCAAGTTGTATGTTCACTTCCTGTCATTCAAATATGCACTATGATATCTCATTTAATCAAATGCAAAGAGGATTTATCAAAGTTCTCTTACTACAAATAATTCTTAAAATGATTTACTTTTTCTTACTAGAGATTATTAAAATAATATTTATCACAGTGTACTCCGAAACATTTTCTCTTTCAGCAATAGATAAAGTAATTCCATGACAAATTTTATTCGTTCAAAAATAAAATAGATAATCATTTTTAGGGAGGCAATATCACTATTTACTAATATATTTATTATTTATTGCTGTGAAAAAGTACTGTACTGAGAACCAATTTAACGTAGTGCTTCGGCTGAGCAGGCACCAGATGACAAGAGAAGCACTTTAGCCATGCCAAGTGTCAGCTTCTGACCACTAAAGAAAGCTGATAACGTCTATATTTCCTATCAAAGTACTGTTCATACAGAAACACATGCATCGTTCATGAGGGAATGACACACACATGAAGTACAGAAACACACGCATCGTTCATGAGGATGACACATATGAAGTACAGAAACACATCATCCATTCACTTACAGAAATACCTAAAAGAATGCTTAGGTCACAAAACTATGAGAAAATATTTTTGCCACAAAATTTCAGTCCATTACCATATCAAAACCTTCCTTTATCGTGCTCCACTGATCTGGAAATCTGTTATCAATTAGTCAGTTATTCTGGAGGTTTGCAAAATGATTTCAGTTATAAAATGGCCAGTGTCTTCATTATGTAAAAACCAATGGGAAAAATAATAACATGTAATTTCAAATGGTTTAATCTTGATGTTAGAGATTCTCATGAACCCAAGGTTAATCTATTATCTCAGAGACTCAAAAAGCATTTAATCAGCTGATACAACTCAGTTCTCATAGAAAACACTCAACAGTAAGTTTTTCTGTCTAGGTCATGTAACTTATCAACTCAAGTCCACAAAGTGGGAGGTGTCATCGAGATCAGTCAGATGCGAGATGGCTTCCACCAAGAAGAAAATTCAAGCCTCTAGCAGGTCTTCCTCTAAAGATGCACCTCTCACTACTCAATTACATGGTTATGACCTCCACTCAGAAGAGGCCGGATATCACAACAGCATTAATTTAACTAAAAGAACGTATGTGTTTCTTTTATTTGGTTTTATAAAGCTCTTAGTATGAGAACCTGTGCAGAAAATACTGTTTTGAACCCATAATCAGCTAATATTTCTAAGAAAAATCAATATACATCTTTATGTAAATCTCCCTATTGGCATATTTTGACATTATTTTAAAAATAATATCCCTTTGTGTAAGGAACCTACTTATAGCTTATGTGCTCTTATTAGTGCACAGTTGGATATCAGGGGCAGGGCCTTCTGTAGACGCAGGGCAGGCAGCCTGGCACCAGCCTGGCACGGGAGCACTCCTCCACCTCCTTCTCAGTGAGCGCTTCAGTAATCAAAAAGAGATACACACATTTATATTCCTCATTCATGTTAATGAGAAAAAGTTGTCCGGTGATGCATTTACAGCAAAGACAACATCAGGCCTTAACAACAGCTCACTATCTAAAGGGAAACTTAAGATAACTGTCCTAAAGCTGCAGCCCTTTATGCCGACCATACACAGTTATTCTGTGGCCACTGTGTTTGCCGCCACACATACTTACTGACACGTACTCCCTGGAAGACTGCCGCTCAGATCCAGTAAATCAAATACCAATTACAGATATGCAGGCATACAAATCAAACATCTACTGACAGTGGAGCATGGAGAAATTTATTTTGAAACGATTCTTTGGTTTACATAATTTTATCACTTATAAATATTAAAGCAAATGTGCATGCTCTGATACAGAGGTGCTTCCCTATGTTAGCACGAAACAACTGACAGGTATGAAGACCAACTGCAATGTTCTCAGTGTGCATTGTGACTTGAACTTTTAATTATCAATGCTGAATAAACCACCCCATGGAAATATATTAAAAATGTCAGAAGTATGCTGAGATACTATTCAAACTGTTAGAATTTGTCCTAATTCTAAACCAAAATCTACTGAAATATTTTTTCATGAAACTCACTCAGCAACTCAAACAGCAATCCTTTAAATCAAACATTCTAACATGCTAAAACCCAAAGTTAAAATAATTTGATACTTTCATGCCAAAGAAATACTTTAAAAATCCTTGTTTTCCATAATTAAACTACTATGTACCCATTACAATGGGAAGAATCATTCGCAGTAAAAACACAGCACCTCATCACACAGTCTTGAAAGTGAGTCAACGCATCACGGCAGCTTTCCTCAGAGTGCTGTCTTGACAATGGTACGTGCAGGACAGAGTATACATGTTGCATGTTCACACTGAGGCTGCAATAAAGCTACACTGCAATACAGACAACACGGCAGATCCTAAACAGCAAAGCTACACTGTGATACAGACACTGCAGAGACACGGCAGATCCTAAACAGCAAAGCTACACTGTGATACAGACACTGCAGAGACGAGACACGGCAGATCCTAAGTTCCTATGCTGGAGATAGAGCCACTGGGGCAGGAATCTTGACTGTAGCCTTGAAGCATGTTAAGTGGCAGGACAGGGAGAGGCACTGGGTAAATGTATCTAAGACAGCGTAGGCCACAACACATCCCAGATGGAGGAACACTGAAGACACTTAAGCAGAAAGCTATAGCAAAATAGCTCTGCAGCAGCTTTGAAAAAGAAGTACTGTTATTACAAACAGCTTGAGATAACAAACAAGAAGGAAGAGTATTAATGTGAACTAAGTATTCTGCACACATTCACTGAAATACTGGATTCTATTTTATCATTAGTGTGTGATGCCCTTGTTCACAGCATGTGTATGATAGTCAGGGGGAAGCGGCCTGTTACATTCTTTCCTATCACACTGGGTCCAAGGGATTGAACTCAGATCACCAGGCTTGAACAGCAAGTGTTCTATCTGAGAAGCCCTGGAATAGACTTGAAATAATTTGCATATGATTAGGACCCAAGGGAGAAAACAAAAACAAGATTACTCTCCCAAGACCTTCAAGGTAGGGACTGTTTGAGAAAATGTTAGATGAAATAAGCTTTACTCTGCTTCAAATCTACACTTCCTTTTTAACATCTAAACACACAAAAACGTGATCTCTACCTGTTGTGTGTGTACAATTTTAAAGAGCTTCCACACATCTTTGTTTGGCACACAGCATATGATTAGGAATAAATAACTTTAATATTGTTTTATAATTGAAGTAAATTGGAGTATGTGATTAGTTTGATTTGAATTGGGGTTAGTGTCAAAACTACAGGTTTTAATCCTTTATTTACAAATTATTTCCCATATCTTACTTATTTTTGATCTGTATTTTACAATGATCATTATTGTTTGGTAACCTCACTTGGCAATACACATTTAAATAACTAAAAGAGAAAATGACCCTTACAATTCCTTTCTAATTTCTAATGGCTAGAGGGCATTTTAAATCTTTAAGCGACCTGTGACAAAAACGGCAACAGTGCCTGGGAGTTTTCATCGCAACACAAACTGCATCCAATGCTATCACTCCTGAGAGCCCCCTGGGAAATAATGGCTTTTGGATTCTGCTAGTCAGCGTGACATGGCATGCAAAATTGCATCTCACTCTGAGCCAACCAGGAAAATGTATGTCATCACTATGTGACATTCAGGATCTCATCTGGAAACTATCATCTTCTGACTGCTAAAAGGGAGTGAAAAGACTGTATTAAACAAACTTGAGTTGTTGCTGAATTCTTGCCAATTCATATAAAAACTAGACTAACCTACTTATTTCAAAGAACTTCATATTTGAGACACTTGCAATGTACTTATCAACACCACAATGTGTTTTCAAAGATCTTCACAGTTAACTGACATTATAGTTCAAATCACTTTTATAATGATTCAAGTTAATGAATTTCTGGGGAAAAATTCACAATGAAACAGTTAAAACTGAGAAATTATACAATTGAGAGCTGAGCTGGTCAAAATTACACACACCCTAATTCACCCCTGGCTGAATAAATGCTAGGCTACAATCAAAATAGAAGGCAGAGTTTCAAAATTTGTGATACCAGCACAAGGAAGGCCAGAGGCCACGACTGCAACACTACAAGTTCCAGGCTAGGATGAACTACAGAGCAAGATCCCATCTCAAAAACCCATGGATATACAGCTCTGCTCTAGGGCACCTCTGTAGCATGCTGAAGAGCAGGACTGGGGCTCCATCTATGTAAGCACGCGGGAGTCTTTGTCCCACGGTGGGTGCAGCTTTTCACTGAAGCTGCTTCAGGGTCACCATGCTCTGTAATAGGTCCAACAAACTCACTGATTCTTTGGAGTGAATTTGGGTGAACTGGAACTTTCGATGCTCATCATATTCTATAGTGGATAAGGTCTCTATCTATATTCCAAAGGAGAAAATTCTTGAAACACAATTGTTTTCTATTCTAAGGCAGAAAAACATTTTTCAACTACATTTTATCTCAGAGTATAAAATCAACTACACATTACACATTAATGTCTATCTTCAGTTCTTTAATATTTTACAATGAAATTAAATATCTAATTACAAAAGAATGGAAGTTTAGCTAAACTGCATGATTAAAGCAAGTAACTTCTGAAATACATAAATCCACAAAAATGTAGTTTTAATGCATACTACTAATTCCACACTCTAATGAGGAACATACCTGTTCAAATTCAAACTTAGCAAATTAAGGACGGCCTGAGCACTTTTGAGATGAATTGCTATAGATGGATACTGACTGGAGTGGTGTTACTCATTTTGCTTTTAATCAAGTTATTAAAATTAGATATTAAAAAAATAAGTGCCATAGAATCAACAGTATTAACTTGAATTGGCAGTCTCACCATTAAAAATTGTCCTGAAAAAGTACACTGCGAATGACCAGAATGAATCTTTTACTATTTAAAGAAACTGTTGACTTTAGAATAACATGGTAAACTCATGAAAAAAACAGAAGGGAAGATGCCATGTTTTGTCTTCATTGAAGAACTCCGTGTATGTGTAAAGGGCTTATACATTCATAAATTTTTTCTCATGTTATCTGTAACAGTTAAAAGCACCAATATTTGGCTGCATAGGCTTTTGTTGGTAGACTCAATGAGACTTAACCTGATAATGTACATTCTTTGGGAGTCCCCTCTGTATGCTGTGATTACCATTAATGGTTCATTAACTAGAAGGGCACAGCTTTTTCTTGACAGCACAGAAAAGTTTACGCTGCTGTGTTGATGTTAACTGTGCTCCCAGTCTTTCAGCACGTGCCCTGCCACCTGGTGCTAGCATTGCTTATGCCAGAATAAAAAAGACACAGGTGCTTCTTGTTGAAAATGAAAAGCCAGATCAAACACAGCGCTTTGTATCACCATGCTTGGGTCACTGTGAACTAAAAATGTTACATAATTTCATTAGAGACAAACTTGCAATCAATGTTGCATCAGTGGATAAGAATATGGAAATGAGGCCAGATGATGGTGGTGCACACCTTTTAATCCCAGCACTTGGGAGGCTGAGGCTGGTAGATCTCTGAGTTCGAGGCCAGCCTGGTCTACAGGAGCTAGTTCCAGGACAGGCTCCAAAACTACAAAGAAATTCTGTCTCAGAAAAATAAAAATAAAATTAAAAAAAAGAATATGAAAATGACACAGTAAGAAATGAGGCAAAAAGTCTTGATGTTGTGGTATGAACCTTTAATACAGGTCATTGAAGCAAGAGAATGGTTTGAAGTTGAGCCTTGCCTTGGAAACTGAAAAAAACTCATCCCATTAAAAAGAAAAACAAGTTGGAAAATTCATTCTTCCATTGTAGAGGGCAGTTAAAATTTGGAGATATATGCAAATGATCATAAATTACAAATAACTGTCCAAATTCATGAATTTATTATATAATATAAATAAAAAATGAGGACCACAGGCTATTATGTGTAGTGTATGTTCAAAGAAATCTGATTTGACTTCATGAGATAGGAACCCGTACCCAACACTGCTTGGGTAACCAAAAACAAGAGCCCAAAGGAAACAAAAGTAGTGTTGTTTGAAACACTACTGTTCAAACAACAACAATAGTAATAACAATAATAATAGCAACAACATAGCTATAAAATGACTCCTAACGATATTTGGCTACAGTCATAGATCACATATCCAGTGCCTTGCTCAGCCAACATCAGAGAAGCTTCTTCCTGCAGCAGACAGAACAAATACAGAGACGCACATCCAGGCATTATGCAGAGAAAAAGAGACCTTGGACCAAGCATCCCTATAAAGGATATCTTCATCAAATGTTTCCCGTCAAGGCATAAGGAACTTTGTGGAAGAGGAGGCAGAAAGAGTGTAAGAGCCAGAGGGGATGAGCACACCAGGAAAACCAGGCCCTCTAAATCAACAGGAATACACAGAGACTGGAGCAACACGCCCAGGACCTCTGCAGGTAGATTTGAGGCTTCCATACTGTCTCTATGGGATTCCTAGTGTGCAAACATTAGGGTCTCTGTTCCTTGTGCATTACCTTGGACACTTTTCCATCTGTGTGTTTGCTGGATGCAACTGCAATGTATCAGATTTTATCTTTTTTATTATAATTGTTATATGTTTGTTTTCTTATGAAAGACAGAAAGGGAATAGATCCCGATGGGGGGAATAGATCCCGATGGGAGGAGTAGAGAAAGGGGAAACAGTGATCAGTACATATTATGTAAGAAAAATCTATTTTCAATTATGGAAAAAAAGAAAGCAAACACTGTAAATTAATTAAAAACTTCAAAAATCAAATGCTAAGTTAAAGAAATGTTTGTTCTCAACAACATTATTGCTACCATATTTTGTTCCAAGAGAAGCAAAAGTGATAGGCACCTGAGAGAGAGGATGCATAATTCACAATCAGGACACTATGCCCATGGAATTTAACATCTATAAATCTTGACGTATCCTTATACAACATGAGTGTTCTAGCTGGAGGAACTAAAGACAGAACCCTCCCCAGGACCAGACCACCACTGCTACAGTACACACCAGTAGTCTGAAGGAGAAAATAATCACTATACCATTTGTTTTTAGATTATATAAAGAATAAAGACTAATTGTTTAGAACTTATCAATACAATGGTAAATTGTGTTTAATTTTTTTCTACCCCAATAATTAATATTATCTTCTAACAAAAGCACGGGAAAGAAATAAGGTAAACTAATCCTCAAAAACCTGATAAATCTGTTCTTGACCATACCTGTGACTGTTTTTGTTTTGACAGGGCTGCTGGCATATTCTGAGGCTTGGTACGACCGCTGCTTTGCCAGGGGGGCACTTCCAGCAGAGAGCTCCTCCTCTTTCCTCCTGCTCACTGCAGGAGCAAGAGGAACTGCTGCCACAGGCTGCTGGAGGAGAGTCAGAATAAACGAGCGTTTTTGAGAAGCACGGACAAGGAAGTATTCTGTAAGCTGGGGTAAATTTCTCTCTCTCTCAAAAGTTAATACCCATCTGAATTCTGGAAGTATGTTACAACACTACTGGAGGATTTCCTCCAGAACCAGCCCGGCTTGTTGATGAGTTCTGGCATATTCAGGGCAGAACGCAACTTTACTAAGCTTATAGGGATCTTTTCTCATGTCCTTTTCCCCTAGAACACACTGGGGACAACTCTACACAGCATTCACATTGCATCAGGCATTACTGCATTATTACTGATACTCAGGTGTGTGGCAGGATGATGAGGCTGGGTTGGGATACTCTATACCACTGCACATAGGCAACTCAAGCATCAACACATTTTAGTTCCTTGAGCCAACAGTCTTTCAAGGATACTGAAAGACAATGGTACTAATTTTTTCAATACAAATAATTCAAGTAATTCAATTAAATTTATATGTTAATGAGAGGTTAACAAAAGTGAAAAACATAACAATGCTGCAATAACAATTAATTATTATTATTTAGGGAATTTCCCACACAGTGTTTTCAAATGAGGGTTGAGAATTCTGTGTGAAAATCTATAAAGCTGTAAGTTAGCATAAATTGTAAAGGGAAATATAACCACAATACTGGGAGACCACCTCAAGTCTGAAATTCCCGTTGTGAATGTAACAGTTAGGAAGTAATGTTACTGAGCGGGAGGGGACAACTACTGAGGACACGGACAGTCCAGTCTTTGGGGAAACTCTCAGAATTCTATGTTGTCTGATGAAGTGGCAGTCACAGCACAGAACACACAAGTTAGAGAAAGCTGGGAAGCATTATGGATCTCGACTGAGCACAGGGCGCTGAGCTGGACAGTGAAATAAAGTGAGGTTGCTGCCAGTGACATCCAAGACAAGGCTGTCAGGTCCCCACATCCCACCCTCAAAAAAAGTAATTTTGCTGCAGAATCAAAGATCAATGCGGAAGTGTATGAATCATCAAATACTGGGCTTTAGCCACAACTGAGAGGAAAGTGCAGCTGGGGAAACAAAGAATGGCGGCTATGGTAAGCTGGTGTTCGGGATAACCCGGCACATATGGCTGGCTGCAGTGTGGCTCTCCCAATAACAACAGTTTCACAAAGCCAACAGGACAGCGAAGGTAAGTGGAAATCTATACTAAGAATGAGAAAAAAACTGAAAATGTGAAAACAAGTATATTTTTGTACCTGGTTATAACAATATATTTAGTATTATGTTAATTATATTTAAAATCTATTCAACACTTTAAATACTTAGACATGCATGGTGACACGTGTCTATAATTCCACCACTAGGGACACTAAGGCAGGAGATTTGAGTTCTAAGTCAGTGGCCTAATAAACCCATCAATCACTGCCCATCATGAATATACCTAAGAGAAAATCAAGTACTCTGAGAGTTATAATAATAGTAGGGATTAAAATGAGTATGTTTCTAAAAATTAAAAAAAAAAACAAAGACATAATACTAAATTTAGAGGAAAGGATGAAACAGAGGGACTGAGAGAGGTCACGGTAGAGGAATACCAAACAAAAGCGGACACAGCCCTCCTTCTGCAGATTCAAACTCAGCATGTTTACCATGGGTACAATCCTTTAGAAACCCCAACAGCACTCTGTAGCAAGCATTTCCAGATCCAGGTCTGCTCATGGGAGTTTCACACAGTTCCTTTCTGTCCTTCAGAATGGAATACCAGCGACCAGTACCCATTGTAAAATTTACGTATCCTAACACAGCACGTTTCATTAACGATTCTAGAAACTACAATGACCTATTCTTCCTTTGCAATTTACAGTCTTCTAAATGAATACATGTCACAACTTTTTTTGCATTAACTATCAAATCACCAGAGTTAAAGTTCAAAGCAAATTTATTAAATAAATCCAAAGAGTGCAACAACAGATAGATCTGTCCACACTGGTCCTGATAATCTTTCTGCTTTATAAGCAACTATGTAGAAAGTTACTTCAACAGCCAAACTATGCTGAACACAAGTTCTTATAAATAAAAGTACAGATTGTTAAAAAGCATAAAATGGGGCCTAAAGAGATCCTGGCACATAAATAAGAAGAGAATCAGTAACAACAGCAGCATCTAACTCCATGGCATAAGTGCACTGTCTAATCTGAGTCACTAACAACAGCAGCATCTAACCCAACACAACAAAAGAAAAGATGGTTTTGTTAGAATAAAAACTTAGACCCACTCACCTGCTGCATATGTCTGCTTGTCCTTTTCTGCGGTTGATAGAGGAGCCATGTATACAATACTGGGTCAATGTTAACTGCTAATCCTTGTACACTACAAAGAAACACAGCACCTGAAATAAAATATTTTTGAATTACTACAGTTGCACAGACATAAACGACGAACTCCTGTAGTTAGGGTGCACACCACGCCTGCACTCAGGCTGCAGGACAGTGAGGCAGGCACGCCGGCAGAGCACGCGGTGCTCTTTGTGTAAAGACCGAGCCACAGATGACCTGGGCCTGAGCACTAACCAGAGAAACAAGACAAAACAAAACAGGACTGAGAGATCATCCTGCAATAAATAAATTGGGCCACAAGAAAACTGTTTCAGACAGAAACCCAACTCTGAGGCACGAAGAACCCAGCAGTAGAAAACAAATGCTGCTTTTCACAGTGAATATAAAATAAAATATTATTTCTAAATACCACTCAGATCACTTTTGTCTTTTAAAAGCAGAATAAACATCTAAAGTGTAGCTCATATTGTGCAAGAGGCAAATGCACAACAGTAATGAACCCACTGACCATGAGGAGTGAGTGGGGGACCTGGAGGGGAAGCAGCGTGGCAATGAGGTCATCACTGGGGCTGCCAAGTAACTAGATACAAATGTTGACTAACACTAGTAAACTAGAAATGCATTTATCTTTCCCTAAACCTCCAGTTCAACACATCCTTCTGACATGTTCTATTTGAATTCTCGGATTGACCACAATACTAACAATTTGGTTCATTTTGGTCACTGAGAACTCGGTTTTCTCAATAAAGGTAAGAATATTGTCATGTAATAAAGGTGGTAGCGGTGTCACAGGTGCTTTGGGAACAAGCATGAAGGAGAACTACGAATGTGGCCCACATAAATAAGAAACACCTGCAAACACCATGAGACTTTTATATGCAATTTTTTCTAGCCCATTACATTGTCAAAAGGTTGGGATCCCCACACACGTTAAAAGAACTACATATTTCCCTTAGTCTTGAATTCACAGTGAGACAATGTGAACTGAACATGTACTACGAGATTCCAGAGTGCACGTATGCATGTGTATCTGAGAATGAAAATGAATCTGTGTACTTCCCTGTAGTTACTCTTGCCAACCAGCTCAAGATATAATCTCTCTAACACTGTTTTAGAAACTACAAAGTTGATTGTCAATCCCCTTGCATCTGACTCAGATTTTTTATTATTTCATATTATACTATATTGATTTAGCATTTTAATCTTGATGATATATACAATTTCCCATATCTGGGCAAAATTTCAAATGCACAGAATAAAATACCATATACATGTGTTTTGGTTTATAGATTATGCAGAAAGTCTAATAAAATTTTATTTGAATCTTGGTGTGTGTATATGCTCATGCATGTGTTCACATATATATGGGCACATGTGCATGTGTGTGTATAGGCCAAAGGTTGTA
Organism: Alexandromys fortis; assembly: GCF_014885135.2. Taxonomy (NCBI): domain Eukaryota; kingdom Metazoa; phylum Chordata; class Mammalia; order Rodentia; family Cricetidae; genus Alexandromys; species Alexandromys fortis. The sequence goes on along the minus strand of NW_026067896.1, from coordinate 1,952,859 downwards.
CTGGATATCTTCCTCAATATCATATTCCACTTAATTTTTGGGACAGTATTTCTCTGGGTTTCAATTCTGCTAGACTGACTGGACATCAGGTCTCAGGATTTTTTATTCTCCACCTACTCAATCCTGTGTTTGCATGTAAGGGCCAGCAGACCCAACTTCTTGTATGGGTACTAAGGATCCAAACTCAAAACCCTACACTAAAGTAGAAATCTTTTTAATACCAACTTAGCCATTTGTCTTGCTCATAAATATTTTTATTATGATGTTCTAAATCAATTAGAATATTGAGTCATCCACATTATAGTATCTTAAAGTTTTTAAATTTCTATGTTTTAACCCTTAAATGCTTAACCCAATAGATGTTTTAACCCTTTCAAAATCACTATAACAGTAAAGAGATGAGATGATACTATGTATTTCTGTTCAATTACAGACCATTTACTTCAAGTATTATCTGATATTTACTATCATTGCTTCACTCCTCACCTGGGAGCTAGTGGAACACATCACAGAACAGCTTCTACTAACAGGATACTACTCTCTACTCTAGCTGCAAGTTGTTTTTTTAATTCTTTCAAAACCATGGCTGATTTTAAGTACCAGAACTTTAAAACTTATCCTTAGAACATTTTTATTGCTTTATTTCATTCTTTAAAACCAAACAAAAATCCAAGGCTCAGTTTTGTCAGAAAGTAACCTAAAATTGATTTCCCACACTAGTAAGTTGGCCTTTGAGGGGGGGAAATGAAGATAAAACTCCATCTTTAATGTAGCCTACCTAATATTTTTGATACTTACTAGAGCATGTGAGGATAATCTAGAATACGGCTGTTTCCTCACTGCACAGAACACTCTATGGAATAGTACTGTTCTGGAGTACAAAGGATTTTTTTTTACCCTATCTGACAGTGGATTAAATGATAGGAGATTCAATTTTGTGTTTTCTCTCGGTAACAAAATCATAAAATAAGATCTAGGTAAAACTGAAGAGCTGGAAACACTTAAGTATTATAGAGAACATCAAGGTTAGAAGCTTAACATGGATGTAAAGATTAGATGAGGAATAAGAAGATTAAAAATGGAGACTTCTAACTTCTAAACAGTATTTGGTATTGAATGGAGTATCTGGCTACCGTGATTAAGAATGCAAATATATTACTCAGTTAATACAGGGCAATTACTATCTAGGATACAAAAAGAAATAAACAGAACATATTCCAAATACAGAATAGACAAAAATATGAATTGTTGATACAATTAAAGCAGGATTATAATGGACATTAGTATCTCCCTACCCCAATGTCTTAAACAATAAGGAGGAGGTTTAGAATAACATGTAACTAAAAATGATTTTATTTACATTGTGATTCGCACCTATTCCCGTATACTAGGGAAGCTTAGGAAAAAGAGTTTTATACCAGTCTGGGGTTGACAGTGAGTTCAGCGCCACATGTAGCAATCAGTATTCCATCTCAAAACAACAGTGTAAGTACACTGAAGTTCATCAACTCTTTAATTTTAAAGCTTGACATACAATTATAAAAGATTAAATTTAAGCACTGACAAGGGAAATAAATTATTAGTGGTAACATATGCTTCAGTCCACATACTCTGAGCCAGTCACCTGATTTGCATAAAGGAAATTTACTGAAATACAGCCACACTTGTTGCTTGCTGTCTGCGTTAACTTTGCACTCTAGAAAGAAAATGGGCTGCTGCTACGAAGATTATATGGCACATGAGCCTAATATTTATCATCTATTTGGCTCTTTAAAAGATGTTCGCTGAGGTCTGAGAGCACAGTGCTAATGGGAGGTTAAATGGTGTAACAATTTTCAATGTAAAGTAGGAAAATTGCTTTGAGCTGTATCTGTACTTACATTTTATCTGTACTAACCATGTGCATGTATCTGTGCTTACATATTATCTTTACTATGTGCATGTATCTGTGCTTACATATTATCTTTACTATGTGCATGTATCTGTGCTTACATATTATCTTTACTATGTGCATGTATCTGTACTTACATATTATCTTTACTATGTGCATGTATCTGTACTTACATATTATCTATACTAACCATGTGCGTGTATCTGTGCTTACATATTATCTATACCAACATGTGCATGTATCTGTACTTACATATTATCTATACTAACCATGTGCGTGTATCTGTGCTTACATATTATCTATACTAACCATGTGCGTGTCTCTGTGCTTACATAATCTATACCAACATGTGCATGTATCTGTGCTTACATATTATCTTTACTATGTGCATGTATCTGTGCTTACATATTTATTAACCATTTACAAGTAAATTGAAGAACTAATACACTTTTACTTCCAAATCTGCAATTATTATTAAAAACAAGGCTATGCCCTTACACAAACTTTATCTGCCTGAACATATCTTATTGCCAAGATCCTTTTGAACAGTTTACAAATAATTCCTAATATCATAAGCTCCTTATTTTAAAAAGAAAGGTGTATCCTACAAAATCTTGTAAGCTCTCCTGGGAGGAGCAAGAGCACCATCCCAAGTAAGGAGGAGGAGCTTCACCCACAAGTGACGCGTGCATCTGCAGACTCCTCTCCAAACAAGTATTTGCCCTTATCTAAATTTCTCAATTCTTGCCTGTAATCATAAATCAGATTCACATTTAATTTAGAGAGCTTTCTAGTCACCAGAAAATATTAATCAATATCACAACCTCTGGCACAGTAAAGCAACTGATTAGTCTCCACACCCATCTAAAGCAGTCAGCAGAGTGTCAGAAAAAGAAAAGAGTCTCCCATATGGTGACGGCACAGAAGAGCTCAGATGAATTCCTCACAAGAGTCTCAACAGGTTTCTTCTGAAATGGGATACTCTCAACCTCAGCTTCTCCTGTGTAATGATAGAAGTATTCTATTTGGGACCAAGATGGAGTAACCAGACCATGTTCTAACTCCTGTGTGAGAGAGAAAAAAAAAAAAAAAACTACGAAAATCATCTTAACATTGTACCACAAGACTATGCAAGACCCCGGAGATCTGCTAACAGAGGACCGTGGACAATGAAACTTGAATAATTAAACATTACTCTCAAAACTGTCACATTCTACTGCCACGCCCAACAACTCCAGAATGACACCCAGAAGAAGGCAGCTATCTGCTGGCTGGCAGAAATACCAAATCAAAAAGACAAAGTGGAAATGAGAGAACTGGTGGTTGAAACTCTCAGAAAAGAAGCCAATGGCAAGTCTGTACACAGGACTCAACAGGTCTTCAAATGAACTCATGTAAATACCCAACGGGAGGGAAGAGAGGAGAAAGGAAAGAAGGAAGAGGGGAGGGGATGATGTAAATATAAGCTAAAAAAATAAAATAATTCAAAATAAATAAACCCACATCAAAAATATAACATTATCTCCACTTAGTAATCAGTCCTGGAATCATGACTTCATCAGTGAGCAAATATATGTGCCACCTCTTATATGTGAAATATACACTACCATTATCTATCAAGTTTAGCAACAAAATTTAACTTGAATGTAGCAAATCTAACTTCTAATATGCAGGAAATGAAAGGGACAGAACAAAAGTTGAATAGACCATGAGGGTAAAACTCTAAAAAGCCTGAAGTGATGCCATTTCTAATAAGAGCCTTGGAGGAACACGGGGAAAGAAAGATCCAAAAGACAAGACATTTAAGAGACTCTTGATTGCTTGAATGAATTCTGATTTAAACAAACTGGTCTCTAAGTAACATTGGGGGGGGGCATTAACTAGTCAAATTTCAGTACTGTGTCATATGGGGATGACGACTTCAAGGAATCTCTGTTCACTGTGCTGAGAGAGTAAAGAGAATGCTGACTTTTATCTAAAAGAATTAGATTTGAGAAATACATTATTAATATTGAGGCATGTAGACTTGGCACATCATAATACTGTGTTTTGTTTCTAAAAGATATAAGCAAAAATAAATTAACAAAGCATGTTAACATTTATCCAAATTAAAAGTATCCAATATACAAATGGTACTTTATGTTTAACATTTTATCAGTAAAATCTTTTTTAAAGTAAACGTATAAAAATCCATCTCTGAGTACAGCCAAAATGAAATGCTTGGGCTTCTTAAATGTATTTAAGAGCCCTTAAATGTGAAACCAGTTAGTTTCTGATGTGGTGCATTCTGATGTGGTCAAAATGATCTGCACTAGAAATGTGGCTCCTTTGTAAATGTGTAATTTACATTTCTCTACTTGAGCAAAGACAAAAGAACTGCATTTTATGAAATGACTGTTGAAATGAGTATTCCTCAATGAAATATTTTTAGATGAAAGATTTATATGTTATTACTTGGATTCTACATGGAAATATGGCAGATCACAAGAGTAAAACATTATACACACCTACATGGTAGCACTATTCAATTACTATCAGACTCAGCTAATAGTTGAGCTTCTGATTTTGAGTCTATACCCCAACGCAAATGGTCAAGATTACAAGTTTTAAAAAAATTCATTAAGCATTTAATATTACAGTAAAATAGATAAAATTCAAAATGGCATATTAAATATTTTTGAAGGGTCACTATATTATTCCACAATGTTAGACAGCAAAGTGAGTAAAAGGAGCTAAGATGGCGTCATGCTTTGTTTCTAAGACTTGCTTGCAGAGGAAGCAGAAGCGCATCATGCACTGGTGGGGACACCACACACACTGGTCTCAAAGCAGAATAACAAGAGTTCTGCTGAGCAGGCTTCCTTTTTGCAGCTGTCATACTGAGATATACAGGTTTCTGGGAGTCACCTAGCTGTGAACCCTAGACACTGCAATAATAACCACTTTGGCAAGATAGGCTCCTAAGTATAGCAGTGATGCAAATGTCAAGGGCGCAACCAACTGCTTTCTGGTTTTATTTAAGGTCTTCTCCACAGGAGGGAAAACATGTCTTGTATGACAAATCGACAAATCTGGTCAAGAATCCATGTTTGAGGCACTCAAAGGCCCCAGGGATGAACATCTATTTGTCTGCTGGAAAGATACAGCATCAAACTACCTTATGAACTGTTATCTCTCTAGCTATAGATAAGTGCATCTCTCAGACCTCGTCAAAGAAGTTTCTTTACGCAGTAGGTAGTAGTTAGCCCAGAACCCACAACTAGTCACAGTGTAGTAGAGACACGTCAGTGCGGTGCTCAACCATAACGTCATTAGCCCTTCCCCAAAGCTCCGCAGCCAGTGCAGAAGAAGATTATGAAATTCAAAGGTTGGGGAAGATGGGAATAAGAGTCTTCTGGATATAACAGGACCACCCTATTCATAAACTCGCAGCATCTGTGGCTGCCTGCACAAGATCAAGACAGTCAATATACTAGATTCGAGTGGGGAGAGCCTCATGACACCCCACTGAGGATCTATGGACAGCTGATGGCATCTGGGAAGAGAGAGTCTGTTTTCCTTAAGGGTGTGGCTCCTAGTAGGCAGACCACACTCCAGTGAATGGCCCTACACCTAGGAGAGGGAGGGAGGGTGTATAGCACAAATTGAACTTGACAGTTTGTTTTTCAAAAAGAAAACAAAACACAATTAATGAATGTACTAGTAACTTTTCTATTGCAATGCCAAACCCCATGACCAAGGCAACTTACAAAAGAAGGTGTTTAATTGTGGCCACAGTTTTAGAGGGTTAGAGTAGCTGAGGGCAGAGGAGGGGCACAGTGGCAGGAAAGACTGAAAAGTCAAACTTTTTTTAATATTATATCATTTCTCCCTTCCCTTCCTCACACCAAAGTCTCCCATATACTGCTCTTCACTCTCTTTCAAATTCATGACCTCTTTTTTTCATTATTTTTCTTACATGCATTTATGCATATACATATAGATTCCTAAATATAACCTGCTCAGTCTATATAATGCTACTCATATGTATGTCCAAATTGACAGTTCAATATTATATAACAAATAGCATGTTCTTCCCTAGAGAACTACTTCACCCACGTTCAGCATCCCTTGGTTGTCTGTGCTTCTTCATGTGTGGTTGCTGTCTTGGATCCCTGTACCCATACCCCCACCCCATGTCCTGGTCCACTGTGCCACGTATACTAAAGGCATCCCGTTCAGTTCATGTTCAGGCAGACACGTTGGTAATACTTCATGGGTGTAACTTCTAACATTCCCGAGACAAAACTCCCTGATATCTCTTTCCACTCCTTCCACAATGTTCTCAGAGACTCAACAATGGGGTTGTTTTGCAGATGTATCTGCTGGGACTAGGTACCACAACCCTGCCTTTTGATTGACTGTGGTTTGCTGAAATGGTCTTCAACTGTTTAAAAAAGTAGTTTCCCTGAGAAGGAGTGAGGACTACCCTTATTTGTAGATATGTGGACAAATGACAAGATTGTTATTACACTGGTTTAGCAGTGACTGTAGGCTCTCCTTTAAGACTGATGACTTCTCTAGTGCTGAGTAGTTGGCAAGATTTACAGTAGTGGGGGGAGCCAATCTTAAGTACAAATGAGGAGCTTATATCTTGATCAGTAAGCAGAAGACAGAGAAAGATACAGTAAGAATAATATAAGTCTTTTGAAACTAATTTTTGCCTAGTGATATTACTTCCTAATGTAAGGTCACATCTCTTCAGCCTCCTCCTCATCGACCAACTGAGGACCAAATATTCAAAAGAATGAGAACACTGGTGGAGGGGGCATCATTTAAACTACCACAGAGGTGCAGGGAGACGGACTGGATGGGAGGAGTTGGCAGTAATGTGATAAATTTCATTGTCTGAAATTCGCAGTTAATGAATAGAAATATTTTTACAATGAAAGGCAATAAGCTTTCCCAAGAGAGATAAAGAGAACAGTAGACAACCACAACATTGACAACTCTGAATGAGATGGCAGCAGCAGCAGTGGTGGTGAGGACCAGAAGGAGAAAGGCTGGAGTACCAAGCACTCAGCACCTCCAAAACCAAGAGGCCCAGGGAATCCTGAGGGATCAGACCATGGAGTTACGAGCGCCCAGAGAAGTGGGAAGCAGAGCAAATGATCCACACATGGAAAATGCCAACTTTGTCAAATACTGCCACCAGAAGGATAAAATGAGGACTGAGAAAGAAACACTGGATAAACTTGAGTCCCTCATAACTTGGACAAGAGCAGCTTCGATGGAAAGGGAGTGGGGGTAACAAATTGGTTAGAAACGTTTAGAAACACAAGAAGACATGGAGAGACAGGGAATAGAGGATTCTTATAAGAAGTTTTTATGTGAACAAAGTAATTGAATATGGTGCATGGGTAAGAGAAAAATGAAACCCAGGGAAGTGTCTGATTCTTAAGATGGCAGAGGAAGCAGCACATCTTGTAGTTGGATTTCTGTCCCATATGGTCCCACAACCATTCAGACCAAATAAGCACACAGAAGCTTATATTAGTTATAAACTATTTGGCCTATTATCCCAGGCTTATTATTAGCCAGATCTTACAACATAAATTAACCCATAATTCTTGTCTATGTTTAGCCACATGGCTTGGTATCTTCTCAGTAAGGCATTCTCACCTTGCTTCCTCTGTATCTGGCTGGTGATTGTGTCTCTGCCTTTCCTCTTCCCAGAATTCTCCTCATCTGGTCTCCTTGCCTATATTTCCTACCTGCATAATGGCCAACCAGCATTTTATTAAATCAATATGATGACAAATCTGATCCAGCAGAGAAGAAAACATGAATGGTCTTGACCTAGAGAAAGAGGGAGTTACTGTTGTAGTGTCCTTGAGGAAGAGGATTGTTGCAGGAGCTGCTTGCTTGTTTCCAGCTGCTCAGCCCCAAAATAATCACACAGAAACTATATTATTAAAATCACTGCCTGGCCCATTAGCTATAGCTTCTTATTGGTTAAATATTACATATTTCTATTAATCCGTGTATCACCATGTGGCTGTGGCTTACTGGGTAAAGTTCCCTCCAGCTCTGGTGGGGCTACATGACTTCTTTCTGACTTTGCCTCCTTCCTCCCAGCATTCAGTTTAGTTTTCCCCACCTAAGTTCTGCCCTGCTATAGGTCAAAAGCAGATTCCTTATTCATTAATGGTAATCTAGGATGTAAACTATAATAACACATGGAAAATATTAGCTACCACTCTATTCACAGCCTTTTCCCACACTCATCCTGACAACCCAAGAAGGTAGGTTATATTTAAACTCTTTACAGATGCTAAAATTGAACCTTAGAAAAAACATAGCTAAGTAACATATCTAAAGTTAATAAGTCTGGAGAAGAGGATTCAAAATCAGGTCATCTGACTATCAAAATCTGTATTTGCAGTTTCTGTTCAAAATAATTACTTCTTTTAGTATCTGATACTGCTGTCCATGAAGTATTCATGTTAAGCAAATACTTTTCTCCTCATCCCTTAGGCTCTAAGTCACTGTTTCTTCTGAACTCTGTCGCCTCTTGCCCGTCATTTACTAGCTTTATCTCACTCCATAGCATTTTCCAACCTCAAATGTTATACATGCATCCGACCATGAGCATATGTTTCCTATAATAATTCAAAGGACTGATAGTACTTTCTGTATTTTGAATTATAATAAAATACATAACAATGTCTATTTATTTTGAGTAAAAGGCTAAATTTAAACCATCTGTTTATATTATAGTTCTTATTTGTTTATATCAAATTAGGTCAAGTGTGATTGGTGCATGAAGCTATGTGGTCACTCCCTATGTGTAACCAAATCATAAAACTGTGATGTATTAGACTAGATTAAAGCCTCCCCCAACATACACCAAAGTTAATAACTTTCTCATAATAACAGAAACTCTTTCCTTTGACTTCAAACGTCACTGCTCTGTTAATCACTACCTAGGCAGAGAAGATGGAGTGCAGATGACGAAGATGCTAGGATGGGACTCCATGCTCCAAAAGTCACAGCACGTGATGAAAAGGTCTGTTGGCTCACACTGGTTCTGATCCTTATAATCTGGAGAAGTATCATTTCAAAGCACGTGTCCTCAAGGACCTGGCCCTGAAATTATAAAGCCTTAGAAGTAAATGCTATACCGCCAGCTGTGCTGGTTACAACTACTAGCTATTCCGTCCAAACATTAGTTCATCCATGCTATAGGTTTTTATAGCTAGCCTGCAGCTCACTACATAAATCAGGATGGCCTCAAATGGAGAGTTCTGCCTGCCTCTACCTCCCAAGTACTGAAAGTAAAGGGGTATGCACCCACACCTGATAGCTATTTTCTTGATCATTGCTTTTATTGGTACTTTACTTATAAAGTTCTTCATGGTTTTTTTTTTTTTTCCAGTTTTTCAAGACAGAGTTTCTCTGCTTGGGGCCTAGCCTGAAACTAGCCCTTGTAGACCAGGCTGGCCTCGAACTCACAGAGATCTGCTACCGTCTGCCCCCTGTGTGCTGGGATTAAAGGTGTGTGCCAATACCGCCCAACTTCATGTTTTTAATAATTGTATCTAATCCCATTTCCTCTAACAGTCCTATTAATGTGATGAGATTCCATAAAGATGAGTGAGAAGAGCTCCTTCCTCAACTGGAACTGCTATGAATCAGAAGCAGAAGTTTTTTCAGTTATCCAACAAGGTGACCAGCCGGGGAAACAATATTTTCAAGGACAGACAGAAAGGAAGATCCAGTGTCTGGTGGGGAAAAGGTGGGGGCATTTTTGTAAGCACACTCAAGGACTGAAACACTGTAGTGTTCAAAAGACAGGGACTAGCAGTTCACATTCTAATAAAGAAGGCTTTTCAGGCGTCTGTGAGGATTCATGTATGTCTCAGGCAATCATACCAAACAGCACCTTTGTGTCCACTTGCTCTTGTTCATGATAACAGTTATTCTGCAGCAACTGCTGATATCAGAACAAACTAATTCTACTCATTAATTAGCCAGTCTAGGTAGGAGAAGAGTGTGCTAATTCGTCTCACAACCTAAGGGAACATGATAACCATTCTAGACACGGCCTCTAAAAGTTATCCTTCCCAAATCTGGCAGGGAAGTACCCTCTCCTACAGCATCAAGACCTGAGATTGATCTCTAGCACATGAGAAAGCTGCAAACGGGGCATGATGCTTTTAATCCAGTGTTGGACTCTTCATCCACGTGGCCTAGCATATCTGTTGAGGCCTAGAGGTCCCAATGAGGGGATGTTTAAAAATCAAGGTTGGTAACTACTGAGGAACAACATCTAAGGGACGCTTGTGGCCTCCTTATTAGGTGCACAACACAAATGTATACATGCCTACACATACATGCTTGTGTGTACATGTGTAAACACATGCACATACCCCAGTGTGCTTTACATTTACAATAGTAGTACAATGATATAGCTCATTCATGGAAAATGAAGTCTCTGGCGCTCTGCTGGAGTGTCCATGACCCGACTTTTGTTTTAGTTACGAAAGGAATAAGCAAAATGTGTTCTGTAAAGCAAAACCTGCTCTTACAGCGTCTAAATCCTAGGGAGGATTAGTTGATTTTTTTAAAATAGCAAAAGAACAATGCAAAACTTGAGAAACCACATGAAATGAAAACTAATCTCCCTAAATAAAACTTACTGGAATGCATCCTATTGATCTGCTTACATGTGGCTCTTGGCTGCTGCCCTGCTATAGCAGCAGCAGCATGGATCAGCCACAACTCAGAACAGAAAAACTTAAAATATTCATTATCTAGATTCAAAAAATTCTGCCGGAGGTGGAGAAAAGACTCAGAGGCTGAGAGCACAGCCTGCTCTTCCAGAAGTCTGGAGTCTTAGTCCCAGCAACCACATGATGGGTCACAACCATCTGTAATGAGATCTGGTGCCCTCTTCTGGCCTGCAGGCATAAATGCAGACAGAACACTGTACATAATAAATAATTTTTCTAAAAATCTGCCAACCACTAATATAAAAAAATGAATAGAGTTTCAGACTCATTACTCTGAGATATTAAATACCTGTCTCAGTTCCCCGGTAACATATCTGAAAGGTCTACTGGATTTTCAGGTAAGATCACCTAAGGCCCCTTCCAGTAATGACACCAAGTGACATGGTGACCTCCAAGCATTTACGCTATGAGTGTCATAGAACTTACAACCAGCATTCAGAGCAAAGAAAAAAATTTAAAACAGTTAAGAACTTATCCTTCAAATTGGCCATCACTATTAACTCCTTTGCACTGGCACCCGAACATCTAGACACTGTTTTCTGAGTTACGTAATAGACTACCTATCCCAACCTTTATTACTGCTGCTGGGTTAGACTAAAGGGGGCATGGATATGCTTAAATAGTATCAATCAAAAACAAAGTTATAGAATCCTCAAAGACAGCAGTTTCTTATAGTTATAAAATTTATAATAAAACATTTTCATATTCTGCTACCAGATAACAAAAAACAGTAATTCCTTGTATTTGGTAATTCATTATTCTTGTTGTACACTGAGTCAAAATCTAGGGGAGAAGGGAAGATATTTGCACATGAGAGCTTGTGCTGGAGACAGCTCGACATTGGTTGCCTTTTCCCTTGCTCTCTACCTCAGTCTGTACAGTGTCTCTCTCTGAACCTGAAGCTCAATGAGGGACTGGCTAGATGGGCTCGCCAGTGAGCCTCCAGTTCCCAGTGCTGGGATTACAGGCATTGCAGTCACACATCACACAGTGAGCCTCCAGCAGCCTGCCTCCGATTCCCAGTGCATCAAACTCTTATTTCTATGTGTATGTGTATAACGTGCATGAGTATGTATGTCTGTCCACATTGGACTCAGGTGTATATATGGTATGCAACATGTAGATGCATATGAAGGTCAAAAGCTGATGTTGGGAATATTCTCCCCCATTGAATTCTACCTTATTCTTTAAGGTGGGGCCTTTCGATCTCTCCCAGAGCTCAACTATAGCTACTCTCACCAGCCAATTTTACGATTTAGAGAGAGAGAGAGAGAGAGAGATCCTGTCTCAAACGGGGAAAAAGAACTTAAGGATTTAATTACTACTTGGGTGGCACTGGCCCCCATAGGCTGACATGTTAATATGATTAGTCCCAGCTGATGAGCTATCGGGAAGCATTAGGAGGTGTGGCACTATTGAAGGAGTATATCCCACAGGAAGCCCAGGCAGTCCCGCCCTCCCCTCCTCTCCTGTCCCTACTCCCTGTGGATCAGAATTTAGCTCTCAGCTCCTCCTCCAGAGCACACCTGCTGCCTGTCACCATACTCCCTGCCCTGTTGGCTATGGACTAAACCACTGAAAGTGTAAGCAAGCCCACAACTCAAGTTTTTAAAAAGCAAGAGTTGCCTTGGTCCTAGCATCTCTTCACAGCAACGCAACAGTGACTAAGATACTATCCCACACCAAAATATAACTCGCAAAATAACTTTAAGATCAAAGGATTCATAATAATATTATATAACTTAGAACTAAGCAAGAACTGCTATTGGAATAGTCACATACTCAAAAATATATTCCTACACTTTCATTGAAATAAACGGATTTTAAGTTTAGAGATGGAAATATCAAGTGGAAGTGATCAACACTATATACACCTTCAGAGTAATTTTACACTGGGGACTAATCTACTTTTATCTGTTAGTGGCAGAGCAAAGAGGCACCACAAGGTGGTGCTAATGTCCCCCAATAACTGGCTGGGTAGACTACAGCCATTCAGATGAGGCCTAAAGTGAGATTCACCAATCAGAAAGGTGGATAGTGAATGCCACATTTTCTAGTACAACAGAAAACTGAGACCAATAGTTATGGGATGTTCTGATTTACTTGTTTCCAACAAACAAACCTGAATTGATTATTGCCAAGTATTAATATTAGGTTCACATTAACAGTCTTGGAAGAGAGAAAAAGGGAACAAATCAACTGCTTGGCTCTAGGAAAACACTTGCAATTCATGAGAAAATAGAGTTATTACAAATATTTTTTAAAAATCTCAATTTACCAAAACAGAACCTAGATTTTAGTGAAGTACAACAGCATGACATGGGAAACGTTGTGACTGTAAAGGTTTTTTGAATGCTTAAAGAAGAAAGGTAATTCAAAACCAAATACATGGTGGATCCAAGGCCACAATGTCACTGCAGCCCTGCCTGCTTCTGAGTCAGAGCATGGGAACTTGGCGCTACACATGTGTCACCAAAGACAGATGAATCTATTTTTAAAAACTTTAACTCAGATTTAATATAATTATGAACTGCAGTGTTTTTACTGCACACACAAAATAATCAGAAATATGTTTTACTTTCATTAAACAAAGAGATTGAGTACTTTCCTATCATCCCCCAGCACCTAAGTTTTGGATTATATTGTGTAAAAGTGGCTGCGTTACTTCTTAAAAAAGGAAATTTTTATTAAATTTTGGTGAGGCATTACAGTGAAAATTTTAACAATTTCTGATATGGCTGTAAATATACTTCTGATATTTATGTGAAACAGTGTTACCAACAACAGTATTTAAAAAATCAAATATCAATCAATTCTGATAAACACTGAATATGCTCTACATTCCAGTAGTGACATTCAGATATTTAATTCTTTATGTAAAAATAAGTGTATCATTTTAATCAGTATAGTAACAAATGGTAGACAATCTGTACAGTAGTAAATTCATATATATGAACTCTTTTAATATAAATCTACTAATGATTTATTATTAGTAAATGATTTGTGTAACTACAGAAGCCTGGGATCACTCAGAATTTGATCAACTGGAAAGGCGTCACCAGTGGGAAATACATGAACTCCGTATGGCACGAGTCCTGCTGTGGACCGCAGTGAAGATCACGACCTCCAGTTACTGACTGTCAGCCTGTGCCGGGCAACAGGGAGAACTGGACATTTGTTTTCTTGCCTGGGTCACACAGCCACCTAGAAAGTAATACCACTTCTTCATGACAAATGAAGGAACTATAAAACAGAGTGACTGAATAGCTCTCCCAATAAACAGCCAACACTACACAGACATGGTGAGATCTCAATCTAAGTAACGGCAATAAATATGTACCACGTAGAATCCTACAGAGTATGATACTGTTGATACAGAATACTTTATTTCCTTTGGAGACAACTGTGAGGGTTTCTATTGCCATGAAAAGACACCATGACCGCAACTTGGAAATGTTTTATTTTCTCTTACACTTCCATCAGGGCAGCACTGACTTCAAGGTCATTATTTAGGTGATACACGAGTATCCCTGTAGAGTCTAACACTGAGGATATGTATATCAATGACTTATATAGGCCCTTTCCATGTCTAGATTCCTAGAATGCTGCTCAACTTACAGGCAAATTCCTGAGAATGTATCAAAGCACAACTGATTTGACATAAACATTTGAAATGATTGAACACAGAAATTAAATTCCCTTATTCACATAAAATGCCTATTTCTATCAACAACTCTATTTCCACAACTTACAAACAAACATATATGTGGAAAATGTCAGGATAAAAAAATACAGAAGGCAAAGAAAACAGAGGCTAAGGAGATGACTGGGTGGCTGAGTACTTGCCAAGCATGAGGACTGGAATTTTATACACAGAACACATGTAAATGCAGTAGGCAAGGCCCTGTAACTCTAGCCTCAGATGGATACAAACACCCCACACATAAACACATGGGCACATAAACATGTGTGTGCATTCCACATACACATAAAAAAGGGAAAGAAAGGAAACACTTGAGAGACAGGATAAGATTGAAAGAAGAAGGAGAAACGTGGTAGATGGAAGGGAACGTACACTTGGCATCAGGGGTAAGAAATATATGGGAAGCTGATGGCTCAAGAACAAAATCCAGTTCTGACTTTACTCTTCATTCAACACTAATTGAATCCCAGTGGTTCTTTCTTTTCCAAAGCCTCCACCTTAAAAACACACATGCAGCCCAGGTCTCTGCAAGACTGCACATTTTCTGTGGAGGACAATAGAGCATGAGGTCAACATTACAATTCTTTGTTTCTTCAAGACATGTCTCACCATATATCAATCTATATCTATATCCATACCTATACCTATACCAACATTTATACTGGAACTCACTTCGTAGACCAGGATGTCCTTGAACTCACAGATCCTCCTGCCTCTGCTTCCCAAGGCATGTGCCACTAAACCCAGCCAACCCTATAATTTTTAATATATATGGTCAAAAAGGCTTGAAAGGGTACTTCAACATAAAATTATTCTAGTCCCATATGTTTTCATTTAATCTACAGATGAGAGATGCTACAAAATATCCAATATTGTTCAAGACAGAATGCCAGGTAGGAAATGTTGATCACACCAGGCTGAAGGAGACAGAGGGAAAAAGGGAAAAATTAGAAGAGGAAGGTAAATAAAAGTTATTATTCCCTATTTTTATCTGTTGGAATCATCATATGGCTGTCTGTTGTAAGAATCTTCCAAAACGCTAAGACCCAGTTTTGTGGAATTCCCACAGGAACAAATGATCATAGACCAAACAGGAAGCTAAAGCTCGCTGGGAATGCTTAGTGGCTATGCTCTATGTAACCCACTGCAGCTGATGGCTTAAGAGAAAACAAACAAAAATACACCTGCAATCAATTGTACTTATAAAATCTGGAACTAACAGCATTTTCTCACACTCAAAGCAGATAAATTTCCTCAAACTAAAAAAAAAAATTAAAAAATCATGTAATGGATATAAAGACAAAAATCTATAAATAGAAAATTTTAATCAGTTTTTTCTAAATTTTCTCACAGTTATATATACACTAATATATAAAAACAAACACCTTCAATTTTATTTTTCTACATTTTTAGTCTTTCATTTTCTTAGACTAAAATCGGCATTTTTCTTCTTTACTGTCCTTAGAACGTCTCACCCTGGAGCTCTATGACAGATCTGAATCACCAAAATCACCAGTCTTGCACAGAGGTGGCGTGAGTCCCTGATGACAAGCAGGGCAGTGTCACAGGTTCCACAGTGTCGCCGGGATGGCTGCAGGAGAGACATTAAGACGCAGGGACATACTAGACAAACACATGATTCACGTCCAGTATGGAAGACTGCAGATGGAGCCAGGATTATTTCATGTTACTCAACATGGTGAACAATTTAAAATTTATGAACTGTTGATTCATGCAATTTCCCACTAACTACTTATGAACGATAGCGGATCGTGAAAACGGACATCACAGAGGTAAAACCATGGAGAAGGGGAGGTGCTAAACTACAACTATGTCTGCACAACAGCCACTAAACCAGTCTTCTATATTTGGGGTACTGTGACGCTTTTCATTTGAGCTTCCCTCATTTGAGATGCATATGTATATGTATATGTATGTATGATATATATGATATAGAGAGATATTTGTGTGACAACCATCTCAATTCCTCTAGTCTAATATATAAATGTTCTCGATATGCAACAAAGAAAGCTCTACAGAGAAGGACTGAGAAAGAGATAGACATTTATTTTTAGTTCAATAAATTTTGATGTGGGAGTGTCATATCAATCTGTTGATTTCATTGGCTGAGCAATAAAGAAACTGCTTGGCTTGCCCTGATAGGTTAAAGCATTGGTGGGAGGAATAAACAGAATAGAATTCTGGGCGGAAGAGGAAGTGAGGTCAGACTCTGCTCTGCTCCCGGAGAGACTCTGCTCTCTGGAGCACAGACACCATGCTCCACTCTCCCAGGATGGACGGAGGCTAGAATCTTCCCAGTAAGCGCACCTTGGGGTGCTTACACACATTATTAGAAATGGGCTAGTCCAGGTGCGAGAATTGGCCTGTAAGGGCTAGAGTTGATGGGCCAAGCAGTTCTTAAATGAATACAGTTTGTGTGTTGTTATTTCGGGCATGAGCTAGCCAAGCGGCTGGGTTGTTGGAGACGCAGCCCCGCCGCTCCTATTTCAACAAAATTTGATGTAAAGAAATAATTGTTAAATAAATCATGACAGTAGAAGTTTAGAATGACTGATTAATGATTCTCAGAACCATATTCTATGATTAATGAATAATTTAGTCAGAACAAATTTTTTCTTAAAAAAATCACTATTATTTCTGAAATTGTACCTTGAAGTGAATACATGGTTTGAATACTTGTCATGTAAACAGAAAGATAAAACAAAAGGTATAAAAATGAAGCTATAAAGATTAAACACAAATTATTTAATAAGTGAAGGCTGATGCCTTAGTTAGGGTTTCTATTGTTGTGAAGAGACATTGTGACCATGGCAACACTTATAAAGGAAACCATGTAATTACAGTGTCTCACTTACAGTTGAGAGGTTTAGTCCATTACAGTCATGATGGGAAGCTAGGCAGCATGCAGGCAAATGTGCTGCTGGGGAAGGAGCTGAGAGTTCTTAAACCTTGTCTCACAGGTAACAGGAAATGGTCTGTTTCACTGGGTGTGGCTTGAACATATCTGAGATGTCAAAGGACACACCCACAGTGCCGCACTTCCTCCAGCAGGGCCACACTGCCCAACTGTGCCGCCCCTTTCAGGGGCCATTTTCTTTCAAACCACAGCTGATATGCTTGCTTTGGACCAAACACCTTAACAAAAATATCCAAGTCTTTGTAATCGTGAATAATCATATTAAGGGATCTGAATTAAAATTCTCTAGATACGCCACATTCTAACTTAAAGCACGCACCTGCACAGGTTAGAACTACTCTCTGATGGGCGCTTGCAGCAAACGCTTTTTACAAAACTGCCTTTGGGAGGCATGTTAAAATATCAGCACCTTTTAATCTGGAAAGCAATATTCTGAAGAAAAAGGGAATCCTGAGATGAGACTGACTTCTGTTTACCAAATTAGATAATACAAGCAGGTGTACTGGGTGAAACTGTCAGATTTTATCTGAAAGCAAATACAAGAGTCACTGCAAGGTTTCAAGAGAACCCCTCCCCCCCCCAAAAAAAAAAAGTTCAACAGTTGAAACAAAAGACAAGAAAGCAAATTCTATAACTAATACTAAGTCTAAGGATGAGTTAAAAAATAGGATGGAGCTAAGAGAATCACAAAGAAAATAAGTTCACAACTTGTTGCCTGACTACAAAGCAATGAAAATCAGATTAAAGTCTCTTTAGTCTTGAGAGGAACAACACAAACTAGGTGACATATTCAGGAACTTACGAGATGAAACGGGTTAATAAAAGAGTTTCCAATTTTATCTCAAAGATATCCTAGCAGTGTGATCAGCAGAGGAAAAACAACCTTTAAATAAATGTAAAATATCAAAACAACAATTAAGTTTAAAAAATTTATAATCGCTACCACTGATAACTTTGGTAAGAAAGCCTTAAAATTCTTCTCCATCTATCAACAATTACTTCACCTTTACAGTAAAAGATTCAAGATCATTCTTTTACTCTATCATCGAAATTCAAACCAAAAATTATAAAACAGTATTTCAAAATTTGTGTACTTTTGAATTTCATTGCAGCTGAACCTGTGGGTTTCAAACTTTCTTAGTAGAAAAATCCTATTCATTTTATTCTCACACACAAAATCTTAAGTAGTTTTTTTTTTTAAGGCAGAGAAAAGTAAAAGTCATTTGATGGAATCTAAAAGTGAGGGCTCAGAACCACATAAGTAAGACATTTCTAAATGTGTCTTACTTTAGTGATTTGTAAATTTTTAAAGAAAAATCAAAAAAAAAGGGGGAAACATACATATTTCTTTGATCCAGTAAAATAAAATCAACACAACTAACCCTAAACTCAAACTACTGCTCTCAATAACTGAGATAAACAAGAGGAACTGACGGTACAGTCACTGGACGATGAGTAGAAAATAAAGATGGCCCAGAAGAAATCAGACATTGATAATGATCATGAGAAAGTCTACTAGCTAACATTAACTACTTTCCCATGAGTGGATCACTGGTTAGCATCTAGGCACAGCTTCACAACTTGATCAAATGCTGGATTCAAAAGATCGCCTATTGCTTTTACCTTTAAAGGCTACTGTCTACAAAACCCTCCCAGGAATCATTGAGTATGGACTATAGGATCGCTCATGTCTGGTTGCTTCCACCCCAGCCTGCACTCATTACTTCACCCCATTAACATTCCACACTGGGAGTCCTTTACCAGTTTTATGAGGCGAAACCACAAAATGTCAGGTTAACAAAATCCTCACACAGCAATTTCACCTTAAAATACTGCCTGTCAGGGATGTGGTCCCAAGATATTCAATAAATCACTAGCTTTATTAAGCAGGTTGAAAGTCAAGTAAATTAAAGTTCTTCATCAGAACACAAGATTGATCAAATACAAGCAGATTATTATAAGTTAGACACTCACTGGCAGTGCGGTGCAACAGGAAGACCCGCAGTTTCCCTGCCGTTCTCTTCTGCTCTCCTGTGCCACAGAGCGACAGGGCACACACTTACTGGTTTTATTCCTGGTTTTTCTGCTTATGACTGATGTATCTTTGAGACAATTAACAAACCCTCTTGAGATATGTAAATCTAAGCCTATTTTCTCATTTTAAAAATGAAGAAATTGTCTTCATTGCTTAAAAGATGTAAGATAAAAGTACGATAAATAGGATCTCATAATAGTAAATGCCCAATTTTTATTTTCCTTCCTTACATCCCTTATTAGATAGGAAATTGCAACTCTTAGTAAAAGGTGTTATTCTAACTCCTGCGGGGATCACTAAGCAAGACACCCGTCCCTGTTCCTATACTGCTGTGATTAATCAAGCCAGAGTGAAAATGAAGTGAACGTGAGATGCGATGGAGTACTCACAAGCCAGAGTGTATCTGCCGAAACCCCACCTGCCCTCCTTCCTTGCCCCGAGGGTCAAAGAATATGAATAATTCAACCCCTGACCATCCATTCACCAGGCGTGTGACCATGGTTACTGGCGGAATTTGCCTGTCAAAATGGCAATTACTAATACACACTAGATAACTATACTCTAAATAAATAACTATAGGTAGTGTGCTGGATAGTTTTTATGTCAACTTCCTACAAGCTGAAGTCATTTTAGAAGTGAGACCCTTGTTTGAGAAAATGTCCCACCAGAAAGACGTGTGGACAAGCCTGTGGTACATTTCTTGATTGATGATTGACTTTGGATGACCCAGCCCACTATGGTGCTGGGTGCTATAAAAAGGAAGGCTGGGCAAGTCATAAGAAGCAAGCCAGAAAGCAGCCTCTTTCATGGCCACTGCATCAACTCCAAACCTAACTTCATTGAATGATGGACTCTAAGATGCTTTTGGTCATGATGTTCATCACAACAGGGGAAGCCCTAGGACAGGCAGAATGGCCAGTACTTGACTGTGTCTTCTGTTCTCTTGTCATCACACAACAAGTCTGCTAGAAACATTAATGCAGATGCCAATTATTCCAGGACCGTCACAAAGGACAGAAACTCATCCTAGGAAATCCTTAATCCTCACTCTACCTCAGAAGGTGGGATTGTTGCCCAACAGTGGCCACACTAAATAACTCAGTAATTACTAGATAACAAATATCAGGGGCAATGGCTTCCTAATAACTGTAATCAGGACCGTGAAAGAAAGAATCCATTTTCAGGACTGAAATTGTCTCTATTTTAAAAAGTAGTAAAGGTAAGAGCCCCAAGCCAAACAATTACATGCTCTTGGAAACCAGAGGCCATAATTTAAAAGAACATAAACTTTCAAAGTTAAAACTCTAAAACATAACATGGGAATAAGAACACATATGATGATTCCCTGGTGCTTATTATAAGCAATCTTCCCCTATCATGTTCAGTCTGTAGCAAATAGTGAAGCATGATGTGATTTAACACTAAATACTGATGATAACAGGTAAGCATTAACATGTTATATACCTAAAATACATTACTTTACACATATAAAAGATTCTATCATCTCAATTTTCCAGAAAGGAATGAGAAGTCAACTAACTTCTCAACATCACAAACTAGAAACATGTCAGTGAGTCAAACTAAAAACTAAATGTAAGGGGACTAGAGATGACTCTGTGGTTCAGAGTGCTTGCTACTCTTGTGAAGGACACAATCCTATTCCAGGTCTCATGACTTTTTCTAGACTCTGGAAGCAGCCACATACACATGTATACAGACAGACAGACAGACAGACAGACACACAGACACACACACACACACACATTCACATAACTTTTTAAAATCAGTTTTAAGAGCACAAGTCTTCTCTCTGTAATGATGGTTCTTTATTCTATGTCCAAAAGATTCTATATAAGAGGGACATCATTCTCCAGCAAGACTTTTGGGAAAGCAGTTATTCTAACCATGTGAATTCTACCAACCCATGAGCATGGGTGTCTTTCTCCTTCTGCAGAGACGTCAAGGTTTTGCTGCAGGAGTCCTCTACTTCTTTCTGTAGACTTATCCCTGATGTCTTCTTTAAGGTGACTACAAATGGGAGTGTGGGCTCAGTCTCCTTGCTCTGCATATTTGCTGTTGGTGCACAGGAAAGCTATTGATTTTTAAAAGTTGATTCCATACTCTTCCACAAAATTGAATTTATTTATCATTTATAGTAGTTTTCTAGGAGATCTCTAATGTATAGTATCATGTGATCTGTAAATAGGATTGTATGACTTCTTTTACTATTTGTATCCATTTAATTTCCTTCTCTTGACTTGGTGCTCCAGTTAGGACTGAGCCCAGTAGTAAAAAGGAGTATGGTTAGTGAACACCTCACCTCAGTCTTCCGTCTGACTCCAGAAGGCTGCCTTCAAGTTTTCTCCATCCAGGCTGACGTTGGCTGTGAGTTCTCAAAAATAATTTTAGGTACACATAAAATTCCCTCTAGTCCTATATTCTCTAAGACTTTCATCATGAACGGATGTTGGACTCTAACAAAGGCTTGTATCTTTAAGTCCATTTATGTGGTTTCTGGATGTCACATTGAATAGGAGAACCTAAGAATATGAAGTGTCAGCCAAGGATAGTAAAGTTATATTCTCCCAGTTTATAAAATTTTTCTTTATAATTACTTAGTATGATACTCTAGCTGTTTTCTTTTTTTACATATAAACAAGTTTTAACCCCCAATCTGCCTTGGTTAAGATTTCAATTGCTGAGATGAAACACAATGACCAAAAAGCAAGTTGGGGAGGAAAGGGTTTGTCTGGCTCACACTTCCATATCCCTGTAGATCACTGAAGGACTTCTGGACAGGAACTCAAACAGGGCAGGACCTGGAGGCAAGAGCTGATGCAGAGACCATTGCGGGGTGCTGCTTACTGACATGCTTTACATGCTTGCCAGCCTGCTCTGTTATAGAACTCAGGAACACCAATCCAGAGGTGACACTGATGGATTAGGACCTCCCCATTAATCACTAAATAAGAAAATGCCTTACAGCCAGATCTTATGGATGCATTTTCTCAATTGAGGCTCTTTCCTCTCTGATGACTCTTGCATGTGTCAAGGTGACATAAAACTAGCCAGTATATACTTAATTCTTGAACCTTGAGAAATTTACCCAGCAGGAATATTTAAAATGTTATCGTTTGAAATTTGAAGACAATATATTCATCATTTCACATGATCCTACATCTCAGAATTTGCATCACCAGTATATGACACCCATAGACAGGTAAATTGTGGAAATGTCTCAATAATCAGGGTCAGAGTGAATATATGACCTGGTCAATTCCTTGTGTAGTCTTCTAACCACGCTCAAATATTACCCTGTTATATTGACTGTTTCATCACCTTAGAAGGGATACTAATTAGAAAATTTCAAGACAGAAAGGGAACAGTAGAAAATGCATGTTCAGAAAGAGATCGGTTCTGACAGAGACTACATCACCGTATCCCTGTGGTTTAACTAAGCTATTCAGAAGGGTGTAAAGTACTCCAATTAGATCAACTCTTCTCATGAAAAGGCTCACATTATTTATTGTCAATATTAGAATATTTCCATACACTTCATTCAATTTCTTAGTCTATAACCTATTCCTTCTTGGTCCTAAAATGACAGAGCGATGCAGGTATAGCTAAACTGGAAACACAATAGCGAGATGGTATTTTACTTCTAGCATGTATCCAGTTCTCTATTCCTTATATTATTCCCAGCAGATATCCAATGAATATCTGTTTGCAGAACAGTTGGTTTCACAATACTTCTTATAAGTTTGCTTAGGAACTGAATACCCAAGAAGTGAATCAGCTTAGTCTTTATCTAAATCTAGTCTTTATTTTTACATTAACTCTTTGGAATTGTGATATTTTTCAATTTTTGGTCTCTTCAAAAATGATGGGTTTCATTATCATGCTTTAATACACACTTAAGCATATTTTTCTCATATTCACCTGCCTATCACCCTGATATGTCCCCCCACTCTGCCTCTGTTTGCCCCACCTTTCGCCCACAGTAAGGCACACATTACTTTGAGAGAATCAATACACCAATGAAACAATCCACCAAGAAAAAAATGATTGCAAATATTTATGCACATATTTGCAAATCTACATGGTATAGTACATGATGCTTTAAAATACCACTAAATATAATAGTCTTTAACAGATACACAAACTTATGTACACACCTACAAAGAAAATGAAAAGAGAATATGTACAAGTAGTAAATTAGGAGAGGCATAAAATGGCATAGGTTTCATATTTCAATTAGCAAAACTAAAGTCAAGCTTTGAAGTGGATAACTGTGAATTCTATTTGTCCAGGGGTCTCCTGGCTTCACTCACACACAGATATATAAACTGTGTGGGAAACATATGTCTCTAGGAAACAAGTACGTGCTAGTAACTTGTGGATATTTCAGTTGCTTTCAGCAACTAAGTTCATACCAAAAGGTCTTTGAAACAAGGAGAATAACTGTTGCCTGACAGAGAATCATTAGTAATAGTGAAATGGGTCTTGAGAGTTTCCACCTCGGAGATTACACTGAGGTTACACTGTTCTTATATAGTGTATGGTACAAATTCTTCACCTAAACTTTATTCATACAGGTTCAAAGTTGAAACTCACTAAGAATAAAGAGGTGTGCGTGTGTGTGTGTGTGTGTGTGTGTGTGTGTGTGTGTGTGTGTGGAGCAGCTTAGATGAGGCGAGTATCAAGCTGTGACTCCGCACTGATGGATCATTTTCACTGTCAGTTTGACACGACTTAGATCACATGGAAAGAGCTTCAGTGAGGGACTGTCTACATCAGGTTGACCTATGGCCATATCTGACTTAATTGGTGTGGAAAGAATATTCCTGAAGGTGAAACGTGCCTTTGAGAAATGGAAAGATCTGGTCGTCGTGCTCTCCTGACTCTCACTTAACTGGCGTGTTCATCTCCCTTGTAGCTACTGATTCCTTTGGTGATACTAAAGCCACTTCTTCAGGCTCCCAATGTCAATTGAAAACCTTGCTTGTCTCTTTGTGGATATTAAAACTAGCTTCTTTGGGCTAGTGGACTGAAAACCAGGGTTCTCCAAGAATCCTGCAAGCTTTGGGCACCAGGCAGGATTGCTGACGGGCCTAGTTTAATGCACTGACCAACTTTGGTCTCTCCTTTTCAAGGAAGTCATTGAGTATTCCAACCATATCATGGGAGCCAATCTAATGATCTCCCTTTAATATATGTTATATCTATCACTTCTGTTTCTCTTGACAATTCTAAGACAGCCACTAAAAGCTAACAGAAAATAAAAGCTGGAAATTTTTAAAAACCTTCTGTTTTATATGTATGTATAAAATTATACACACAAGCAGGCTACAAAGCCAGAGGATAGTAATTTCTAAAGATTTTTAAAGCAGTCAAATGAACTGAAGAGGTAACATTTTAAAATACCATTTTAAAGGGAGGCTTAAAGCTAATTTATGTTTAATTTATTATCCTCTGAAGTCAAATATATATATATATATATGTATGTACAGATATGTGCTAAAAAAATTCAGAATACACATACAAAATACTGAGTAGTTATTGCTATGTTTTATTAAGAGATTAATGATGACAGGTAAATGTGAGTGCACTTTAATGCTAACCAGACTTGGAATCACAATTCTGTCAGTACCTCATCCATTAATATACCTTTGATAGATCCAAAGAAGTGTACTTTTACTCACATACTAATTGAATTGAGTTAATTAATTGCAGCCAAACCAGAAAGTTCAAACAGACCTCACACAGCAATCAAAGCATAGCTTCAAATCTAACCTTCCCTCCCTTTTCTTTAAACTGGCTCTGGGGATGAAGTCAATAAATTGCCAATTAATCACATACTTGCTTTGATGACTCTTCAGGAACTTACTATCATCCCACTTCATAAATTTTTTAGTAAAAGTTCTGGAATTTCAAGTAAGACACCGCTTCCATGGGAAAACTCTACTTAAGAGTGTTCTGCTGCCAATAAGATGAACAGGCTGACGACCCTCCCACACTGCCCTGCATAGGGAGAAGCACTCAACCAGTGGAGGCTTAATTTGTTCCGCCAATGGCACAGAAACCTACTCCAGGGTCTTCACTAAATATATCTGAGCACTAGTCTCTCCTGGGTGAATAAGGCCAAGACTGATCTAGGATATTCTGAGACAAAAGCCTGTGATCCTGAGTTCCAACAGTAAATCGAACTATGTTTAACACCGGAGTCAGCTGCTCCTGTGTGTGGCATCTATCAGCTTCAGCTGAGCCAGGCCGCTCCTGTGTGGCATCTATCAGCTTCGACTGGCATATATTTCAATCCACACCAGTTCAATCTCTTCTCACCTACAAGGCAGATGCCTGCATGCAACAAGGAAGACACGTAACTTCTACCACGCCAGCCCACATGTCAATCTAGACATCTTACCTCCTTCTACCCACATCCATACCTATTTACTCAGATTCTTCGCCTCTAAGAGAAAATTCTCTAACATAACATTCATCTGGTGCACACAGTTCCCTAGTTTCTTAGCCTACAAGCCATGCTTCTCTATCCTCACCTCTTTAATATGCTCTATGGCTTGGTCGTCCTAACCAGACATCCTAAAATTACTACAGTGAATCCATTTCACACTTGTACAATGAATGTGCAAAGACACAAGAGTCAAGTTTCATATTGTTTCATCTAATAAAAAATGATACCATTCTTAAATAATTAACAAAAGAGAGTTACTGCAAGCATATACTTATTCTGAGTGAGAAGCAGCCACTGTGTCTGACAAAGTCAGTAATACTAACAGGAAAGCAAACAGGACCAAACACAATGCCAATGGGTGAACGGATAAGGGAGGACAGCGGCAAACTGGTCAGTGCTGATTATGAGGTGAAACACAGGCTGACAACCCATTTCCTTATTCTGGTCTCAAGTTCATTCTCATAATAAATGGGCTTATCACGTAACAGTTTCTGAAATAAATTTTTATTCAAGACTACTCATCCAGCAGACTTTTCTGAGTGATGGGGGAGGCTAGCACAGGACCTCACTGTGCCAGGAAGGCCTGGTACTCCCCCTCCGGCTGCACTAAGCCTCCTCCTCAGGCTGCTGCGCATCTGAAGTCCTGTGATTGCAGGCTTCCTACGTATAACCCCGCAGCACAGACATAAAGGGCAACATTGAATAAATGGGACCTCCTGAAACTGAGAAGCTTCTGTAAAGCAAAGGACACTGTCACTAAGACAAAAAGGCAACCTACTGACTGGGAGAAGATCTTCACCAACCCCGCAACAGACAAAGGTCTGATCTCCAAAATATATAAAGAACTCAAGAAACTAGACTTTAAATTGCTAATTAACACAATTAAAAAATGGGGCACTGAACTGAACAGAGAATTGTTTTTTGAACGTGTATTCTTGAATCAAATGAGCAACACTCAACACAAATGAAGGACTTAAGAAGTATCAGTGTTGATATCACTATGGTTTAATGTCACCTCCTAAACTCAAGTTGAATTTAATTGAATCATATCAAGAAGTGGGCCTTTGCTGTAGCACTGGGTTAGTCATCTGAGCAGTGGAGTTCAGCCCAACTGTCTGAGGCATATGAATGAGCTCTCTAAATTCTTGAAGCACTAAGAGGACCCTTACCAGGTGTGCCCTCTGGCAGCCGATAGAACCGTAGTTAAACCACCATCTATTGCTTCCAGTTTACTTAGAACAGCAGTCTAAGATAGGCTCTTCCAAGCTCTTTGCCATCTCTCGTCTTAGAGAAAGGCGCTCATGACTATCCAGATCTCTGAACACACACTTGAATGCTTATTAACTGTGCCATTTCCCTTGTACATCAAATCCAACAATTTCTATTAATTACAACATATTGAGGCACAAATCTGTGGAATTCTTTATAAAGATAAAATCACTTTTGTTTGCATTAGATCACTGTTAGCTGGCCCCACCCTCCTTCTATATTCAACCATACCACCATCCAATTGGTTTCCAAACATTAAGCTGACAAAACCTTTTGAGTTTCCATTCAGAATTCAGTCCAAACACCTTCAAATGACCTTCAGTCTCAAAACCTTCTGAAGAGGCTTGCACATTCTCTCATACATGAACTTGTAACATTGTTCCCAAACTATGTGTAAGCTTTGGGTACAGAGAATTACTTAGTACCCCTCCAAAATGACCTACTGTTCCTCATTAGTTCACAACTAAAGGCTCACTTGTCATGACTTATTGCAGGAATCCTCTCCCATTTCACAAGATCTTAACTACATTGTACATATTTGCATACCCTATGTCTCATTTGAGGAACTATAAGTTGATTAAGAAGAGGCAAAAAGCCGGGCAGTGGTGTTGCATGACTTCAATCCTAAGCACATGGGAGACAGAGGAAGGAAGATCTCTGTGAGTTTGAGGCCAGCCTGGTCTCCAAAGCAAGTACCAGGAAGGCTTCAAAGGCATCAAAAAGCAAATAAAATTAAAAAAAAAAAAAAAGGAAAAAAAAAGAGTCAAAAAAAGGAGCTGGAGAGCTGTCTCATCGTTAAGAAAACAATTGCTCCTGTTGACAACCCAGATTCAATTTGCAGCATCCACAGAGTAGATACAATTGTCAATATCAAGTCACAAGCTAAGATACCTTTCTCTGACCTCCACAGGCACTGTACTCATGTGCTGCACAAACATATGTAGGCAAAACCTTCATACATATTAAAGTAAGAGAATGTATTTTTAAAAAGAGAGAGGAAAAGGTCTTAATTTCTTTATCACAGGGTTCAGGAAATGAATGAATGAATGAATGTGTTGAATGAAGGAAGATAACCACCTGGCCACGTCAGCTACTCTACACAATAGTAGATACTCTGGGTTGCAAGAGTTAGTTCTTCCTCTTTCACTCTCTACCTGCGCACATCTGAAAACAATGTCTGGCCACCTATAAGATGTTCACTTTATTCTTCTGAACTACAAATGATCTGGAAAGCGCTGGAGTGATGGCTCAGTGGTTAAGATCATTGCCTGCTCTTCCAAAGGTCCTGAGTTCAATTCCCGGCAACCACATGGTGGCTCACAACCATCTGTAATGAGGTCTGGCCTGCAGACATACAGACAGAATATTGTATACATAATAAATAAATATTTTAAAAAAGAAAAGAAAGTCTATCCTGAAATTTTTCTTCAGCGTTAGCAACTCTTTTATAAGGAAAGCTAGAAACTTTAATTCTATTAAACAGTTTTTTTAAAGACACCTCTTTCAGCTAAATCAATGCTGCTTCCTCATTCCCCTCCACTTAATGACTGAGCATCACCTGTCAAACAATGAGGAGCCCGCTACTTCCTGTGGCCTGCATCTACTCTGTGGAGTTTGTTTAGCCCCAGCGTCTACACTGTGGAGTTGTTTAGTCCCAGCATCTACACTGTGGAGTTGTTTAGCCCCAGCATCTACACTGTGGAGTTGTTGAGCCCCATGTTCACATGAGACCTCTTTAAATGCTTGACTTTTTTCTTCCTCTCAATCTTTACCCACTTATATCAAGGTAATGACCTAGTTTCAAAATTATAAATCTTTCCTAATTATCATGAATTATGCTTCAATGAAAAGAAAGGTTAATTGGAAATAAAGGTATAACCAAAAGGAAGAGCCAGCACAAACCCCTGTTGTCTGGGAAACACTCTGACCTGCAGGTTCCTGCACAAAATATCTTTTTATCTTCCCATTCTACTACTAGTTTGACCTACTCTTCAAAAAAAAACAAAGCAAAGGCATTATCAATTTTAAAGTTTTCTTATATTGTTCTTTAAGGATGTTACATCCACAATGGTAACACCCTCCAAACCATTAAGAATTTATATTATATCCCAACAAATGTATTTAAAAAATGGAAGCATTTTAAGTAAAAAGAGCATTTACACACTTAATCTACCATTCCTCCAGGCTTTGCTGGCCAATACTGTGAGAGCGTGTGTGGTGACTGTGCTGAGCAAGGAGCTGACTGGAACAGCAGCAACTGCGATTTGCTTTCTGCTGCACACAGTCTTGGGGAAGGCGTGCTGGTGGGTACACATCGAGTTCCCAGGCAGGAAGAGGATAGTGCAGGTGCTCTGCTGGCTTCCTCCTCCTCCTTCACACTCACTCTGGGACCCTGGTCTACAATGGGGAACACTTTCCTCCAGAAGGCTCAATTGTGACCCAGAATTAAGTCTCACTTCTACAGTTGTTGTGTAGGCATGCTGTCACAGCTATAAGAACGGTGATAAATAAAGCAGTTTGGCATTGTTTGCTTTTACTTATTATTTTCATGGTGCTCTGAATTGAATCCAGGATCGTGCACAGGCCTAGCTAGTGTCCTGCCACTGAGCTATACTCCTGGTCCTCTTCTATGTAAACTTATATTAACTACTTTTTGAAACAAGCGTTTAATATGAACATTTTCCAATGACAGAAAATATACGGGCTCCTTTTACCAAGAGACATCTAGGAGTACATTCAGAATTATTTCATAATTTACTATTGGATAGCAAAACAACTTATGATTACCATAAATAACTGACATAAACATACTTATGCTTTATATAACGTGAGTGTGTGTGTGTGTGTGTGTGTGTGTGTGTGTGTGTGTGTGTACAGGCCTGCACATGCATGTGAGAACCTGTGGAGGACAGAAGGGAGCACTGGATGCCTTAGAGCTGAAGTCACAAGCAGTTGTGAGCCACCTGATGTGGATAATCAAACTAAACCTAGGACCTCTGCAAAAGCAGCACATGTTCTTAACTGCTAAGTCATCTCTGCAGACCTAAACACAATTCTTTCAATGCATCATGGATCACCCTCTTAGGGTACAGTTTAGAACTAGAATTATGGAGAATAGCTCCTAAAATGTCTGACACAAACGTTGCTTTATGAATTCTGGAGACTTTGTTAATACAATCCCAAAAGACTAATGAAGCCATTTGTCTCATAACTTACTCATTGCTATTGGTAATTTATTAAAAATATGTGAGCCAGGCAGAGACAGGAGGATCTCTGTGAGTTTGACACCAATCTGGCCTATACAGTGAGTTCCAGGACAGCCAGGGCTATGTAGAGAGATCCTGTTTCTAAAGCAGAGTGGCAGAGAGGAAAATCCTGCAGTAAGATGCTTTGTTATACTACGATCTACCTTGTTGACTGCCTGCAGTTTATCTTTTTTTACATGTTACTAATAACTTATCTTTCTGCTTGTGCATTCTGGGATTACTGTCAAGGGAGTATTTGTGTGACTTCATACTTAACCCATAATAGAGTTTGTAGAACTTTTTCTACTATATTCATTCAGCTATTCCCATCCAACTTCAGAATTCTACTTTGCAAATGAAAATCTAAATACAGAAAAAAGTACTGAGCAATTTAAGAATGAAATGACAAAACCCTGTACACAGTAAAGCTCTATCCAAACAGCAAAACTATCTCTGCCTTCCTCATATACTAACAATGGTTTCTGCCTTTAGGAACTCCCAATTCTATCACAATGAGATACAAAAGCTGCTTTTGGGATGGAGCTTTGGAATGGTGCTAAATACCTAGGAAAAGGAGAAAGAGCAAAGATTAACAGGAATTTCAACCTTGAATGTTTTGTCAAAGTTACTGAACAACCAGCTTCACAACATGAACTAATTCACACTGTTAGTGCAACTGGACGTTAACTATAGGAACCAGCATTTGAAAACGCTAAAACAATTTGAAGAATTACGTCATTTTCTACAATATGAACTTGGGTAATAATTATGGCTTTTGATTCACTTAAAGAGACTTTAAATAAATGATTAAATACTACACATTCTACAGCTTACAGCTTAGTTCACATGTAGCCCATTCACAACTACTTCCTTTATATTAATCTGCAACTTAGTAGTGAAATGACTACTATTCTCTACCACTTCTTTTTACTGAACACAGGGAAATCGCACGGTATTGTCCTCATGCTGCCCACAAAACTCCCTCCCCAGCTTCACTCCAGAACCCAGGAATTTTCAAAGGAGCAAAGTAATTTCCTGTTGCTATTGAAACTGCTCCTGGCCCCCAACCACAATTTCAGGAGACACATCCATGTGGAAGGAACATTCTGGAACCAGGTGAAGGCTTTGCTGCCCAGTTTCAGAGCCAAACAGTCCCAGGTTTTAAAGTAACCACAGGAAGAACTGAAGTGGAAAGAGACCAGGTAGCATGACTAGAACAAGGAAGGAAAGTAACAGACTCAGAAAAACTTGAAATGTCTAATTAATACAATCTATTAATCAAAAAACAATCAAAGCTATCATTACATTTTAGTTAACAACAAACGAGTTTATTGTACTAAACTTAATATTCACAAAAATAATAGGTGAGAAAAATGGATCAATTTTTTAAATATGAGAAACCAATACTCAAGAAGGTTAACTTAGTCCAAGTACTACGATCTACAAAGATGGCGTGAGCCCAGCAGATGAGACCACAAAAGCCCGTCTGTCCACTAGACCACTCGTCCTTCTATGACTTGTATGCCTATCTCCTCAACATATTAGAGTTTTACACTAGCAACCGTGATTAACTATTACAGCTTTATATGCAGAAAATCTGTAACATAGTACTTGTTACATAAATTAGCAAATATGAATGAATATACAAAAAAGAAGAAGCATGATAGCCAAGACATGGTGGCGGCACACACCCACAGTCCCTGCACTCTAGAGCAGAAGACAGGAATGCCGCAAGTCTGCCAGAGGACACAAAAAGACCCACCTCGGAAAGTCAAAAAGAAGGTTTTTCCAAAAAGGAAGCAAAATAAAAAAAACCTAAGAGCACAAATACTGAAATGTTTTAGTTTTTAGCAACTAAAATTCAAAGAAACTATATTATCTGAGAAAGCATTTTAAATATATTTATATATGCTTTATATAAAACTTTAAGCATCAATCTGTCAAAATTCAAAATTATTATAGACTTACACTTATATTTAAAAACATTTTAGTTTTTATAATAAGATTGTTATGACTTAAAAGTTTTATCATTAAAAGCTATAATCAAAGTACATATGGAAAATATTTTCCACATCTACTAACTCATCTGTGTGTGCATGCATATGTTTCTAAATGGAAAATAGGTTGTTTCATAATTAGTGGATTAAAAAGTTCTCCACTGCAAATGCAACATTCTCAAAATGCTATATATATTCTGTAACTACCATAATCTTTTAGAAATTGTTTACATCATGCTTAAAAGTCAGGTGCACACAGATCCCCACAACTAATCTGCATGGTGAAGGCATCGGTAAACTCACACGTGCACACATATCCCCACAACTAGTCTGCATGGTGAAGGCATCGGTAAACTCACACGTGCACACAGATCCCCACAACTAGTCTGCATGGTGAAGGCATCGGTAAACTCACATGTGCACACATATCCCCACAACTAGTCTGCATGGTGGAGACATTGGTAAACTCATTTGTATGCACAACATCTTTAACATTTGCTCCCCTTTCTGTGCTTGTAATTAAATGTAACATTCTGAAATCCCGAAGTTCTGAGAAAAACATAAATCCTTGTCTCACAGCTGCTGTCTGACTCTGGAAACACATGCATTTTCTTTTCAAGCATTTACCCTCAAAACTCCCAAAGGCTTTGGACTGGAGAACACCTGCATCTCTTCATTTAGTTCCAATAACAGAGCCCAAACTCCAAAATTACAAAAATAGACTCTCTGTTCAGCTGTAGTTACATTTTGCTCCTAATTCCCATGAACAAAAATGCTAGGAGCATGAAATCATTCAGGCAAGCTCTGTCATCAAGAGGACAAGGTTTTTGCACCAGAAGCCAGTGGGAACAAGATAGAAACTGGCAACAATTACAGATGAAGTACACAGTAAAGTCCTCAGGGAAGACAGAGGAAATGTAGTTAGATAGATGGGTATAATTTTTACATACTTATATCCAAATCACAAATGTGAATTGTCTTTAATTGGTACAATATAAAAGCATTTCTAGCCAGTGTCCTATCAAAAATTCTGAAGGCGTAACTCCAAGGCAATACCCCTAATTTTGCATTAGGAAGAGAATTTCGAGAAACAAGATGTTTCCCTAAAGAAAGCACAGTCTTGAGTTTAGATCTCCTTAGAAACTGCTACCTGACCAAAGAACTTTGGTGTGCACTTTCTATTATGTTTAATCAACCCAATCAAACTAATTTCCTGACACCAGAATTGCAGTTTTAACTTTCCACTAACAATAAAAAGCCCATCATATTTGATAAGTAACAGATAAAATTATTTCCTTTCATAAAAACCTAATGAAATAAAATAAACCCTTATTCTAGTTTACAAAGTTGCAATATTATAATAAATTGTCAAAGATTATGTCATAAGAAACACTTTACATTATTGCAGAACAGCACTGAAAACACCTAATTTTATCTTTCCAACTCTAGAATGAAAATGTTTCTTTCAGTATTGCTACACTAAAGAAAGCCAGTCCTGTGTGTGGTAACACAAGCTCATAATCCTAGGACTCAGCAAGGATGAAGAGAAAGGATCTCAAAATCCAGGTCAGGCTGGGCTACACCGCAAGACTGTATCAGTCACCTTTCTGTTGCTTGACAAAACCCCATGGTCATCGTAACTGACAGAGAGTTCGTTCATTCTTATGGTTGCAGAAGGCTGAGAAGACAGCAAACAGCAGACAGGGTAGCTGAAACAGAAGCTGAGGGCTCACCTCTTAAACCACAGAGAGCAGAGAGTGAATTGGAAATGGCTCCTGGCTTTGAAACTCACTTGCTTCCTGGTGACACTTTTTCAGCAAGGTGGTATCTCCTAAACATAGCCACCAACTGGGAACCAAGTATTGAAATGCTAGAGACAATGAGGCTTATTAGTTCAACTGGAACCAATTTTAAGTATCAGTTTCAAACATATAGAAAATGGCTGATATGATTGATAATGTTTAGGCTGAGCTGTTCAGTTGAGAATTCAAAAAAGGAAGGAAGAAAGGAGGGAGGAAGGGCGAGGGAGGAAGGAAGGCAGGCAGGCAGACAGGAAGGCAACGTTTGTGGAACACACACAAGGATGACATGCAAGTTTATTAAGAACTTCATATTTTAAAATAAGATGAAAAGCAATACAAAAAGACACCCACTGCACCAGTAAATGCATGTACATATGCCACCTACTGACACAAATATAAATAAATGTAACCTGTACATGGGGAAGAAAGAGAAACATGATGATGACAGGGAGGTGCTTTTTTTTTGGGGGGGGGGGTAGAGCCATAAAGAACAACGTTATTATTCTGGCATCAGGAACTATGAAGAATCTGAAATTGCACTAATCTGTTGTATGGCTGCTGCAGAAGAAAAGACTTCCCCAATCAGAGACTAAAGTCTTAGTCACCATGTTGCTAGCACACCTTTGACATCAATATAGTTGCACCAGTTACCTTTGTTCCCATGTCCCACAGACATTGTGACAGAGACATTGCAACACAATGTTTGCGTGCCAAAAGACACACACTATATGAACCTGTGGAGGAACTGGTTGTTTTGAGAAAGGCAGTAAGCCCTTTGACTCCTAGAGGAGACAGTGTATATTTATCTTCCAAAGCTATAAACTTATAGAGACATCTTTGAAATGATAATCTATAACAAAAGTCAGTGCCCTGACTCTCGGGATTTGTAAACAACGTTCAGGTCTATGGAGACTACTATGCTAACAGAGCCAGGAATGATGAAGGTTTCAGTGGGAAAGACAAGATGATTAGAAGATGTGGAGGGAAAGCTGAGGAGGTCACTCTGATTAGGCACTCTGAGGCTGACATGTGTCACTTCACGCCACTGTCAAGAGGAAAGCCAGATAATGAAAGCTGTAACCAGGGACAAGCTACCTGTGGTAATTAGAACTGTCAGGGGGAGATGCTGGCAGATACACTCCACCATTGAGCTTACCTCTAAAAAGAGGAAAGAAAAAGGATGCGAAGGCTAGTACATATTGAGTGCGTGCTATTTATCTGTCAATGCGCTCATAACCCTGACTACGTGTCAGAAATGCTCACTTACTCACTGCCCACCAAATCATCAAGCGTTCGTTACATGTCAAACACTGCAAAGACCTGAGAAAACTATGACAAGCAGTGAGCAACCCTGGAAAGCACTGCAGACGGTGCAAGACAGACTATGTGTGGGGGTACTGTCACAACGCTGAGAGAAGAACACATAAACGATGACAAATGCGAGCAGAGCTGCTCCAACTGAGTGAGGAGAGGGACTGAGGAGTCTCAGAAAAGGAGGCAGGAACTGCACAGAGATTTTAAGACAGAACTGGTTCTAAGCAGAGAAAAAAAAAAAAAAAAAACAAGGATAGATGTTAAGATTTGTCAACAGGAAAAAATACCGTATGCCTGCCAACTATAACTCCATATAATTATAGTGAGAAACAAGGAGAGCACACAGGCCAGTAGACCTGAGCCAACAGAGGGGCCATGTGCGAAAAGGTCTCCTGACACTGGTTCAGGGAGGGCAAACCTGAGTGTGAGTCCTTCGTGATTGTCTCTACTTCTACACAGCACACACTAAGACCAACTCCTATTTATAACCCACACTTAATAAAAACACAGAGCTTTTTAGCAACAAATGTTATAAAATCATGGGCAAATCACAAAATATAAAGAAAAGTGAGGGTCTATATATAAAAGATTAAGGGTTTACCTAAAACTCATTTTAAAATATTATCTACAAATAAATTACAGTGATAAAATGCTTTGACTAATGAAAAAGTCACAGAAAAACCTGTGGTGCATGTCTACTTTTAGTAACTTATATGAACATAAAAATGCTCACATCATGTAGCAGTCCTACCAAGGGACCACGACGCCCCATGGAAACTGGCAGGCTAAGAGCCCACAAGAAGCCTCCCCGCAGGTAAACACTGTCGAGTGTAGAGAGCACGCAGGGGAGGGCGCAAGGAGCACGCTGTGCATGAAGTGAGGCTTCTGACAGTGCCACAAAGGGCGACAGGATGCTTCAAAGTCAGGAACTTCTTGAACCGAAAAGATTATCCCCACATATTCCAATTATGTTCCCCCCCAACTCCTCCGAGATCCTCCGAACTTCCTTATTCATCTAAATCCATTTTTTCTTTCTCTCATTAGAATACAAAAGGGCAGCAAAAATAATAAATAAAATTAAAACAAACTAGAAAAATGAGGTAAAACAAACAAAAGAGCCAAAGAAAAAGCACAAGAAACACATATAGAAGCTGGGAAGCAAATTTGCACACACAGAAACCCCATAAAAGCAAAATCTGAAACAATAACATATAAACAAAAGATCTATAAGGTTCAAAGGAAAAAAAAAAAAACACCCAGACAAAGCACTGTGAGACAAAGCATTGTGAAGGTCACCACTGTGTGTTCTGGGTTGGCCAGGCATCATGGCCCAGGCCCAGCCCTCTTCTGATAGAGTCACACAGCAATGAAAGGGTTTCTAACAACGATCTGTGCTCACGGGTCAGAGCACAGCATCATCAGAGAAGCTTCTTCCTGCAATAGGTGGGAACAAATACAGGAAACCAAAACTAGACCCTGTGCAAAATAAGAGACCTTGCAGCTCTAGGTCCTAAATGAGATGTCGCCATCAAACCTATCCACCTCAAAATCAGGGAACTCTGTAGGAGAGGAGACAGAAAGACTGTGACAGCCAGAGGGGAGGAAGACACCAAGGAAAAAAGGCCTTGATGGGCAAAGGTCCGAGGCAGTATACAGAGGATGTGCGCACGTCCAGTCAGGCGGGGCCCGTCTGGAAAGGGCAGTTTACAAACTGCGTACCTTTCATCCCAGCATCTTGACTTATGACGTGGCTGTCACATCAGTGATACCCAAGCACATATGCACATATTTGATTCAAATCCAGATTGCTGCTCAAAAGACTAATCCGACTCACATTGAAACTGGCTCTATAAAAATATTTATGAGTTCCTTACTATATCCTAGCCATGAATGTAGTTAGTATTTCCAAGGTGGGTAGAAATACTGTATTTTAAGATAACCCGAATACAGAAACCAAAAGTACATTATATTTAAGGAGTAAAAAGCAAGGACAAAAGAGTAGTTCTTTAAAACCAAGTGCATGATTGCATTAACATTGTGCACACAAATCCATAAAAATACCAAACATAAATCTAATCATGACTATGTGAATTTCCTTAACACCACGAGAAATTATAAAACTTGTACTGATAAATGCCCTAAGTGTCACAGATAATTATTCTTACACCAATTTGTTTTTAGTGTTTGGAAACTTCGTGAGAGGCAAATCAATCTGTAACTCTAAGAATGGCCTTTAACTATGAGGTATAACCTTAATATTGTTAGGAAAAAGATTGTGTTATCACTTAAATATGCTTGGCTCATTATTCTAATTCTGTATGTGGCAAAACAAAAAAAGTAGAAGACTGTTTAACTCAACAGTAAATGGTAGATACAAACAACACCCATGCTTTACTAAATGGCAGAACATTTTTTAAATATAATTAAACAGACATTAACAAAGGTGGTTTATTGAATCACCAGGCCTACCTATCTGCACAGAGCTAGGAAAACCAAAGGCCATACTAGCCACTTTCCATCTTAGCAAATAAAGTTGTGTACAACACAGTCACACTCACAGTTTTATGTTCTGCCAATGGGAAGTTTTGTGCTGTAAGAGCAGGGCAGTTAAGAGACCATTTGATTCACAAAAACTGTACCTTTAAATACCAGGAAAAATAGTTTATCTATATGTAACATCTCATGATTGTATCAGTCTTGCTGAACACACTACTATTAGAATCTAAGGTCTTTCTCTTTTAAGAGGATAATTCTTAAAGAAGCACACTGCTTTTCTTTATTGAGATTTATTAATGGTCAAAATGCTTCACTTTATTGCAATTCCATGTGTATGTGTGTGTACGCGTGCATTTTCTTCACCCATTCATCCATAAATGAGCATATATGGTTATGTGTTGATTCCATAACATGACTTTGTTAATAATATGAAAATAGTCATGGGCACAATAAGAGTTTCTGTAGCCCAGAATGACTCTTGAAGGCATATCTAGAAATGGTACAGCAGTATGAATCATAAAATACTTCTAACCTCTAAACTGATTCCTGCAGCGACGTTACCCTTCTACACCCTCAACAGCATACACTGCCAACCCTTTCCTGCACCCATGTTCATGGCTCGTGACTGATGAAAATTCAGAAAGGACACATACAAATACTTTTCCCGTCATTATTCTCTCAATGCTCTATCTATACAGTATTTGGATTGGATTAGATATTATAAAAAGAAGAGTTTAATTCTGACTGTGATAAGACAGAATTCCAGTGTAGTAAATATGGATTTCCATAAGGGCTAAAGATCTGAACCTGTTTTCGTGTGCTTATTGGCCTACGATCTTATCACTGGGTAAGTGTGTGTAGCACACTCATCTACCCACTTACTAACTGGGTTATTTGTTCTTTTGACACTTGATCTCATCTGTCGCATACTCCATGCTAATACTTCCCACCCTGTGAACACCTGGAGAAGAGTTTCTGATTCTCATCAGTGTCTTCTCTCCTCTGATCATTCCTATTGCGGTGCATAAATGTTTGTAATTTCATGATCATATTCATCAATTGCTGCTCGGAGTCCTCTCTGGAGTAGCAGGTCCTGGACTACCCCTATACTTTTTACTGTGTCCAGTTTAGAGTGTGGCTAATGACTCGGCTGCACAGACACCGTAACAACACTTAATTCCACATCTAGGAATTAGGACAGTCCTGAATCTGTAGCCGCTTGTTTCCTTAGTCTCTGTCTACACATACTTATTGACTGGTCAATTAAAAATCTTTTCAAATTTCTGTGTTGGGTGTATTAGCATATGCTTCCTTTTGTATATCCCGTATGATGTCAACAGAGCTCCCCTCTTCTGCACCATCTGAAAATCTCACCGAAATCTTTGAAGGACCCCTCATTTCTAGCCCCACTGGTTACCCTGGGTTTACCAAGTACACCATTGTACACATGGCTAATTCCGGCCTTGTCTTCTCATTTTTCTTTCCTGGCCCCCATTCAAACTTATGATACTGGCTCTCAACAAGACAGCTAAGATTCTGAATAGATACTAATGCAAAACAATAAAAACACAATCTAAGAAAAGAAATCACAACTCGTGAGTTGGTAAAATGTTTTTAGGTTTTTTTTTTTTTTTTAAATTTCAGTATCGAAGTCTTTTACTTCTGGAAAAGCTATGAGTGGTCCAAATGTGTCATTTCAATATGGTAAACTGAGGGTCACAGCCAAAGCACTGCATTAGAAAATCTGCCTTGTAGAAAAAGCTGTAAACTAAACACACACACACACACAATTCTGTGGTTGCATGATACACGTGGAGTTTGAAGTCCTCATAAAATCATAATTTATAAACACTTCATTTATCAATACTTATATGAAAGAAACAACATTTTAGAAAAAACTACAGAGTATATCCCAACAAACATAAATTGACTGAAAGGGTCACATTTAAAGGCATTTCTAGAATTGAAGTGCAGATGAAGGAAGCCTGAGAGGCTGCACGTACCGGAGAGGTGGCAGTCATCCATGTGCTGGGGGACCTGAGTGGTGAACGCCATCAGATCTGGGGCGAGGAGTGACTCCGGCTTTCTGCTCTCATTAAGCCACTTGGTGCTGTGAAGGTCTCGAGTGTCAGAAGGGCCCTGAAGCAAAGGAATCAGCTTTTCTTTTCCATTGTCACCTGAACAGAAATATTGATTGGAGAAAAAAAAAAGAAAAAAAATTAAAAATAGTATTTATGTAAAATATACTAATTTGGAGATGGTTGATCTTAAACTATACCACTAAAACAATGATTAATCAATACTTGTCACTTTAACTGTCTATCTAGTTAATAATCTACAGAGTGACTGATGAAGCTATTTTGGATTTTAAGTTTTGACGCTGTGCTAATGAATGCAAAGCATGCTCAGAACAGTTTATAGAATGAAATGACAGAGACACAATTCAGCAAAATACGTACTATGATATAACAGAATTTAAGACTGCTAAAAGAACTGCAAATGGCTTACAGAGAACATTACAAAACAAAACACTGAAGACAGAAGGACAATTACAAACTAACTTTTCTAACACCCAGGTGTGGTGTTTAAACCCACTCTGCTAACATCTTCATTCAATATTTAATTATCATACATTATCATTTCACATTGCTGTCAAAACTGTAACAATGAATATTCTTTTAATTTGTTCCTCATAACTACTATTAAAACTATGCAAAGTTCTTCACCTTAAATCCAAATTCATTGGTAAGTATCATCCCTGAACTGTTTAAAATATTAAGTACAAATAAAACAATGGAAAGCTCTGATTCCTAGGAACAATGAGGAAATTCTTGTTTCAGCAAATGCTCCTTGTAAAAGGCGAGGCTGATTCTCCTACAGAGGCAATAAAGTTTTACACGGCACAGCTGCACATACCTGGGGCTTTGGCACAGATTTTTATGGATCCCACGGTCCCAGAGGCACATCTGACCAATGATGTGCTGCAGTACTTCAGCTCAGCATTCTGGATTGAGCCCTCAAGAGTTGGCAGGGGATTCTTAGCTTTCACACCTAATAAAAGAGAACTGCAAATGTACTAGCTGATTGAATTTAAA
Source organism: Alexandromys fortis (assembly GCF_014885135.2). Lineage (NCBI taxonomy): Eukaryota > Metazoa > Chordata > Mammalia > Rodentia > Cricetidae > Alexandromys > Alexandromys fortis. The sequence continues at coordinate 1,911,828 of NW_026067896.1, read as the reverse complement.
TAATTTTTATATTCCTTCACCAAGGCATTTAAAGTTAATTATACTTTAATTATCTACCTCAGATATTCTTACAGTATGTGTGTTAGGTTTCAGAGTTCAATATTTAAAAGGTAAAAGGATGTGATTTTAAAATAAATGGGCTGAACTCTCATAATGATACTTACAAACAGATCTTGATTAGTAGGCCTCAAAACATGAAACAAAACGGATAATTATTACATAATACTCAAGAGGAACTTTGAAAATCATGTTCAGTTTTAGAAAACACAATAAATAAGTTTAACGTATTTTGGCATGGATATTTACAGAGAAAACTGACAGAGAGGAGCTGGAACTAGAGCAGGACAAGATAGTCTGTAAGCTAGAATGCAATTTCTTAGAACTAAGGCAGAGGGGTTTAATCAAAAAGTAGATATTGATCTCTCTACGAGAGGACAGGCATTGTTATAGAAGTTGAGAACTTTAATGTTAACGGTCACTCCTGGTCTTGGCATGAAGTGGTGGGGAGGCTCATACAAGCAGAGAACCCTAGAGAATATAATACTGATGAAGACATGGGGAGAGGAGGAAAAGGTGAGGGATCATCTCTCATGAAGTAGCATTTCCTCGGAACTCACTATGTGTTATATAAACAAGTCAGTCTCCACAGAAGACCCTAATACAAATATTGCTATCCTCATTGTTGGGGTAAAGTCCCATAGGCTGAGGTGAAACCTCATAGGTTAGAGGGGAAAACTAAATTTCACAGGAAAATCTGCAATCAGACAACATTTACTGAAGTGAAGACTTGCATTGTGTTATGCATACAAATGAATTCAATTTTCACAAAAGATTATGATATAAATGTTACTACCCTCATTGTATGGATAAGAATATCATGAATAAGAGGTGTTAACAAAATTTTGCACCATGCACGAAAGGTTATATATGAAAGAACCAAAGTACTGAACAATGTCATTTATGACACAGAATAATTTTGTGTTCCAAAAATTTCATAAATATTACAGGATAATTTTGTCTTTCTACCACTCATTTTGAGTATATTCATAAATAGCCAGGAATACTATTTCCCTTCTGTTCCTCACCTCAAAGTTTAGTAAAACACGAAGTATTATCCTTCATATTTAAATATTCTTTAATTCTACATGATTTTAAAAATAAACTTTCTATGTCTTATTAAAATTTCTTCTAAAATCTCATGTCCAATTATTTTTTAATATTTATTTATCATATTACAGTGTTCTGGTGTGTACGCATACAAATCTCATTATGGATCTCATTACGGTTGGTTGTGAGCCACCATATGGTTGCTGAGAATTGAACTCTGAACCTCTGAAGACTAGCCAGGGCTCTTAACCTCTGAGCCATCTCTCCAGGCCCCCTCATGTTCAATTATAGTGTGCTCGTGAATACTTACTATTCACCAATACTAATATGCCAAGGTATACGAAAGTCTTCCTGAGCAATGGTCAGGAATTACCATGCTAAATGATTCCCAAATGACTGAGAGGAGAGCATGTTAGAAAAACGTCAAATACTAACCCTTGTTTCTAAATGAACTCTCAATGTTCTAATCTTCACCTTAGTCATTGTCCTGGTTGACTTTTTTGTCAACTTGACACAAACTAGAGTCATCTAAGAAGAAAGAATGTTAATTCTGAATATGCCTCCATTAAGGTTTGCCTATAAGTCAGTGAGGTACTGTCTTGAAGTCATAAATGGAGCAAGCCACTCCTGGGCTTGATCCTGAATACTGTAAGAAGGCAGGCTAAGCAAGCCCTGAGAAGTAAGCCAGTGAACCACAGCCCTGTAATAGTTCCTGCCTCCAAGTGCCTGCTCTCCTTGAGTTCCTACTATGACTTCTCTCAGTGATGGACTTTCACCAGGAAGAATAAGCAAAATAAGGCCTTTCCATCCCAAGGTGCTGTTAGTCATGGTGTTTACCATAGCAGTAGGCAATTTAAGACAGTAATTATATAACTATGAATCAATTAATTGCTACTTTGCGATGTTTAGCGTGTGTATAATTTATAGTATGCATCCTCAGAACAGAAGCTGAGTTGAGCTGTCCCATAATTAAAAAGTGTATAAATCAATAAAATGATACCCAAACGTTGTGTATTTCTCAAGTTTTGAGATGCCATGACAGGAAATACTTAAATAATACTCAATAAAATGTCAGAAAATTAAATAATTATAGTGCTAGCACTATAGTTATTAAAACATCTGACACTGACTATTTAATTTGACTTATTTATTCATGACACAAAAAAATAAGAAGGCTACTACTATTCCCACTATCCACATATGAAAACAAAGGTTTGGAGAGCTACAGATTTGGAAAAAAAAAAAAAATCAGAAAGTGAAATAAAAGGAACCATAGATTTTCTTATGAGAAAGGATGCATGGGGATAGAGAGATGGGTCACTGGATAAAGGGGTCAGCTATACAAGCTGAAGAACCCAAGTTAAAAGTTGGGTGTGCCCACAGGTTCATCCCAACACTGAGATTTGGAGAAGGGAGAACCTCTGAAACTTTCTGGGTCCAAACCTACCTCCAGGTTCAATGAGAGAGTCTATTTCAAAGGAAAAGAGTGGAAAGTGAAATAGTAAGGCATGCGATATCCTCTTCTGACCTCCACATATAAGGACATAAAAGTACAGCACACACATACATGCACAATACACATGCAAGATGTTCAGCTCTTCCGTTTATACGACAAGATGTCATAATCAGAACATAATTTACCTTGATCCAAACACTATCACAGCTGAAGAGAGAAACATAGAACTAACACTCTCCACAGTTTCTCAAATCTTATAGACAATTAACCCACACCAATTGTTTAAAAGTATACAAGTCCTACAGAGGTGTGTCTTGCAGGTGGTCACAGCTGTTCTAAAAAAGATGGTGCACGTTACATAGAAAGTAGAGCTCTACAATGATAGCTCCTGTTTGCCATACATATGGGGCCTGTGGTAATGGTTTGAATAGATATGGCTCCCATAGACTTGTGTTTGAATGTTTGGCCTATAGGGGGGGGGGCACTATTGGGAAGTGTGGCTTTGTTGCTATAAGTATAGCTTTAGAAGTGTGTCACTTTGGGGGCAGGTTTGAGGTCTCATATGCTCAAGCTATGCCCAGTGTAGGACATAGTACACTTCCTGATGTCGGTGAATCGTAGAATTCTCAGCTCCTTCTCCATCATCATGTCTGCCCGCACTCCACCATGTCCCACCATGATGATAATAGATTAACCTCTGAAATTGTAAGCCAGCCCAATTAATTACTTTACATGAGTTGCTGTGGTCATGCCATCTCTTCTCAGCAATAGAAACCCTAAGACACGTTTACTACTTCTTTGCCTGCCTGCCCTCATCTTGCCAGCACACCTATTCCTTCACTAGGATTGGAGCTGGCTTCTTCAGGATTCAGGCATATATGAAACACCAGCTGAGGCACCCAGGCTTGTAGAACAGAGCAACTTCTAGATCCTTGGACTTTCCATCCACAGGTAAGGACTGCTGGATTAGCTGGACGGGACTGCAGCCTGTAAGTCATTCCAACAAATTCCCGTGTGTGCGTGCGTGCGTGCGTGCGTGCGTGCGTGCGTGTGTATGTATGTAGACAAAGACAAAGAGATATTCATTCCAAAAGCGTTGAGACTCTAGAGAACCCTGACTAATACAGAACCCTAAGTCAATCCTCAATACTGGTAAGAGTAGGTGGAAAATCATCTCAGAAATAATTTAAGAATATTTACCAAAACTGCACAACATAAATAGAACATCAGTAGGGCCTATCACATAAAAATGCATACATATATTTATGCTAGCTAATACCCAGTGTTAACATAGAAGTTCTTCAAAGCCTTCTAAAATAGCACCAAACAAAGACAATCCTAGACACACAACAAAGATAGGCAATGGACACAAAGTTAAAGAAAAATGGCATCAGATGTCTGAACAACTTTCTGAGAGCAAGGAGGAAATAAAGCAATGCTTTGAAACACTATAGAAAAATAAACCTCAATCTAAAAATCTATACCCAGACAAATTATCAATCACATAGAAAAATGTGCTGCTTAGCTGTCAACTTAGCATGCCTAGAATCACCCAAAGAGAGAAGCATTATGAGCAACCAATAGTCTAGGTCAGGTTGGCTTGTGGGTGGTTCTGCAGATGGGGCATTTGTCTTGACTGTGATTGATCCACAAAGATCCAGGACACAGTGAATGACGCTAATCCCACCTTGAGGTCTTGGACTATGTAAGAGTAGAGTTAGCTGAACACATGCAACAGAGAAGCAGGCTGCAGACGTGAAGCGTTAGACAAACAAGAGCCCATGCTTCAGAATGGGGAAAAGGCCACACCTGTAATCCCAGAACTCAGGAGACAGAAACAGGAGCGTAGTCTCAAATTCAAGGCCAAGCTCATCTACATATCAAGTTCCAGGTCAGCTAGCTCTACACATCAAGACCCTGTTTCAAAATTGGGGGTGAACAGGGCCCTGAAAACACGTCTCCAGAGAGAATGTCTAGATGTAACTTTGATCTATTACTACCTCTCCAGTGCTCCCCTCCCCTGTACCCACAACCTAACTTGTTTTCTTTCACTTAACATGATCTTGTCATCACCAGCACTTCATCTCTCTTTGTGCTGATACGATAGTCCATAAATTCTGGTGGAGATTCTCTGGGTTATTTTTATTTGGAGAAATACCATTTGTCTACTTTCATTGTCTATTCTTTGAGGTTTGGTGGTGTGAAAAGGAAAGTTACAGCAGTAGATCTATGTTAGGAAGAGAATCATTCCTAATCAGCCATGCAAATGGGGTAAAGACAACCCTTCAATGAGGGGAGGAAACAGAATCCTAACAGGCGAAGGTGCAAGAGCAACTCAATTAGTGAGAGTTAGTGATCTTACTCAGTTATAAAAAGAAAAGTTCACAAGTGGAAGAAAATGAAACACATACATACAAAATTCCTTTAAAAATTACAGCAGTGAAAAACATCCATCTTTGGGACCTAGAAGTAGGCAAAGAATTCTTAACCTAAATTTATAATAATAAATAAATAAATAAATAAATAAATAAATAAATAAATAAATAAATAAATAAATAAATAAATGATCCTGACATATGAGAATGAGAAGAGAAAACCATGTTGGCTCTTTGTTGGATATATATCTAAAATGTGTAAGAACTCCTCTAAATACACAAATAATAATATAAAAATATAGTCTAAAATAAGAATAGACATTCCACTAGGGAGATTTATAATCAGAAAACAGAGACATAAAGATGGAAAGATAGAGGGTTAGGATAAAAGCAGAGAATGAAGGTGATGAGAGGAATTTGATATATTCATATTTCACTGCACACATGTGTAGAAGCTTTGGGAATAAAAAGGTTGTATCCTCCTTGCATTAAGGTAAACAGCAAGCACAAGAACAGTAACACTGCACAACTACCCCATCATCTAGAAGAGAACACATGGCACGTGCTGATGAGGATGTGCAGACATGGAGTCACGTGCTGTGCAGAGTACAAACTGGTATAGGAGTTACTCCAAGCACTTGGGTAATTTCTTCAAAAACTAAATATATAGCTACCATGGCACTCAAATAGTACTCTTGAATATTAACCAAAGAGAAGAGAAAGATTATGTTCTGAACATAACTTATTCATAATAAACCAAAACTGTGGTTTAACTGTATCCTAGACTACTGTACAGCAATAAAAAGCTTTTAAATCTCCAGTGATTCACACTTTTGATTCCTTTCATATTATTTGGAAGCAAGTCCAGGAAGAGACAGAAAGCAGACTGAGATCAGAAACAATTAACACAAGTAACCATGAGAGGGGAGGGAGAGGTGAGGGAGAGGGGAAGGAGGGGAAAGACAGAGGAAGGAAGGAAAGAGGGAGTAACCAAGCTGTATCAATGACAGAATTTTTAAAAACCCACTCCTTCAAAGGTTTAAAAATTTAAAAAAATTGGCTGAGAGGTAGTGGCTCATGCCTTTACTCCCAGCACTTGGGAGGCAGAGGCAGGCGGATCTTTCTGAGTTCAAGGCCAGCCCGGTCTACAGAGCTAGTTCCAGGACAGAGAAACGCTGTATTGAAAAACAAAAGTAATAATGATAATAACAACAATTATAAAATATACCAACTTAATATCTCCTTGATTTAACTTTTGGTTCATATACAAGAACATCTTTGTGAAGACATGTTCAAGGCTTAAACAATAGACGCATATTCTCTCTGAGGAAATCAAAGTATCAGAGAAGAGAAATAAAGGAGCTTCAATATACAGGTATGGCCTGCAAATCTTTGTGAGTTATATAGTTTTACCCCAGTGTGTATGCTGAAAATGTATGCTATGTCCCAACATTTGCTCAAACATAACACTATAAAATACAGTTTTTGGAGACTGGGTTAAGCTTACAAAGAAACACAACTTACTCTTCAAAAACATTTTCAGCCAGGTGGTGGTGGCACACACCTTTAATCCCAGCACTCAAAAGGACAAGGCAGGCAGATCTCTGTGAGTTCGAGACTACCCTGGTCTACAGAGTGAGTTCCAGGAATGCCAGGACTACACAGTGAAACCTGTCTCAAAAAACAAAACAATACGTGTAATTTTTTTTCCTAGTACTTGTATGTATCCATAAAAGACGCTTCAGGAAGTCACATTCCCACTAAGAAAAAAAGTACAAAATCTTACTGCATCCCTGAAAACGTTTAAGTCAGAAAAACTACACATACTATGCAATGCTACCATGCATTGTTTCCTCTGGATAAGCAGGCACTCACTGCTGCCCACTAGATATTAGGAAATGTTTGCGGAACACTTCCAGCTTCTTCATCCTGCACAATTGATGCTGAAGGGGTCCGTGGAAGCACCTCACCAGCAGCCTCAGATACAATCACCCGCCTAGCAGGAGTGATGGAGTCTTCTATTCCACATGTGCAGGAATGGTGTATGTAACCCATTCCATGTTCCTCCCTTGTGGAATATAGTTCAGCTTATACTGCACAGCACATACCAGCGCATAAAACGACTCTGATTAGCCCTTCAGACTAAAAACTTTTTGCACTGCCCTATAAAATAGATTTACTAGGACGTCAAATTTAAAAAAAAAATGTATTATGGTGATATTGTTCTCTTGATAAATACATAATGCAGGTATGTATGATAAATATATTTGAAATACAAAGCTGAGACAGCGATGCTTAGTAGTCAGTACAAGGCTCTAGTCAAGAAGCAGCTATAAACAGCCTTCCTCCAGAACAGAACCAGAGCCTGGGAGAGCCCCTGTCCATCTCTGGACCACCTACAACGTGAAAACCCTGCAGTGGCGATGCACCAGAACTCAACTGTGCTGACCCATGAAGAGCCTGGACACAGGGAGCTAGCTGCTCATTCAAGCAGAAGCAATCCCAGAGACCAGAGTCCCCAAGAAATTTCCCAGCGAAATATCTCAGTCGTTGACAAAACTCTTTAAATTAAGAAATGATGGCTATTTTATGTTTATCAGTGGTGAAAATATGAAATGCTGTGCTACAGCTCAAACAAACCTAAAAATTAAGGACACTAAAAAAGACTGAAGGGAATTATAGAAATAGAGAAACAGATGTCTCATAGTTATAAGATGATAACTTAGGGGGGCTGGTGAGATGGCTCAGTGGTTAAGAGCACTGATTGCTCCTCCAGAGGACCCGGGTTCAATTCCCAGCACCCACATGGCAGCTCGCAGCTGTCTGTAGCTCCAGTTCAAGAGAATCTGACATCATTATACATGCGCATGAAATAAAGGCAAATAAAGTTTAAAAAAAAAGATGATAACTTAGGAATACTATAACATCTATTTTAAAATATTAGAGAGAAATTAACTTAAAATCAACAGAAGTATAAATGAGTCAGGCCAAGGCCCGTCCGCCCACTGCAGGTGCCCAGAAGGAACCAATCGCAGTCCTAAACAACTAGTGCAAAACACCCATGACAGGTGCTGAAAAATTCAAATAGGTAAAACATAACGCACATCTTAAATAGGTATAATTCATTCAGCATGAAATAAAACACAGGAAAAATCTAGCATATTAATCAATATGAATCAGGGACACAAAAGAACATATCAAAACCACAAAACATGAAATCCAGAATTAAGTGAAGCTTTGCTTAAAAAGAGCTCAGTCTACACCGAACACCAGCAAATGCTTTTTTCTAATAGGCTAAAGATAAATGTATTTTAGTATTTGCAATATGTAGAATTTGTTATACTTCTTTGGTTCTACTACTATTATACACAGTAGACAAAGAACATAACTGAGCCAAAAACTAAATAATAATGATTGCTTTCGTTACAGTCAGACATAGGTGCTAGGCTGGGTGTGACTTATGGGCCACACTTTGTCCTGAGTCCAAATGAGCCTGCTAGATGGTGGTGGTGGCCGTGGTAACTTTGGAGATCAGTTTCTAAAGGATGAGGAGAAGGGTCTGTAAGTAACGACACTTGCTCTTTGAACAGGAAAGACAATGTTTGAATCTCCAGTAAAAAATCCAAGGATTGCTGTAGACAGAGACTGCACTGTAGCTTCCCAGCCACCCAGACCATGTGTATCTGTAATCTCAGGATTGGGAAAAGATACAGGCTGATCTCAGGAACTCTCTGGCCAGCCAGACTAGAGGGAAAAATAAAAAAAAAAAAAAAAAGCAAATGTCAGGTTTTATGAGAAACCCTGTCTGAACAAACAAGGTAGAGAGCAATAGAGGACGGCACCCAATGTCCTCTCTCTGGATCTGTTTGCACACAGAAAAAGGCCTGCACAGACATAGATGGACACACGCTCACGTATATGGAACATCAACAATCTTACACAAAGGAGGTAAAGGTAGGCTGTAGACCCAGAGACTCCAGAATAAGAGGCCCTGTAAAGGAGGTAAAGGTAGGGCTGTAGACCCAGAGACTCCAGAATAAGAGGCCCTGTAAAGGAGGTAAAGGTAGGGCTGTAGACCCAGAGACTCCAGAATAAGAGGCCCTGTATAGGGTTTTCCCTCCGTGCATAGTGGAAATGCTTGCAAGACAAAACACTTAACATGATTTTTAATATGACATAAAGAATGACTTAGATAAATGGTATTGTGATCATTAAAATACTAAGTAGACAATTAACAACTTGCCCAAAGTCACATAATATAAGCAAAACCAGCATCAGATTACATACATAAAACTGTTTTAAAATATTATACACAGTATTATCTATAATTACAATATTAAATTAATTTTGAAATAAAAAAACAAAAGTGGAAAACTCAGCACACATTCACTCAGGGTTACGAATCAAGGCAGTTCTGGGAGATAACAGCATGAGCTCTTGTTTACTTCCTATGTGCCACACAGACATGAGTGAACTAGTTAATGGGTGCATCCATGGCATGTATATTTCAAACACCTAATCAATGACACTATATATGCATGTTTTATAATTTTATAATTTATAATGAGATACTCAACTATGAACCAATTTTCTTCATACTGTTTTGCTGTTCTGTGTAGAGACTGCACTTATATAGCCTAACACTGACGTGAGAGTCTCATAAGATAATTAATCAATATTAGTATTTCTCACATCTGGAAATGGAGGTCACACCTTTAATCCCAACATGGACGAGGCAGAGGGAGGCAGCTCTGAGCTCAAGGCTAGCCTAGTCTGCAGAGCAAGTTCCAGGACAGCCAAGGTTACACAGAAGAAAAAAATGTTTTAAAAAAATGAAAAAGTTTTATGGATAAGATGAGGACTATTCTCAATACTAACACTATTATGAAACAATTTTCTAAGGTATGCCTATTTTAAAAAAAAAAGAAAGCAAGTAACCTTCCACTCCATGTTCTAATAGTCCAAGAAAATGAAACCAAAAAGAAGTTTTTAGATACATATTGTCTGGAAGTCTTTTCCTCATGAAAGTTTTTGTTTTAGAGCTTTTTATATTCAAGTTTTCTGAAACATAACTAGAATACACTACTTCTTAAATACACTAGAAAAAATTTACACAAAACACTAAACAATGTTTGACAAAAACAAATTCTAATATTTACAATATAACAATCTTAAAATTAAATGTTTTCATAAAATTGTCTTGTCCTGGTTGCATTGTTTTTTAATAGCAGTAATTTTTAATGTAACTTAAAGACTTACATTCTCATAAGTATCAAAGAATTATTATATAGCCTGAATGCTTTCTGGAAGGACAGATATAAACCTATTTAGTAAGTGATTTTCTCTTTCATCTTGTCTCCAATTTCGGTGCAGATCTATAATGTTCATTGTTTCAAATTTTAACAAATCACCTAATGGCAGAAAAGAAAATATGTTAACCTCAGAATTATTTGCAGTTGGAGAAATCCCTTTCGTCTGGCCCATACAGGCCTGCAATCGGTTTTAAACACAGATTGCCTGTCTTTCGTCTGACAGCCACCAAGCTACACAAATTACTTTCTGCCTGTTCACCTGTTTGCAGCTGCGTCTGTAAGCTAAAGATCCTGCAGCCTGACGCGAGCAACCGCTTCAGGCCTGATGACATGTGCTGCTGATAAAGTGAGCAATTTGAAGAAATTACTGGCTACAGCTATTGAAAGACATCTGTGCAGGAGCTGAGAACTAGAAGCCCTCAATCATGTGCTTGCAACCTGCAGTGGCGGCAACAGTGTTTGAAGTGATATCCTACGAAAGGCAGTTGGCCCCGATACTAAATAACCTCATAATATATGGAACATAATCTCTCAAATGAGTAGCAAAAGCTTCTGTCTTTTCACTGTGAAAAACAGAGTTTGGTTCTCTCTTGAAAATATCACTTAGGAAGCAGTGCATGACAATAGTTTTCCCACCCTCCTGCCAGCTGACACACCTCTCCGTAAAGAATTATTTCAGACCATTACACTGCTGCTGTGAAAGAAATATTCCGTCTCACTGACCGCAGCCTACATGCTCCACACACTGCACGGAGAAAGGCTCCTTTGTTCATTATCTAAAGATCCACAACAATATTTAACTGAAATTAATGTTCCACTTCTCTGGTGGAAAAACTGATGCAAACTAAAGGTAGAGCAACCAATCTTCCTGTCGTTCTGTCTTTACCCAGACCAAGCTCATACAGCTCTTCCATACTATGTTATATGACAAATTATATGCTTTGTCAGAAACATTGTATCGCTCAGGTCAGACACTAAGAGGCAAAGTTTCTATTCTATCTTTCTATCTCATTACACAAACTTATCACACATCAAACTGTCAGCATGAATTGAAAAACCTGGTTAAGTCAAAAATCAAATTTTTAAGGTTCATATAAAAGGCTAAAAGTTATACATTTGCTGAAAGTCAATGAAAGTAAGATTTCAGATAAAATCATGTTAAAAATTATATCATATATATATATATCCCTGTCTATACAAAAAAGCATACAACACCAGATGATGAAAATGAAGACATGCTAAAATGCTATTCAAATGGTTGCATAAAATAGTTACAAGTTTAATTTTACCGATTTCAAATATAGTAAAAGCTAATATTTTTAAATGGCTTAATTGAAATATATCTAATTAATACTAGAAGCCAACTGAATGATAAAAATGTTTAACTGGAGAGTTAGAGTAGTTATTTTAGGAAGTATGGCTGGAATAAGCATAAACTTTACAGTTTCAAATCCACTTCCAATTCCTCAGTCATAACAGACACAAGGCAACTCATTGTCAAATATTAATTAGAAGATCAATTTCCAAGAAATATTCGGTTCTTCATTTGGTTAGAGAGCATATGTTAAACGAATTGCTTGATACCTCTTTCAAAGGTTTGATTAAAGAGTTGGTTTTACTTTTATTTTATGTAGGTTTAAATTATTCCTAAACTTAGAAAATACTATTCCTGGTATTTATAACAACTGAAATCAAATTTACTTTAAATACATGTAGTAAAACTGTCAAGAACTTACTATCAGTTCAATTTTTAAAGTTAAATATAGTTTTATAAATGGCAAAGTAAAGCCTTTGTACTAAGTAGCTATTATAAATTTGACCTTCACATTTCAGTCTCCATAAATGCAATTCAACACAGAGCCAATTTGTGCTAGCCACCAAAGAGGATACACATCATTAATGGTTATAATAAATCAAGACTTTATTTACCTAATGGTAAAGCAATAACATTCTCATTATGTAACTATCCTCTATTCTCATCATGTCCTGCATTCATAATTTTAACAGTGGCTTTTACTTTGAAAGACCTAAGTTGTAAGAACATTCATACCACTTCATAACTGTGACACAAAGTACATAGAAGCAGGTTAGACTTCATTTGGTATAAAACCAGTTGGCACTTTTACATCTGTGCATGCAGCATAAATACACCAGCTGGCATCTCAAGCACACACACATATGGACTTCAAAACAGAAACTTCCTTATTTGCAGCACTGCCAGGGTAATTTTGTATCCTCTGCACAGTACAGCCATTTGTCAGGCCCTGCAGGTGTGCAATGCACATAAACACACAGCTGGGCCCCAGCAAGCCAAGTGCTCCATCAAACACATAAAGGGAGATCTGAGCAGTTGAGTTAGTCATCCTAAGAACAGGTCCAGAGAGAACAATATGGGTTAGTATTTTTGGAAAAAATCATGGATAGGAAATTTATGATTATGCTAGTTTTGCAAAATAACTGAAGGATTGTGTCATTTTTAAAGTAAAGTGTGCTTACTAAGTTTTTTTGGAATGGCTGAAGGAAAGTAAAATTGGTTTTTACTTTTAAATATAATAAAATTTATACATAAATTTATTTAAGCACAAAATGTGAATAGCTTTACAAAGTAGAGTATCACTATTATAATTTATATCATGGATATAATGCTTATAATATTACAAATTATAATCACTATATCTTAATATACCAGTTATACATTTAGCTGTATAATATTTAAAATTCTGCTTTGCTATTTATATATAAGATGGAATTCTTAATAAAGGAAAGTGTGCTTACTAAGTTTTTTTGGAATGGCTGAAGGAAAGTAAAATTGGTTTTTACTTTTAAATATAATATAATTTATACATAAATTTATTTAAGCACAAAATGTGAATAGCTTTACAAAGTAGAGTATCACTATTATAATTTATATCATGGATATAATGCTTATAATATTACAAATTATAATCACTATATCTTAATATACCAGTTATACATTTAGCTGTATAATATTTAAAATTCTGCTTTGCTATTTATATATAAGATGGAATTCTTAATATAAGATAATAAAGCTTAAAATATGCATTGGACAACATTTAACTGCCTTAAATTAACTCCTTTCCTAAACTACAAACACGAATAAAACACTGAGCTCTCAAATGTGATGCACAAGTATACTGGCCTAAACAAACTCGGGAAGTACATGAACATACAAGGCATGGTCTTCTCACCATCATGTGGAAGACCCTGACCTAATTGAGTTTGACCTTATTAATACTCTTTAAAATATCTGTTAAGCACTTCAGGCCATCAGTAATTATAAGCAACTCCATTTCCTCCCAAATGCTCAGAGTCCACCTGGCAGTTGACAAAACATGAAAGATAACTTAGAAAATGAGCTTGAATGCATTATGCCTAATACACAGCTCTCCATTGAACTTGAGGTCAAAGAGTTGGTAATCAAGAAACAGGAGTCAGTCACACAAGGAATGTGTGCTTTCCTGTATCTGGAACGTACCCCGGGTCTTCCAGATGACTCTGGTCGATACAGATCTCCCCATCCTGCAGCCTATCCACTACTACCCTCTCACCCTCCAGCACATGAGAAAGGAAGGAAATGCTTATGCTTACTGAAATTCCTTTAAAGTGAGGTTATCTTCAATCTTACTCTATTGGTTTTGTCTGGATAGAAACAGGAAATATCTGAACTTAACTTGGGTCCCTGTATTACTGCTGTGTCCTTATGATGTGATTCACAAGTCTATAACACTTCTTCTAGCCTTAAATGCTTCAAGTTAGTTATAGATGGAGTCTTCACCTTAGAATCTCTCTCCAACTGCAATTCTCACAAGACATGGTGTCCTTCGGCACAAACTACCACATTCCAAAAAGTGTCAAATGGTGAGGATAAAAAGACTATCATGTTTCTTAATTTCTATGTAAGATTTATATTTATATTTGAGCGCATGTGGCATGGATATGCACATGTGCCCCCTATGTGTAAGTGTTAAAGAAGGACCACAAGAGGCAGTCAGATCCCTGGAACTGGAGGTGCAGGGAGTTGTGAGCTGCCAACCATGGTTGTTGGAAACTGAACTCGAATCCCCTATAAGAGGAGCAAGTGCTCTTAACTGCTGTGCCATCTCTCCAGCCCCCTTAAAAACAAGTCTAGGGAGGGGAGCAGAGAAAAATGCAGAACTCAACAAAAATCAATAAAGGGGGGAAAACAAGTCTAAATTAAAGTTATCTGTGCCAGCTATTTATTCCTGCATAACTATTCCAAAAATCTGGTGGTTTAAGACATCATCTTTTCTGTTACTGTTACAGCTCAATGATTTTTAGGTACTATGTTGTAACTACTTGGTTCTCTCATGAAGCTGCTGTCCATCAAATAAGTGGGTAAGCCTGGAACACATGAAATCTAAGCTGGACTAAGTGTATCTGACACCTTTGTTACAATAGCTGAGACATCTATATATTCTCAAAGTATACCATCCCAGTGATCTGGTCAGAAACCTCAATGCTTTTTTACAGCCCAGCCTAGAAAGAGAGCAGCACCACCTTCCCCACAATCTACTAGTGAAAAGCACATCACAGAGACAGCCCAGGCTCAAGGAGAGGGTCCAAAGAACAAAAATACAGGAGGCTTGACTTGGGGGTGCTACCTACATCACTGTAACAGTATCCATTTAGTGACCATGGAGTGCTCAACTCTAAATGGAACAGTCTACCTGAGCTAATGTGAGCCACCAACTCCAGCTGGACTGGGAAGGAACAAGCATAGGACCAACTAGTCCCTCTGAATGTGGGTGACAGTTGAATGGCTGGGGCAGACTGAGGAGCCACTGGCAATGGCAACCAGCATTTATCCCTACTGCTTGTACTGGCTTTGGGGAACCTATTTCTTTGGATGGATATCTTGCTCAACCTAGATATAGTAGGGAGGGCCTTGGACCTTCCACAAAGCAATGAGCCTTATCCTCTCTAAGGATTGGATGGGGGTAGGGTGAGAGGGTGGAGGGAACGGAAGAAGGGAAGGGAGTAGTATATTTAATGAAAAAAGATAGCTTGTTTTCATTTATTTATATATATAATACAGTCTGTCTCTCCCTCTGTCTGACACACACATATAAACAAACAAACAATAAATAAATAAATAAATGGGGAGATTTTAAGAGGTTTTTAAAGGAACAGTGAAGCATCAGGTAAAAGTGCTTGCCACCACACCTAGGGACCTAAGTTGTTCCCCAGTTCCCATATGGGGGAAGGGGAAAACCAACTCCTTGTCCTCTAACCTCCACACGTGTGCCATGACACACAGGTAACCACACACACACACACACAGTAGATTTAAAAACTGACAGTTGACTGCAGAGACTGAGCACGTGTGAAATGGTAACGACACAAAAAGACACGGCACAGTATCGCTAAGAGACGCCACCCAGGCTCTGAGCCACCCCGGCGTTTAGAGCAACAGTGTCTATTTTGTGGACTGTAATAAACAAAACCATTACTGGCACAGTTCATCCTGCAAACATGTTTAACCAAGATGACAAAGTATCTGACCGTTTTTAATTAACTCATACCTAAAACTTTATGCATTCGAATAATGAACCAACCAATGTAACTGAGAGTTCAAAATTCATGACAGAATGCATATAATTGTTCCAAGAAGTTCAGATTAACACAGTGTGTCAGCTCTGCCATATCCTAAGGAATCAGAAGAGTTGGGATACAAAGCATTTGGAATGTTTACTAACGATCACAGGCAATGGTGTCAAACTGCCTGCCCAATATGAATGCTAATACCAGAGACAAAGCTGCCCTCAGCCGTCAGGGGAGAAGCTTTCCTTCACAGTGAACAAGTGGCAAATGCAGACACTATTGGCTATTCAATAGATGGAGAAAAAGGCATGCCAAAAAAAAAAAAAAATCTTATGGCTATCCCAGACAAAGGGGTAGGAAGAATACAAGAGCCTGCAAATGGGGAGATGGGTGGTAAAATACTGCCCTCTAAGCATGACCTAGCATAGCAACGAAAACTTAAAGCGGCTATGGTTTCCTGCGTGGGCCCTGCTGACCTGTGGGTTCCTGAAGGACTCTGGGAAAGGCTAAGTCATTATCTCCAGTAGCATTATGCACTGGCACTAGATGGCTCTATGGTCACGGAGACCACCCAAGTTAAGTCCAATGGGTCAGAAAACAACACAAAAACACGTGAGCAGAGTTAGGTGACCTGCAGTGAGAAGGGGTGGGACCCTGACAATAGTTTCAGACCAGCAAACACCACCTCAGGATATGTTATACCTGGACAGTGCTACTTATTCACAACACCAGTCAGTTTCTGGGCACTTTCTCCTTGTGAAGTAACATAAACTGGCCAATAACTGTCAATGTAAAAATGGAATATTTGAATATGGTAGATATTTTTAGTTTTCACGTGAAGTAATAACTTACAAAATCTTTGGTTTTTTTTTTTTGTTTTTTTTTTTTGGTTTTTGTTTTTCGAGACAGGGTTTCTCTTGGACTTTGGAGCCTGTCCTGGAACTAGCTCTGTAGACCAGGCTGGTCTCTGCCTCCCGAGTGCTGGGATTAAAGGCGTGCGCCACCACCGCCTGGCAAAATCTTTGTTTTTGTAATATAAATTTCATCCTTCAACTTTTTATTCCACCAAAACAATGACAAAATACATCAAAGAAAGACTTCCAACAGAAGCAAGGTAGTTAGTTTTACCTGTTACTGGTCCAAATTAAGGCTTTCTTCAAAGCTCAACAGAGCAGCATCACGGCCTGACCTTGGCTCGTCACCACTTGTTCTCTCCCATGCCCACCAAGACGAGCAAGAAGTAATGGTAGCACTTCACACGTCCCCTAAATTTAAAAGCTAGGAAATACCAGAGCTGTAATAGATCCTTTCCAAGATGTTTGTTGTCTGCCACCTATCTACACACACTGTTATTTCTACCATGGTTGTCTTACTTTAACTTATAGACTGATACTAAATAAAACATTTCAATGAAATATAATACTATGAAAACAGTAGGGCAAGATGTATAAAATTATAATGAAAAGGGCTCTTATAGATAATCCAAAGAAATGATATGAAGGTTTTTTTTTAAGATAACCAGAAAAAGATGAGAAGACAGACTGACCTGGAGTGCGGCAGGCAATAAAAGAGGCCCCATCAACAAGAGGAAATAACTAAGAAAGGCTATTCAGAGGTAACAGAGATTGGTGGAAACAGTGCTACATCAGGGAGGGATGATAATGAAGAAGAGCCAGGAAAACAAAAGTTATTAAGACTTCTAGGAGGAGGCTGGCTACTTCCAGCAGAACTAGAGTTACCTGAAGCTGGGGAGATGGCTCAGGGGTTAAAGCTTTTGTCATTTAAGTGTGAGGCTGTAGTTCAGAGATTCCCCACCACCTGTATTAATGCTAGGCAAATACAGCAGCTGGCCTGATATTCTAGGGCATGGTAGGCAGAGGCAGGGGAACCCTGGGCTAATTAGCCAATTCTGTGAGCTCTGGGTTCAATTGGGGCCTTTCATCAATGAATAATGTGGAAATCAAGGAAGTCTCCAGACATACAGAATTCTTTTTTTTTTTTTTTTTTTGACATACAGAATTCTTGAAGTAAATACATGCTATAGTTGTGACAGGGTAAAACACTGCAGAAGTTCCTCCATCTTGTATTCTTGCTGAGGACATTTTGAGTCTGACCAGAATTTGATCTCCTTAATGGAAAACCTTGTGGGAAAGTACCAAAGGTAAAAGATGCCAGCTAATTTTATCTTGGCTTCTGTTAAACTGCTTGCTTGCACAAAACCTCCCCCTGCAGCTGCCTAGAAAGATAACAGGATATGGGTTTGCCTTTAAAAGCCCCTTGCTCTAAACACTCTAAGCTACACTTGGGTCCTGAATACCTGAGTTTAGTCCAGGCCAATTGAAATAAAGACTTTCAATTCATGAGAAACTGTATCAAAATGGACTTCTCTGGTAGGATCCCCATAACGTGGTAAACCAGAAATCAAGATACAATTGTATCCAGAATATTCAAAACAGAAACTGGTGAGCAACAGTTAATGTTCTAATTCATAAATTAAACTGCAATGGCCTTCTTTCTGATTAAAACTGACGACTTCCACTGCATTAGAATTATAAAATTCTCATGTTTTCAAGGGCTCTAGAAAATAGTTACTATTAAAAACTCTATCCTCATTTTGCTATTCAGATACATGTGCATACACCTTTTCCTAAAAACTCTAGGCAAAATTGCCTCTTTTCTGTTACTGTTACATCTTGTTCAGAATAGGTCCTTTGTAACCCATTTCTCATCAGCTTGAAACATTCTTCCTCTGTCTGCCCTCTGGAGAGGCAGTTTCTTTCTGTCTGTCTCTGTCTCTCTGTCTCTGTCTCTCTCTCTCTCTCTCTTTTTCCCCTTCCCCTCACACTATATAGCCCACTAAATAAACTCTATATATACCCAAGGAAAAAATTCTTCCTGTCTTCATGCTATATGAAAATAGGAAGATACCTGTTTTGCTCCCACCATGTATGCCCAGCACGATCCCTAGCACAGAATAAATATCAAATAGTATTTAGGGACTCGCTGAATAATTTCATACTCATATCCAGCACACCTTCATTCCTGTGCAGACACAGATATGATCCTTCAATTACCTTTCAACAAGAACACTCTAATTGCAAATATTTTAACTGTCCCAAAGCCTCCAGTCCTACAGAGTTTGTCTCCAACTACTTGACAAAGGAATACGCCCGCCGGGGGAAATGCACAGTTATGTCTGAGTGTTGCTGACAGAAGCAACTAGACATTCACACCACAGTCCATCTCCTCCACTGCCTTGTTTTTAGAGTTCCCTTCAGTACTAGCAGAGACTCCTGTCAAATCTGTTTCAAACATGATGACTCTGTCTAAAACTATAATCCTCTTTTTCTTCCCAGAAGTATGACTTCCCAGTTGGTTTTCAATATGATCTCATCTCAATGTCTGTTTTCTAGGAATCCTGACAGTTTCAAATAACACTCCTTATATCTATAAATAATGTTTATCCTTCACAGAACATACCATTCATTTACATCAGGCATCTTGATGAAAAGAGCTACGTTATGTTATGTGCCTGCCCCTCCGCCACACACACAGAGACAGAGAGCTAAAAAAATGTCAACTCGTCTATGAAATCACAAATTCAACCAAGCTTGTATTCTGTTCTGTGGCTTCCCTTTGAACGTGGAGCAGCACTTAACCCACTGCTCAGGGCTTATGATGAGTTTGCCTCTTTAAGATGCAGCTCAGACAACCCTATGGCTTTTTCATATTTACAAATACAATTACTTAGACTAATACATCAGGTCAAATAAAATACTCAGATTAACAATTTTTCACAGTCATATCAGCACTCGAGAGACTGAAAAAGGAGTTTTGCTCAAGATTGATGCCAGCCTGGGTTATGAGATACTGTCTCAGAAGGTTAAAAAAAAAAAAAAAACTAAAAATAAAATTCTATAATTTTATGAGAAAAAAACATACTGAGAACAAATTTCTTATTATAAACATATGGTTTTTATATGGATATACTTTACCTGTGAGGTTGAATAACTGAGGTTAACATATTTAAGCCCCAAACATTCACATACTCCAAAAATATCTTTCTCCCTCTTAGGGAATAAAATTCAATTTGTTTAAAAGTGGTAATTATTGGTGTTAAAATGGAAAGCTACTAGCCAAACAGGAGGCTTACTCATTTGGAATCTTTTAGGAAACTTCCTCACAAATAACATATTAGTTACCAAGGAAAAATGAAGCACTGGATTTTACAACTCATTAAATTTCTTTTCAACTTCTTATAACCTCTTAGTTCACACACTCCTGGTACAAAAATCAGGTCAAAAAGTTTTACTCTATAAGCATAAAATAAAAGTAATCCATGAAAAACATATACCCAAAGAGAATAAAGTGTGTAACAGAAAAGCACATGATAAACTATAAATTTCAACTCTGAGAACTGTTTAACACTAACAGTTCAGCCATACTTAAAAAAAAAAATCAGTGAGCTAAAACGGAGCCAGTATTATAACTACTGCACACAGTAATCACAGACTAGGTGAACAATTTTAAAACTCAACAATTTTAAAGGACGGCTAGCTGTCCCATAGGAAATAAAAGTGGAAATGAGTCCAAGGGAGAAATGGCTTGGTTCCACACCTTTAAAATTGCCTACAGTCCCCTGGGTCTGGGTCGGCAGCATAGAGTTACAGTCTAAGCACTGGGTCAGCAGCGGCAATGGAAGGCTGGCTAAGGGCTGAGGTCATCTGTTTATTCACTGTAGCAAGGAACCCGCTAACAGTACCGCCCAAAGTACAAAGAGTTCTTATGTGGTCATCATGAACAAAGAAACTCGATAATCACTTGGTGGTATGAGCTCTGAAATATGAAATATATCAGAACAAAATTTTATATAAAAATATAAATACTACTAGCTCAACTGGTCACCAAAACAGAAAATCTAAACTCTACTCAGCAATCTATTCTCATATTTTTAACAAAACAACTAATTTTTATTATGTTATTAAAATCTGATCCTAACTTCAAAAACAATAGTCTTTTAGTGTAAAGAATTAGAAATTGAAATATAAAATTAATACGAAAAGAGGCAATTTTACAAGTAATGAAACCATTGCCAAATACATATATAAAATTGTTTAATCTTATGGCATTAATAAGTTGAAGATATCCTCATTTTGTCTTCATATTTAAAAACTACTTCCAACTAGAACAATGAATGCATCAATTTTATTATGGATATTATTTTAGTCAAAGCTCTTGGGAAACTTGCTTTGAAATTCTCCAAGGAAGTAATGATAAGGAGGAAAAGTTGAACTGCCCATGGTGCTGGTTCCTTACACAGAGCCCAGGCCACAGCACTATTCACAAGTAAAACTAAATACAAAAGTATGAACATTTGGGCAAAGAGTGTGATTTAAGAATGGCAAATTGATTAAATAGGAAATATCACCAACACCAACCATCTTGGTTTGTGAGAACCTCTCTTGCTATACTCCAAGTAAAAATGATATTAACAATTATTACTTAGAAAACAATGCCCAATATCATAAACACTGTCATTCCGTTATTCAGAAGGGGCTCAAGAAAGAAAGTTTCTAAAATGAGCCATGAAATGATAATGGGCTGATGCAGAAAGTGAAGTTCCAATGTGTCTTGCAGTAGAAGGACATGACCAGCAGATAACCAGAATTCCTGTGTAGCATTATCACTAAAGCTACAGTGAGGGCAGAAAGTCTATGCAGATACATTACGACAGTCCCAGTTAGAAAGGAACGTGGTGTTTCACTTTCAACAGTGAATTTTATACCTTGTCACATCTGAATGATTTTTTATCAAATCTCTCCTAGAAGGGGTTCCAAGATACACAAATACACCAATTGTCAGAACTGGGGTTACCTGAAGCAACATAGGCAACTGTTCAAAGTGCTCCTTCCTCAATCAAGAACACAAAGGAAGGGAGCCACATGCTACACATGCTACAAATGAAACTAAAAGGTAATAAAATCATGGCTACTCACTATTAAAGCTAAAGATGATAAAATCATGGCTACTCACTATTAAAGCTAAAGATGATAAAATCATGGTTACTCACTATTAAAGCCAAGGGAAGACAGTATACGTATCATTCCACACATCACTGCTCCATGGCAGAAGAGAAGATGCAATGAGAGCTAGAAACCGTCTGCGAAAAATGTCTGTCAACCGTGAGAAAGACAATACTAGTGGTATGTGACCATCAAAAAAGAAAAATTTTCAAATATTATGAAAAGCATAAAATAAAATGGTATATGCATAGTAAATAAAAACCTCATAAAATTTATATATAAAGGCAGAAGATTAAAAAGATTGAAAAAAAGTCACATTGTTCTCGTGTTTTCCTTCAATGCTCTGCAATTTTATAATTTGAGTAAAAAGAAAATAACCACTCTATACAAAGCCTCATGAGACCCACCATAAAATTAAGAGAATTAGCTGTGGCTGCTCTTATTATTAATAATTGAAGAATGCAAGCCATCCAATCATAACTTGCCATAGCATCGACTCTAGTTCTGACATACACGGTTCTTCTTAATGTAAGCTGGATGTTTCCCAACATATCTCAGTACTTCCCGTGTAAGACTTCCCATTGCACTAAGCTTGGAAAATATGAGGTAAATGACATATTAACTAAAACAATCATAAAAATACTTAGAAAGTAAAAGGCTCATTTAATGAAATAGAAATGTAAAAATGTTTCCATATGTTTCTACGAAGTATTATTTTCCCAGTAAACGAACACATTCAAGATTTTATTTTGTCTGTTTCAGAAGAAGCCCATCTGCACAGTAGAGTGCTTACAAGCACATCTTGGTCATGCAATAGTTATGTCACAGCTCGTACATCAAATAAATGTCACGTCAAGCCCACACAGCCTCACAGACCCGAAGTCGTCCTTACCATTCTAAGTATTCCTATGAGAGCTCTCACTGCACCATGCTGCTAATGTCACGTGATGTTTGCTAAGAGGTTAAATCCTAAAATGTCAAATTCTTTATAACACAGTTGTGAATGACTTAAAAAAACCTAACTCTTAATACTTATAAACTGACCATTCCCTTTCAACAGCAGCAGGTGCAAAAGTGGTACAAAACCATCATGATAGCTAACTATACTGCAACTCTTAAAAAAAAAAAAAAAAGGAAGCACTGTTTGTGTCCAAAATACAAGGAAATGATAATGCTTCATTTAATGCTAAAATTATATTGTGAGATTTCTGAATGCAGTGCCACAGCTCCACATTATAGACTAGAGAGCTACACTGATCTGACGGCACCATCCTTTACTGGTGAGGCAGCAATGGCAGGCCAACAGTGCTAACAGAGTAGACACAGCAGTGTACGCGGCGTGACATCATGTGACAGACGCCCTGTGCTCCAGTGTCCAGTGTCCCTTCCTCTAACTGATGTGACACCATCTGAAGCAACAGAGATATCAAGCACTCAAAAGGGTGCCTGGCACATAGCAAACACTTAATATCTGGCATCATTATTAACATTTTTCTGAAACAATCTCTATAGTTTTGAGAAAGTAATGTTGAATAGCCAAGTTTTTACTCAACAATTATTTTAGGTAATATTTAAAATCAAGTGAGATATATTTTTCTAACACACAGTAAAAGAATCTTTTTAATTGTGAAGTTTCCTTATATTAATGAAAACTATCTAGAATTAATGACTCATTAATAATGAACTCTTCATAACTGCATTAAGACCATTACTTGCAGCAAATGTTAAAAGCTATTTGACTAAGAATTCACAGGGTGCTGGAGAACAACTAACACAATGAAGTTTAAAAAGCAAATGTCTTCAGGTTCTGTGCTTTTTTTTTTAATTGATTTTATTGAGCTCTACATTTTTCTCTACTCTCCTCTTCCTCTCCCCTCCCTTTCTACCCTCTCCTTGGTTCCCATGCTCCCAATTTACTCAGGAGATCTTGTTTTTTTACTACTTCCCATGTAGATTAGATCCATGTATGTCTCTCTTAGGGTCCTCATTGTTACCTAGGTTCTTTGAGATGGTGATTTGTAGGCTGGTTTTCTTTGCTTTATGTCTAAAAGCCATGTGTTATTTTTTTTAAAAAAAAAATACCATTGGTTGTTTTTTTAATTATTATTATTTTTCCATTCAAAAATTTACACTTCCTCCCCTCCTCCC